>NC_138768.1:804281194-804831194 GCF_965119305.1 Pelophylax lessonae | reverse complement strand
TGCACTTATCAGGACGCTGATGATCAGTGCCCCGATTATCAATGTGGATGTCCCCTGTGTGGATTTGCCGA
This sequence comes from Pelophylax lessonae, assembly GCF_965119305.1. Taxonomy (NCBI): domain Eukaryota; kingdom Metazoa; phylum Chordata; class Amphibia; order Anura; family Ranidae; genus Pelophylax; species Pelophylax lessonae. The sequence goes on along the minus strand of NC_138768.1, from coordinate 804,831,123 downwards.
TTTATCCAATGACCAGCAAATCCTGGTTACACTGAAAATCTGTGATTGGACACAGCTGGTCACATGGTAAAGAGCCACTGTGATTGGCTCTTTAACCTGATCTGTGATCGCTGTGTCCCAAGGACACAGATCTATGCTGATGCCGTGCCGCAGGGGACCTGTGGGAAGCGCGACCACGAGAGGACATCCATAGACGCCCTCCCGGCAATGTGAACCTGCACTGTAGCTGTCTTTCGGCTATAATGCGGGAGGTGGTTAAATGAAGTTGGGGGTCTCCTGTGCTTAAATACTGTATTATTTGGTACAGTCATAGGGAACTTAAGCTACTTTTGTTAAAATTGATGTTTTAAAATGAAGTCATTTTAAAACACATTGATGGTGTCTAAATTAGTCGGGACACAAAATCATCCCAGAGATTATCTTCAATCTCTAAGAGGAGCACCTCAGCTACATTAGGGATCTATTTATTAAAGAAAAAAAAACCTGTTGGATAAATGTCACAAGCATTCGCCCAGGCCTCTCTGTATTTTGTTTAATACAGTGATTTCCTAGGATCATCAGCTCCATCTAGTTCAGGCATGCTGGCAGGAGGGTGTGCTTATCTCCTTCCAGATGAAAGATAAAACAACCCTGAAGACTCCTGGGATGTATGACATCATTTTGGCTTAGGCCAGAAACCAGGAAGACGTAAAAAACACAAGCGTTTAACCACTTCCCCTTAGGTGGACGTCATATGACATCCTGGGGTTTAAGTGGGGATATCTGAATGATGCCAGCTGCAGCCATCATTCAGATATCATTTTTTCCCCCTGGTGACTCCCTTCACCATAAGAACAATCATAGATGCTGAACAGCCGCTTGATCATTATTACAGGACATCCCCCCCTCCTGCCACCCTCCGGTTCTTCTACCGGCTCACCCGTGCGATTGGCAATCTGGAGAAGGAATCGGCCGCCGGCGTAAGTGTATCATAGAGACTGCGAGGACCAGATGGTCCCCAGCAGTCTCTATGACTCATGGAGGCTCGGGCGTGACGTGATGACGTCACGCCCGGCCTGGCAGTTTCAATACTGCACTGATCTCGGCATTCAGCTGAGATCGTTTTTTTATTTTTTTTTATTTTAGTCTTTCTAGCCTGTAGGAGAGATCTGAGGTGTTATTGACCTCAGATGTCCCTATAAAGAGGACCTATCATTCACTGATCCTATTACAAGGGATGTTTACATTCCTTGTAATAGGAATAAAAGCGATCATAAAAAAATGAAAAGGGGAAAGTGTAAAAAAAAAAAAAAAAATTAAAGTGCCCGCGTGCTTGCACGCAGAAGCGAACGCATGCATACGTCGCGGCCACATATGTAAGCATCGTTCAATCCATACATGTGAGGTATTGCCGCGAACGTTAGAGCGAGAGCAACAATTCTTGCCCAAGACCTCAACTGTAATTCTAAACTGGTAACCTGTAAAAAAATTCAAAGCATCGCCTATTGAGATTTTTAAGTGTCGAAGTTTGGCGTCATTCCAGGAGTGTGCACATTTTTAAAGCATGACATGTTGGTATCTATTTACTCAGCATAACATCATCTTTCACATTATACAAAAAAATTGGGCTAAATTTAGTTTTTTTTTTTTCTTTTTTTAATTCACAAAACTGTTCCCCCCCCCCCCCAAAAAAAAACATTTTTTAAACATCTCTGCGCAAATACCATGTGACATAAAAAGTTTCAATGACTGCCATTTTATTCCCTAGGGTCTCTGCGGAAAAAAAAAAATTTAGGGTTCCGAGTAATTTTCTAGCAAAAAAATTATGATTTTTACTTGTAGGAGCGGAGTGCCAGAAATCACCCGTTATGGAAGTGATTAAAACAAGTAAATAATAACATACCTTCCTAGCTATATAATGCTAGCAGCATAAGGATTAAAAATAGTTCATGCTGATTGAGAGGGTTTGGTTCCGATTTAAGTTTTAGGTACTAGTATGAAGTTTTGTTTCTCCCTCTGGTGTGAAATTGTGAATTTGTGTGGAACCTCCTAAATGTTTGTATTTGTGTATTCGATGCATGTGCTCTTTTCCTGTTAGGGAAGCAGTGTTGTAGCTGTGCTGTTATTCTGTACTTGTCTCTCGGCAGCTGCTGGCGGTATCTGATTTATTCACGGAGAGGAACCAGTTTGAGATGATGTACACAGCTTTAACTGAGCTCCAGAAACAGCACCCATCCGAGGATGAAATTCTTATTCAGTATCTGGTGCCTGCAATCTGCAAGGCGGCTGCCTTGCTGGGAATGGTAAGCTGCCTCCGCCTTGAGCTCTAGTCAGTGGTGCGCTACTGATTACTCCTTTTATAGAGCGGTAAATCTTTCTCAGGGAAAGGATGGATTGACTAATCATTGGGCAGAACCGAGTGTCCAACATTTGTCTTCTACAGTTTCTCCATTAATAGAAGGTAACCCCCTAGCAGCTATACAGAGTGAAGCTATGTTTGCCGTACAGTGACAGGGGCACATGATAATTAAATTATCAATTTTTACTTAAATCCCAACTCTATTTTCCCAAAAGAATTGAACGACCTACACCACACTAAATAAAATTAAAGTATATTTGATTTTGAGTGTTTAATTGCAGTTTCAGTTCTGCTTGTTTTTGCTCCATCTTCAGCCTGTAGACAGTCATCAACAGCACTCACATGCCAAACATTGTGATGTGTGAGTACCAATCTACAGTAACCCGTATGCTATGAGTCCAGGTGGTATGATGACGTGAGGGCCAGGAGGAAGACTAGGCCAGTGATGGCGAACATGGGCACCCCAGACGTTTTCGAACTACATTTCCCATGATGCTCAACTACACTGCAGAGTGCATGAGCATCGTGGGAAACAAAGTTCCAAAACATCTGGGGTGCCAAGGTTTGCCATCACTGGACTATGCCAAGAGGAAGGTGTAGGATGACACTGAACATTAGTCAACTATGTAGCAGAGCAGTGTGACCAAGGAGGGTTTTCAGAACGTAATGGAAAAGTTTAGCAATGCATTTGCACAACTGAAAAAAAAAAAAGAAAAGTTGGGCTTTATTTTCCTTTTTTAGTAGCATATGAGTTCAGTGCCATGCAGCATATGCGCCAGATCAAGTGCATGTCATCATACGCTTCATCTCGTGCATGCTCAGTATAAGAATATTGTGAGATCTTGCAGCTTGGGTACAGGATCTCTCTGAAAGCGCCAGTGGGATTTGCCTTCCTAGGGGGTATCTGTGCAGCTGGGGCTACATCACTAGTACCTTCAGGGGACCAGGAATTTAACACAAAAATGGTAAGTAAATCAAGATAAGTATTGTCATTTAAGCTGTGTGCGCCAGGCAGATTTACTTTTAGTGACTTTGTATTACCTGCCCCTTTGTGTTACTATAGTGTGTGTGTGTTTATTATAACCAGTAACATCTGGCTGTTTTTGTCAGGATAAATCTATTGCAGAGCCTGTCAGCCGGCTCCTCGAGAGCACACTACGAAGTACTCACATGCCCAGCCGCATTGGAGCTCTGCATGGCATCCTCTATGTGCTGGAGTGTGACCTCCTGGATGACACAGCCAAGCAGCTCATACCCATCATCAGTGACTACCTGCTGTCCAATCTGAGGGGCATTGCACAGTAAGTCTGTCCTCCAGTGCACCTTACATTCTGCATGATGTGATATAGGGGGAGGCCAGGGAAGATGAACAATCACTTTGTTTTATCACATAGAAGTTCTCGGAGTATTTTGGAAGCTTTTGTTGAGGCCTGCATCCTGTACCAGTTAAGCCTCCTTCCCCTGATATATGAATGTTTCCACTGTATTCGCATAAGTATTAGACTACGAAAGAGTTTTGTGTAATGCTCTGGGAAGCTGAATGTTGTGTATATCAAACTAGAATTTCTGTGTCCTAACCTCTTACTGCTGCCATGGTAACAGTTTGTAGCCACATAGAACTAGGGTCAGCGTTACAGCAAAACTCTAGACTGGGGTCTCTTAACTTTTCAGTGCATGGACCACATCATACAATATATTTAAGAGCTATTCCTGGGCAATTTATTTTTATTTTTTTTTAATTAACCACTTCAATTTAAATGAATACCTTTTTACTTGGAGTTTTTGTTTGGCGTGTAATCAGCATATGATTAAGAACAAAAGAAAAAAAACTTCAGAGACCCTCCCCCCTTACATCTGGGTTGCCTTCAGAGACCCCCACCCCCCTTACATCTGGGTTGCCTTCATAGACCCCCACCCCCCTTACATCTGGGTTGCCTTCAGAGACCCCCACCCCCCTTACATCTGGGTTGCCTTCAGAGACCCCCACCCCCCTTACATCTGGGTTGCCTTCATAGACCCCCACCCCCCTTAAATCTGGGTTGCCTTCATAGACCCCCACCACCCTTACATCTGGGTTGCCTTCATAGACCCCCACCACCCTTACATCTGGGTTGCCTTCATAGACCCCCACCCCCCTTAAATCTGGGTTGCCTTCAGAGACCCCCATCCCCCTTACATCTGGGTTGCCTTCAGAGACCCCCACCCCCTTACATCTGGGTTGCCTTCGGAGACCCCCCCCTTACATCTGGGTTGCCTTCAGAGCCCCCCCCCCCCCTTACATCTGGGTTGCCTTCAGAGCCCCCCCCCCCTTACATCTGGGTTGCCTTCAGAGCCCCCCCCCTTACATCTGGGTTGCCTTCAGAGACCCCCCCTCCCCCCCGTTACATCTGGGTTGCCTTCAGAGACCCCCCTTACATCCTTACATCTGGGTTGCCTTCAGAGACCCCCCTTACATCCTTACATCTGGGTTGCCTTCAGAGACCCCCGCCTTACATCCTTACATCTGGGTTGCCTTCAGAGACCCCCGCCTTACATCTGTGTTGCCTTCAGAGATCCCCCACCCTTTACATCTGGGTTGCCTTCAGAGACCCCCACCCCACCTAATATCTGGGTTGCCTTTAGAGACCACCCCTTAAATCTGGGTTACCTGCAGAGACCCCCCCCCCTTACATCTGGGTTGCCTTCAGAGACCCCCCCCTTACATCTGGGTTGCCTTCAGAGACCACCACCCCCCCTTACATCTGGGTTGCCTTCAGAGACCACCACCCCCCCTACATTTGGGTTGCCTTCAGAGACCACCACCCCCCCCTTACATCCGGTTTGCCCCCCCCTTCCCTTTACATCCGGGTTGCCCCCCCCCCCCCTCCCCTTTGTTCCAGGTTGCATTTAGAGTCCCCCTTGCATCCAGGTCCCCATGAACCAGTCAGGTTTTTAATTGTTGTCTGGGCCACAGTTAGGGGGATTTACCACTCTATTCATCCTGGTGACCGTGCTCACCATGAGTGAAAGAACATCCTAACTTTTGAGTTGTCGTCAAGTTAGTTAATCGTGACTTAATGGAAATCACGGTTTACGAATGTGTGCTGGACCTATGCCTGCGTTTGCATTTTCTTTGTATGCACAGGGTGATGGGAGTGCTTTTAAATGTTTTAAATAAACATAATGTAATAAATTATGTTTTTTATTTAAATTAATTTATGCAGGTTTTTCCATGAAAAGTGGAATTCCGGGATAACCCTAACTAATCCTAAAACTGTCCCCTCCCCCTTCCCATACTTACTAACCTAAAGTAACTAAGAAAGATGTAAATAATTACCTATTTTATACTTGCCTATTTTCTGGCTGCTCCAATCTGGTCACTTGATCCAGCTTCCCTGTGTCAGTCAGCACTGCTGTAGAGGACAGGAGGGAGGACCGACAACAGATGGGCCATTGACGTCACCGCTCCCGGCATAACCAACTGTTTGAGTACTCTCTCCTGCTGTTGCTGCTGGCAGACACAAGAGATTATGGGACCCGACCAAATTGGGCTGAAAATAGGTGAGGTATACACAGCTTTCTTATACAGGTTAAAGAGCATAGGTGTTACAAGGGGACAGTTTTAAGCATAATTTGGTACTAGCAGGAGACAGTGACAGGTCGTCTTTATGGAGAACCAGGGGATTATTTACAGATTTTGTCTGGTTAGTTGAAACAAGCTCCAAAGACAGCATTGGAGTGCTCTTAATGTCATCAGATGTTCACACTGAACAAAAATGTGGAGCCCCACACAGCCGTACTGTTTTCAAAAAGTCACAGCGGGTGCAGGGAGAAGAACCCCTGCCTGCTGTCACAGGGAGAGGGGGATGGGAAGGAGAGGGAACAGAAGCTGGAACATGTTCCAAAAGCAAACTTATACTTTAAACTTAGAGGTATTCATTTTTGTGACAGCTTTTGTTTGTTTGTTTTTTCTTGTATTTGAAATGTAATTTTGTCTGTTTCTGTATATTCCAGCTGTGTAAACCTGCACAACCAGCAGCACATTCTGGTAATGTGTGCGGCTGCCTTTTACTTGATTGAAAACTACCCGTTGGATGTTGGGCCAGACTTTACTGCAGGCATCATACAGGTCAGTGTCTGTTGTGCCATGTGAAATGCCATGTTAGACAATAAAGACACCAAGCTGAGAGCTGGCAGCAGTCTTCCATGGGTGTGTTGGATAGGAAGTAAGCTGTGTGTTACATAGTTACATAGTAGTTGAGGTTGAATAAAGACAATAGTCCATCCAGTTCAACCTGTGTAGGCGTAAATCATTTCTCATACCCCTGAATGTTTTGATCCTTGAGATGCACGTCCAAGAGTCTTTTAAAAGTAGCCATACTCTCTGCAGTTACTACCATTTGTGGCAAAGGATTCCACAGTCTTGTAGCCCTTACTGTAAAGAACCCCGTGCATAGCCTGATGTTAAATCTTTTCTCCTCTAAACACATTGTATGGCCTTATGTCCTCATGCATTTCTTGCGACTGAATAGTTTTTTTTTCTATGCTCTGATCACCATTGAGGTATTTGTAAATTGCTATCATGTCCCCTCTCAGGCGTCTCTTCTCCAGGGACAATAAATCAAGCACTTCTAAACGCTCTAATCCCCTAATAGGTTTTGTTGCCCTTCTCTGTACTCTCTCCAGCTCCAACACATCCCTTTTGAGGACTGGCGACCAGAACTGGACAGAATACTCCAGATGTGGTCAGACCAGTGTTTTATAAAGTGGCAGGATTATAATTTTGTCTCTGGAATACATACCCTTCCTTATGCATGCTAATATTCTGCCGGCTTTGGCAGCTGCAGCTTGACATTGCATGCTATTGCTAAATCTATCTTCTACTAAGACCCCCAGATCTTACTCCATTTTTGATACCCCCAGAGGTTCCCCCCCCCAGCTAGTATATTGTTTTTACGTTATTAGTCCCCAAGTGCAATACCTTGCACTTATCCACATTAAACCTCATTTGCCATGTAGTTGCCCACTCTGTTATTTTGTTCAGGTCATTCTGCAAGATTTCTGTCTCCCGATGTGAAGTTATTGCCCTGCTCACTTTTGGGTCATCTGCAAAAACTGAGATCGGGTTAGTGACCCCGTTCTCAATGCTATTTATGAATAAATTAGACCCAGAACCTAGCCTTGGGGGACCCCACTTACCACCACAAACCAGTCCGAGTATGCGTTTACTACCACCCTTTGGACACGCCCCTGTAACCAGTTCCGTATCCAAGAGCAAACCTTGTGGTCGATGCCTGTGGACCTTAATTTATAAATCAAACGTTTGTGGGAAACTGTATCAAACGCCTTAGCAAAATCCAGGTACACCACATTCACAGGTCTACTCTGTCTAGTTCACAGCTAACCTCCTCATAGAATGTTAACAGATTGGTTTGACACGAATGCCCCTTTGTAAACCCGTGCTGATTACAGCAAATATTATTGACTTTAGCAAACTCTTGGATATAGTCCCTTATCATCCCCTCCAAAAGTATAAATACTATTGATGTCAGACTGACTGGCCTATAATTTCCCGGTGTTGTAAAATCGAATTCCCTGTATTCAATAATCTTTCAGTGTTTATTTGGTTCTAAAGCCTAAACATTTTTTTTTTTTTTTTAATGTTTAGGCATCGATTTTGCCCCCCCCCCCCCCCCAAAACCCCACTCCCTTTACTTACCTTAGCCCTCATTCGATCCGGCGCTGTAAACGCCTGCAGCTCTTCTCTCCCTTCACTTCTGGGTCTCACTGGCTTTGCTGGGGCGCTGGGAGCCATTGGCTCCCAGTGCTGTCAATCAAAGCCAGTGACAAAGGGAGCGGGAGGATGCAGCAGTGGGGCTCAGTAGCGAGCACACACAAGTGCCTCCAGGGGAAGTGACTTCACACGGGGGTACTGGACAGAGAGGAGGAGCCAAGCAGCGGACCTGAGAAGAGGGGGTTTGGGACTGCTCGGTGCAATTCCATTGCACTGAGCAGGTATGTATATAGAGGTTTTTTTTTTTTTTGGTTTTGTTTTCATGTTTGTTGTTTTATTTGGTTTTGCGTTTTTGGTTTTGTTTTTTTTAAGGCCCCTTTCACACGGGCTTTCCGACCCTGTCCGCCTGTCAGTTTTTTAGGCGTACCAGATCGGATGCTCCATGCAGCCCTATGGTGCGGTGGATGTCAGCGGAGACATCCGCTGCTATCCGATCTGATCCTGTCTGAGAAATCCGGACGGATGGAAACTCTACTTTCCATCTGTCCGGAGGATCGAATCAGATAAGATCGGATGAAAATGGACAGGCAGTCTGTTCTCATCTGATCTCCCATAGAGGAAAGTGGGGCTCTGACAGCTCCGTCTCTGCACACAGAGCGGAGACGGAACTCTCATCTGCCTGCTGGTGGATCGATCCCCGCTGAGCAAAACTGACTCCATCGGGCGCACGGCTCGTGTCAAAGGAGCCTAACTCCTTTGCAATCACTTTAAATATAGCAATTTTAAGAACCAGTACTTGTATAGGCTTTGTGCAGATGCACATAGGCTTTGTAAAGCAGCAAGTGTATTAGGAGAACAGAAGTGGAAGGTGCAGGCACCAGAAGGTGTGTGCTTTACTGTGGGAAGTTTATTTTGGTATCTCTGTTTTGAACATAGATTTTACTTTATTAAATTATGTCTGGAACTCTATGGGATTGATTTACTGAAATTGGAGAGCACAAAATCTGATGCAGTTGTGCATGGTAGCCAATCGGCTTCTAACTTCAGCTTGTTCAATTAAGCCTTGGTGAAAAAAAACCCGGAAGCTGATTGGTTACTATGCACAGCTGCACCAGATTTTGCACACTCCAGTTTTAGCAAATTGACCCCATTGTTGTGTGTGTGTTTGCATTTTTTCTACTAATCATTTAATGGAGTTGAAGTTTTATGTAACTGTTAGCACTGCACATTAAATTTAATGAGCACTCTTGTTAAGTTGGTCTAAATTGCAACTTATTCAGTTAATTAGATGGGTTTTGGCCTTAGGATAGTTTGCTTATCATTATAGGACTGCAATCTTCATTTAATTTTCTGTGATATGTATATTTTAATGATATTCACATAATTAACTGTCAGAACTCAGCATAGCAATAAGATGCTACAGATTGTCAGTTTGTTTCTGAATTGCATTGACCAGGACTTATTTCAGCCCAGGGATACATAAAATCTTCTTCCTTCCAAGTTATCGTACTTCTCTTTTCCCCAGTCCCAGGGGTTCCATGGTACACTATGTCCTGTTTAATCAAGAGCCAACTCTGTGTAGAGATAGTGGTGAAGCCTATTTCTTAGAAAGATGCAACATATATGGAGGACGGGTCCTCATATAGGGATTGGACAAAAATATGGAAGCACTACGTGATTTGCAGGTGTGAAAAGATGATCTGTTTCACATTTAAAGCTAAAGTGAAGTAAAATGCTTTGGCCTCCGCCGTGTGATGAGACACTTAGCTACCAGATGGGAAGCCTCACTTTTGTCATTCACTGTGTGCGCTGCTAGTAATACGGAGTCCTGTCAGAGCTTACTGAGCTTCAAAGAGGGCAAATTGTTGATGTCCGCTTAGCTGGTGCCTCTAATACTGTACCTTGCGGCATTGCAAAAAAATTGGTATCTTCAGTCAGTTTGATGGCATATACAGTGTATGGGAAAACGTTGTCTGATGAGCAGAAGTGCGGTTGACATGGTCAACTGACCGAAAGAGGCAAAAAGACATTGCACAGGATTGTGACCCGGATTTTGGCATGATGAGTGGTATCCGATTCCATTATCCACCATCCAAGACCTAAATGTGTCAATTCCCAGGAGAATTCAGGCCATCTTTGATTCCAAAGGCTGTCCAACACCGTACTCGGTAACGATTTCTTTCTTTTACCATACTTGTTTCCGTAATTGTGTCCAACCCCTGTAGCTTTCTTAACACATGGCTAGTTTCCTGTCCTTAAAACTATAGGGGGTCAGGTTGTGGCCCGTGGGAGTAAAAAACAAAATCACTAGAGCTGGTTATCAGTAGTAGAAAAAAATAATAAAAAAATGACCTAGCTCCTGTGGTTGGGGGATATTTGCGCCATTGTTGGTGTCAGTGGGAAAAATGGTGCCCCCATCATTTGTATTGGTGGAAAGTATAATGCCCCTTTATTGTTGTCAGTGGAGAAATTGTGCCCTACTATCAGTGTCGGGGGGTGTACCCCCTCTGTTTCAGTTGGGAGAAATTGTGCATCATGGTAGATTTAAGTGGGATGAACTGTGCCCATCATTGCTGTTAGTGGAAGAAATTGTCACTTTGTTGATGTCAGTAGGAGGAATTATGTCCTATAAGTGAGATCAACAGGAGGACTTGTGCCCCATCTTAGTGTGAGGGGGACGAACTGTGCCCAGAGGGCCAGTTAAATGTACAGCAAAGTGTTAAAGTAGCACCATAGGCAAAACTTTGTCATTTTGTATAGAGTAATGGAGGGTTATAACCCCTGTGAGGTTTTTTTCTCCCATTGCAGAAATTTCCCTTCACTTCCTCTCCAATAGCCAAACAGGAAGGGAGAAGATATCCCTGAAAGTTAAGGGAATTCTATGGGCCCCCCTGGTCACCAGAACAAGTATCCACATTGGAAGATTTCCCCTCTTACTTTTCTGGGGACAACCAAAAATGTGGTATTTTCTTATACTTTCACTTTCAATGATAACGGTAAACAGAACAAATAGAGAGGGGAAATTTCCCTAATGGGGGCACAGACAGCAATAAAAACTAACGGGTTTGAATCCTTCTCCACTCTATCCAAAATGTAAAAAAAGTTTTGCCTTTAGTTACACTTTAAAGAGGTTTTACCACTTCATCTATTCCTCAATTATATATTTTTTAATACTACATTTTTTATTACTATTTGCACTTTATATAAGAAGCAGCGCCATCACCTTCCATTTTACTTATCTATTTATATAGCCTTGGCTATAGTTTAAGGGAGGCAGCAGCTTCTTTGTGCACACGGTTTATCTATCCTTTGACATCCTTAGCGCGGATTCATTCAGATACATTTATACCCCCCTGTACTGTTTGTACCTCTAGGTAGGCCTATACCAAGGCTTACCTGTAGGTACTGTAAATATCTCCTAAACTTGCACCGTTTAGGAGATCTTTACATTGCATGCAGCCGAGGACGTCATCAGCGCATTCACTCTGAAGGAACAGCCGCCGTGCCGTTTCTTCAGAGCCCTGTGCCTTAACTGGCAGCTCCCACGCCAATGGGCGGGAGTGACAGTAGCAGAGCCGGAGTCCGCAAACCCGGAAGGAAGACGGCGAACATGGATGCGGCCTCCAGCGGAAGGACGCGGGCTTCGTATGCAGGTAAGTGTCACATAATGTGCTAGTATGCGTTGCATACCAGCATTATGCATTTACTTTGCAGGTAACCAAAAATAAAAAAAAATATTATCAGGCTTTACTTCCACTTTAAATGCAGCCCACAGGCTCCAGTTTTGAGACCACTGATATAGAGTAACAAAAGAGTAGCCTTACACATACTGATCATCTGCTAAGCCTTCATCATACATCATGTACATATATATTCTGATTCCATACAAGCCATCCTTGAACAGTAACTTATGACACTTAACACCACATTCATGTCTTCTTTCATTTTGTACTGCAAATAAAAATGTTAAAGTAAAAAATGACATACACAATGGTTCATTTAAAATCCTATTGATTGAAGATGTGCCATGACAAAGCTTCTTATGCATTATACTGTATAACCGTTGCAAGGCTTCCTTTTTTGCATTTAGATCATAAAGTGAATATTAAAAGAACATTGATTTTTTTTTTATATTCTGTTTATCCTAAATTCTCTTTCTGATCCCCTCTAGCCATATAAATGTTTTTGGTGTTATTGCTGCTGCCAGAATGGTTGGTCGCTCATAAATATCCCTCTTTCTCTCCCCCCCAGATGTGTGGAGTGATGGTATCGGGGAGTGAGGAATCCACACCCTCCATGATATATCACTGTGTGTTGAGGGGTCTAGAGCGGCTCCTGCTTTCCGAGCAGCTTTCCAGGCTGGATGGGGAGGCGCTGGTGAAGCTCAGTGTAGACAGAGTGAATATGCACAGCCCACACAGGGCCATGACTGCCTTAGGATTGATGCTGACATGCATGTACACAGGTAGGTTTCCTGTGACCTTATTGTGGTAAAGGGTACTGTTTAATTGAAAGTAGCATTAAACCCAAAAACTAAATTGTATGTATTGCAGCTTACCATCCTAGAATGTTGTACTGCATTGGCTTATTTTTTTTTTTTACTTTTAACCCTTTATTTTCACCTGGTGATCTGGTCAGTAGCACAATTCTTGTCTAATGCAGGCCATACACAGAGCACATTTCTTTTGTGCTCCCGCGGGTTGCCAGAAAGAAATTCGCTGTCCTTTCCCCCCATCAACACAGACAGTGTTGACATGGGAATCAATCCCGCCGGGCCATTGTATTCTCCCGGCGGGGGAAGCCGTCCCTGCTGGGAAAAGACTGATTATTGCTTAAGGGAGTTACGTTACCAATGCCTATACCAATACAATACATCACAACTTACTAATACGTTTTAACAAACATTGTGTAAAGAAGAAATAATTTAATCATGTTTCTCTATGTAGGTAAAGAGAAGATCAGCCCTGGTCGCACCACAGATCCAAGTCCTGCTGCCCCAGACAGTGAGTCGGTCATTGTTGCCATGGAGCGTGTATCTGTGCTTTTTGACAGGTAAAGGCTTAATGTGGTCCTATCCAAGAATAAAACAAAATACTTGCTGTACAACTATTGTAAGTGGGTAAGTCAGCAGTCATTAACAAACAGCTGGTAACTCAAATAGATGAAGATCTGAGAGTCCTTTTACCTAATTTTGATGACATGACGGAAGATGGGCATCACTGCCTGCATATCAACAGGATATACGTATGCAGTAAAGACAATTTACATTTTTTTTAGTATAGTCAGTTTTTGTGGCTATACTTCTCCTGTGGATCACAGGAGTGCAGTTAGTTCTGTACTCCAGTGACCCATTTTCAGCTGACACCGCAGAGCTGACGCCACAGAGCTGGTCCAGGTCCGACCATATGGTTGGGATCCACCCGAATGCCTGGACCAGCACATGGCTCAGCCTTTCAGCGATCAGCTGAGTCAGCCCTTCTATCCCCCTCCACAGTCCAGCGCTCCAGTGAGCACTGGAGGAGAGAACAGAGAGCTGCTGACTTTCATCACGGCTCTCAGCTCAGAGTGGAGGGGGCGAACTGAGGGATAAGCGGTGTTCGATCGCTCAGTAGATCGATCGCTCACGAGAGAGCCGGCAAGGGACAGATGCAGCACATAGGTGAGTATAAACGTTGGTTTTTTTTTTTTTTTTGGTTCTCTTTTAATAGAAAAAAACTTTTATTTCTCTCTGCATGCATGCAATATTGTAGCATTTATATATGAAAGAAGCAAGTTTCTCTGTTGCATATTTCTGTGCCACTACTTCTGACAAAACTAGGCAGTTGGGTGAGCAAGCTTTGTACCCATTGATGACCCTGAACACACAGACATATCATGTGTTGCCTAAGGGGTTGGCTTGAAGAAGAGCAAATAGTTTTTATATTCCTGTTTCATGTCTCTACTTTCTGCAGAATGCACTTGTAAAGCTTACAAAAAGACTTCAGGGAGCTTTTGTTAAGCATAAATCTGTACATTTCCATTAAATGTTGAAGCTGCTTTTGTGAGATGATCTTAGTAGGAAAGGCCAATGTTTAATGAAAAAACTTCAGGAAAATGTCAAAAAGGACTCTCCTTTAGGTCTTGAGTGTTTCTTCAGCAACAATTTTTTTCAGCTATGTTAATCCAATAAAATCTGTATTTTCAGTGGCCACACATGTTACCCAACAGCTTTAATTAGGTTTGCAGTGGGAGTGTCTACTGTGTAATGTGATGGGCTGGAAGAGTGGTAGGGTGGCCAAAGTTGAAATTTGGCCGGTTCAACATGACCTGGATAACTTCTGATCCATCTTTGGGCAGGCTGGTTGTACTGAAGTCATATGATCACTGCCGCTGGCTATAGCCAGCGTCGGTGATCAATGTATTCTGCCAGTGGTGAAACCTTTTGCTCTCCGAGGGAGCGAGAGGGATTCCCCCATCAGCACTGACTGTGTTAAAGGAGGAATCAAGCTAACGATTTCTTTCACCCTGTGGTTGAAGAAAAGAAAATTGCATAATGTTAGACTTGCCTTTTTTGGGTTGGTTTACAGGAGTGAAAAAATAATTAATCTTATCCATCCAAAGAGCAGGCAGAAGGAGTGAAAGTGTTGCAGGATCTGCCGAATTGTTGATACATTAATTGATATATAGCGAACAAGCCAGAAGCATACTTTCCCTTTTGTTCGATGGACACAGCGCTCCATAAATCATTACTGGGTTATATTGCCTCCTCCAGGAGTAGGACTAGGCAGAACAAAAAACACCTGGCTATGCCCATGGGCTGTCCTTACCTCGTATATAACCCCATCTCTGCGCTAGGTAATCAGTTTTAATCTGTCTAGTCAGGAGTAAGAACCTATGCTCCCAGCTGGGATCTCTGGTGCTAGCAATTTTCTCCTTCCTTACATCTTTTTTGTTTTCTCTCGGGAGATCTACAATCAACTGCCGGGCTGGGCGACGGGAACGATAATCTAGATCTATTGGTCCCCCCAGCCCAGCCAGCAAGCTGGGCTCTCAGCTCAGAGAGGGGAGGTCGAACTGAGGGACAGTAGGGCATGCACCTAGGGATCTCCTACATTGGGACCCCTCCACACTACCAGGGCAGGTAGTCCATAAGCGTAGCCAGGTGTTTTTTGTTCTGCCAGGTCCTACTCCTGGAGGAGGCAATATAACCCAGTAGTTATGATTTATGAAGCGCTGTGTCCATCGAACTCCGAGAAATGTTTTTTAAGGTAAGTACAAAAATCCCATTATTTCGTTAATTCGTATGTTTTGTTTTTTTATGTTAACACTGTTTTTGTGCTTGTGTTTTAGATCTGTAGCACCTGTTTGTACATGAAAGCTATTAAACAGCAACTAATTGCACATCACATGTTAGTTTATAAGATGTTCCATGTTGCATCTTATTTACATTTTCATCGTTCTGTTGGACAGAATCCGGAAGGGATTCCCCTTTGAGGCAAGGGTGGTGGCCAGGATTCTTCCACAGTTCTTGGATGACTTTTTCCCTCCTCAAGATGTAATGAATAAAGTCATTGGGGAGTTTTTATCCAATCAGCAACCATACCCACAATTCATGGCAGCTGTTGTTTACAAGGTGAGTGTGTACAATGTCTTGTTTTGGAATATTGTTTGTTTCATTGGTTTCTGTGTCTTCCTGTCTTGTAAACCTTCTAAAGCCTTGAACAGCAGCTAACAAGGTACATGCAACATTTTATACAATTTCTCTGATTACACATTGGCAATGCAGCACCATCGGGAATGCACTCCATTTGCATGGATTGATTGATCGGTTTTAGCTTAGTGTCTACAAGTGTGGACTTGTACCTGTATTCAGTGGGTATAGAAAAGAATCTCCCCCCTTTAAAATACAGTAAAACCTTGGATTGCGAGCATAATTTGTTCTGGAAACATGCTTGTAATCCAAAGCACTCTTATATCAAAGCGAATTTCCCCATAATAAATAATGGAAACTCAGATGATTCGTTCCACAAGTCCTTCAGTTTATAGTCCATATACAAAGATTATATAACAAAAAGTGCAGCGCTATCAAATATGGATTATGAAGATGATATCGAGGAGAGCAGTCCACAGGTGCAAATTATGGTGAAGCATGCACAAGATATAAACATTCAGTGGTCTTCAATGTGCTGGTAATCCTCCACCCAGTCTCATTAGCCTCTCACCTCACACTTAGCCCCTGTGTCACCAGACAGCTAGTAAGTAGGGTTGAGCGAACACCTAGATGTCCGTGTTCGACGGGTTCGGCCGAACTTTAAAAAAAAGTCCGGGTCCGTGTCCCGGACTTTTACCGAACTTTTCCCGGACACCGAACCCCATTGAAGTCAATGGGGACCCGAACTTTAAGGCACTAAAATGGCTCTAAAACACCAAAGGAAAGGGCTAGAGTGCTGCAAATGGCAGCAAAACGTAATTAAGAGCATGGCAAGTGCTCTGCAAACAAATGTGGATAGGGAAATAACTTAAAACAACAAAAAAAAACAGAAAAATAAAACAATGTTCTTCTTCATCTCTGAAGGACGAGGCCCATATGGAGTAGGAGGGAGGTTGAGGTGGTGGTGGATGTGGCGGTGACTAGACATATGCCGGTTTTCGGTAATTCGATATATCGCGGTATTGCATAGCCACGGTATTGTTATTGTGGCATTTTTAAAATACCGAGTTTCTCTGTCAAGTCTGCCTGACTTGTGAATTGATACATTTCAGTGAGCTGGATGACTCATTCACTCACTCAGCTAACACCTTTCAGCATTAAGTCTCCTAACTATAAACAAAAATGATTACATTTGTATCTTTTCCTTCCCTCTGCCAGGGAGAAAGGAAGTTTAACCTCTTAAAGACTGGATCTTTTTCTGACACTTGCTGCTTGCAAGTTAAAATCAGTTTTTTTTTTGCTAGAAAAGTACTTAGAACCCCCAAACATTTTATATATTTTTTTAGCAGAGACCCTACAGAATAAAATGGCGATTGTTGTAATATTTTATGTCACACTGTATTTGCGCAGCAGTCTTTCAAACGCAATGATTAGACTTTAATGAATAAAAAAAAAAAAAAAAAACGTAACAGTAAAGTTATCCCAATTTTTTTTTTTTTTGTTACACAGAGAATCGTGAGAGAATCGTGATCTTTATTCCAAGCTAAAAAATCGTGATTCTCATTTTGGCCAGAATCGTGCAGCTCTAATAAATATATATATACACACACACACGCCTAGCAGCCCACATTACATTATTATATAGCCATCAAGCAGTGTCTGGCCTACCTGGTGATGACTGGTCCTGGCGCTCTGATCCGATGGCCTGGTCTTTAAAGGGGCAAATCCTTGCGATCCAGAAGTGGTTAAACCTGCAGGAGGACCGGTGTTTTTATCTATTAATGACTTTACTATTGCTTTAGGCCTGGTTCACATGTATGCGGGTTGGTGGTTCACATGTATGCGGGTTGGCGGTTCACATGTATGCGGGTTGGCGGCCCACATTTGCACAGGCATAGCAGCCCATTGATTTGAACGGGCTGCTATGCCCTCATTTTCCGCAGAAAAAAGGTGCATGCAGCATTTTTTTTAAATTCAGTGGCCTTGAAATCCATCCTGCTTTTGCACCATGCGACTAACCTGCAGTTCCTGCTCTGGCAAGCTTTCTGCATTTTTTGTATACGTGGGCACGGCATTTAAAAATAAACAGTTTGCGTGTGCAGCAACGGCAGGTAAGTCGCATGGTGCAAAAGAAGGATGGATTTCATGGCCACTGCATTTTTTTAAATTCTGCATGCACCTTTTTTCAGCTGAAAACGCAGGCATAGCAGCTCAAGCCCATTCACATCAATGGGCTGCTATGCCTGTGCAAATGTGGGCCCCCAACCCGCATACATGTGAACCAGGCCTAAAGCAATAGTAAAGTCATTAATAGATAAAAACACCGGTCCTCCTGCAGGTTTAACCAATTAATGACTTTACTATTGCTTTAGGCCTGGTTCACATGTATGCGGGTTGGGGGCCCACATTTGCACAGGCATAGCAGCCCATTGATGTGAATGGGCTTGAGCTGCTATGCCTGCGTTTTCAGCTGAAAAAAGGTGCATGCAGAATTTAAAAAAATGCAGTGGCCATGAAATCCATCCTTCTTTTGCACCATGCGACTTACCTGCCGTTGCTGCACACGCAAACTGTTTATTTTTAAATGCCGTGCCCACGTATACAAAAAATGCAGAAAGCTTGCCAGAGCAGGAACTGCAGGTTAGTCGCATGGTGCAAAAGCAGGATGGATTTCAAGGCCACTGAATTTTAAAAAAATGCTGCATGCACCTTTTTTCTGCGGAAAATGAGGGCATAGCAGCCCATTCAAATCAATGGGCTGCTATGCCTGTGCAAATGTGAACCACCAACCCGCATACATGTGAACCAGGCCTAAAGCAATAGTAAAGTAATTTATA
The DNA here is from genome assembly GCF_965119305.1 of Pelophylax lessonae. Classification (NCBI taxonomy): domain Eukaryota; kingdom Metazoa; phylum Chordata; class Amphibia; order Anura; family Ranidae; genus Pelophylax; species Pelophylax lessonae. The sequence continues at coordinate 804,812,605 of NC_138768.1, read as the reverse complement.
AACAACACCTCCTTCAGGTTTAACCACTTCTTGACCACAAGGATTTGCCCTCTTAATGACCAGGCCATCGGATCGGAGCCGAGCGCCAGAACCAGTTATCACCAGTTAGGCCAGACACTGCTTGATGACCTATTTTAGGCCTGGTTCACAGAGTCTGTACTGACTGACTATATAATAATGTGCATAAGTGAACCAAAGCCCCTAAATTCAGCAATGAAATTGAAGTGAGGTGGAAATTTAATAATTTAAATTTAATAATAGAATACCGTGATAATACCGTATACCGTGGCAAAACCTTAATCAATTAATCGCAGCATGAAAATCTGATACCGTCACAAGCCTAGCGGTGACATAGGCGTGCGCACAGGGTGTGCTGGGTGTGCCTGGGCACACCCTAATCACCTAGGGCACATAGCATTGCCAGTGAGGAGATGGGAAAGATCTCCCTGGGACCTGCTCTGCTCTATTTCTCCTTGCCTACAGGTACATGGCCCCGATACATTACTCTCCCTGCTGGCAAACACATGCATGTGTATTTCAACTTTGGGGTGCACACCTTAATGCAATAGGCTGCGCACACCTATGGGCGGTGTAGGTGGAAGCGGCGGTGGAGGAGGACCAGGGCCGGATTAACAGCATCATGGGCTTGGTGCTGAGGATTTTGAAGGGCCTTAAGGGCCGTGCCTTGCCATGCACCCAGAGGAGGAAGGGTGCAGCCATGCATGCCTAATTCAACATGGGATGCTGTCTCTGAAGCCCATAAACACATCCATGCATCGCCAACTGTCCCTCCTTGTCCGGCCTTCACGCTGTGTGGGGAGGTTCTGAGGGTGCTGCCTGGGGAAGCGAGCATAGAAGCCAGACTTCTGTGTTTACAAGTGACAGAAGAGCGGTAACAGTGAATATGGCCAACCCGGGGCCTATATAAAAGGTAGGGGCCTGGAGCTGCAGCTCCAATAGCCCCTACATTAATCTGGCCCTGAGGAGGAGGACGAGGTAGCCAACACTGCTTCTTTTCAAAAATTTTAAATGAGGGTACACCCCAAAAGAGTGAGAAAGAGCAAAAATGGAACAATGGGTGGGTAAGGTCGGTATCCATTGCTATTCTGCATAAGGTACGGAAAAGTCCCGTGGGATCCATGCCTGGTTCATTTTAATGAACGTGAGCTTGTCCACATTGTCTCTGGACAGGCGGCTGCGCTTGTCTGTTATAACGCCCCCAGCCGTGCTAAATACCCGTTCAGATAATACACTGGCTGCAGGGCACGCCAGCACCTCCAAGGCGTAAAGGGCAAGCTCAAGCCATGTGCCCAATTTGGAGACCCAGAAGTTGAAGGGGGCAGACCCGTCATTCACTACATGTAGGCGTGTGCACACATACTGCTCCACCATGTTGGTAAAATGCTGCCTCCTGCTAAGACGTTCCATCTGAGCTGCTGGTGCTGCTGTTTGTTGTGGCGTGCTGACAAAGCTTTTCCACATTTCGGCCATGCTAACCCTGCCTTCTGAGGTGCTGGCGGTGCCCTGGTTGCGTTGGCGACCTCCTCCTCCTCCTCCTCTGCCTTGTGCTTCCACTGTGGCCCCGCTGTCAGATGGGAATGCCAGCAGCATGGCGTCTACCAGCGTGCGCTTGTACTCGCGCATCTTGCGATCGCGCTCCAGTGAGTGAATTAAGGACGGTACGTTGTCCTTGTAACGGGGATCCAGCAGCGTGGCCACCCAGTAATCAGCACAAGTTAGAATGTGGGCAACTCGGCGGTCGTTGTGGAGACACTGCAGCATGTAATCGCTCATGTGTGCCAGGCTGCCCAGAGGCAACGAAAGGCTGTCCTCTGTGGGAGGTGTATCGTCCGTGTCCTCTGTATCCCCCCAGCCACACACCAGTGATGGCCATGAGCTGGCCTGGGTGCCACCCTGCTGTGAACATGGTTCCATCTCCTCCTCCAGCTCCTCCTCCTCCTCATCCTCCTCATCCTCCAGAACTGTGCCCCTGCTGGACAATTGCGTCCCTGGCGTTTGCGTGTGCAGGAACCCACCCTCGGAGCCCCTTGCGAATGACTGCCCTGAAAGCCTTGGAAATGTTACCTCTTCATCCTCCTCCTCCTCCTCATCCTGTGCCACATCCTCTTCCATCATCGCCCGAATTGTTTTTTCAAGGAGGCATGGAAGTGGGATAGTTAAGCTGAGAACGGCGTCATTGCCACTGGCCATGTTGGTGGAGTACTCAAAACAGCGCAACAAGGCACACAGGTCTCGCATGGAGGCCCAGTTAAATTAAATAGCGGAATAGAAAATATGATCCAAAAAAAGTGTATGTATATCACACGTACACAACCACACTGGGCCCCAATTACTATTGTTTGTACCCCTAAAAGGCTAGATGAGGAGTAGGGGGAGTATGGAACAGGCAGCACCCTCAAACCTTCAGAAGTATGAGATGAACCCCAACAACTTGGAAAGGTGGATCTCTCTCACACGTACCGACACAGACTATCCCGCAATTCAATTGATCCTCAAAGGTTTTTATTAAATAGCGGAATAGGAAATATGATCAAAAAAAGTGTATGTATCTCGCACGTACACAACCACACTAGGCCCCAATTACTATTGTTTGTACCCCTAAAAGGCTAGATGAGGAGTAGGGGGGGTATGGAACAGGCAGCACCCTCAAACCTTCAGAAGTATGAGATGAACCCCAACAACTTGGAAAGGTGGATCTCTCTCACACGTACCGACACAGACTATCCCCCAATTTAACTGATCCCCAAAGGTTTTTGATTAAATAGCGGAATAGAAAATATGATCCAAAAAAAGTGTATGTATATCACACGTACACAACCACACTGGGCCCCAATTACTATTGTTTGTACCCCTAAAAGGCTAGATGAGGAGTAGGGGGAGTATGGAACAGGCAGCACCCTCAAACCTTCAGAAGTATGAGATGAACCCCAACAACTTGGAAAGGTGGATCTCTCTCACACGTACCAACACAGACTATCCCCCAATTTAACTGATCCCCAAAGGTTTTTGATTAAATAGCGGAATAGAAAATATGATCCAAAAAAAGTGTATGTATATCACACGTACACAACCACACTAGGCCCCAATTACTATTGTTTGTACCCCTAAAAGGCTAGATGAGGAGTAGGGGGAGTATGGAACAGGCAGCACCCTCAAACCTTCAGAAGTATGAGATGAACCCCAACAACTTGGAAAGGTGGATCTCTCTCACACGTACCGACACAGACTATCCCGCAATTCAATTGATCCTCAAAGGTTTTTATTGAATAGCGGAATAGGAAATATGATCAAAAAAAGTGTATGTATCTCGCACGTACACAACCACACTAGGCCCCAATTACTATTGTTTGTACCCCTAAAAGGCTAGATGAGGAGTACGGGGGGTATGGAACAGGCAGCACCCTCAAACCTTCAGAAGTATGAGATGAACCCCAACAACTTGGAAAGGTGGATCTCTCTCACACGTACCGACACAGACTATCCCCCAATTTAACTGATCCCCAAAGGTTTTTATTGAATAGCGGAATAGGAAATATGATCAAAAAAAGTGTATGTATCTCGCACGTACACAACCACACTGGGCCCCAATTACTATTGTTTGTACCCCTAAAAGGCTAGATGAGGAGTAGGGGGAGTATGGAACAGGCAGCACCCTCAAACCTTCAGAAGTATGAGATGAACCCCAACAACTTGGAAAGGTGGATCTCTCTCACACGTACCGACACAGACTATCCCGCAATTCAATTGATCCTCAAAGGTTTTTATTGAATAGCGGAATAGGAAATATGATCAAAAAAAGTGTATGTATCTCGCACGTACACAACCACACTAGGCCCCAATTACTATTGTTTGTACCCCTAAAAGGCTAGATGAGGAGTAGGGGGAGTATGGAACAGGCAGCACCCTCAAACCTTCAGAAGTATGAGATGAACCCCAACAACTTGGAAAGGTGGATCTCTCTCACACGTACCGACACAGACTATCCCCCAATTTAACTGATCCCCAAAGGTTTTTGATTAAATAGCGGAATAGAAAATATGATCCAAAAAAAGTGTATGTATATCACACGTACACAACCACACTAGGCCCCAATTACTATTGTTTGTACCCCTAAAAGGCTAGATGAGGAGTAGGGGGGGTATGGAACAGGCAGCACCCTCAAACCTTCAGAAGTATGAGATGAACCCCAACAACTTGGAAAGGTGGATCTCTCTCACACGTACCAACACAGACTATCCCCCAATTTAACTGATCCCCAAAGGTTTTTGATTAAATAGCGGAATAGAAAATATGATCCCAAAAAAGTGTATGTATATCACACGTACACAACCACACTAGGCCCCAATTACTATTGTTTGTACCCCTAAAAGGCTAGGAGTAGGGGGAGTATGGAACAGGCAGCACCCTCAAACCTTCAGAAGTATGAGATGAACCCCAACAACTTGGAAAGGTGGATCTCTCTCACACGTACCAACACAGACTATCCCCCAATTTAACTGATCCCCAAAGGTTTTTGATTAAATAGCGGAATAGAAAATATGATCCAAAAAAAGTGTATGTATATCACACGTACACAACCACACTAGGCCCCAATTACTATTGTTTGTACCCCTAAAAGGCTAGGAGTAGGGGGAGTATGGAACAGGCAGCACCCTCAAACCTTCAGAAGTATGAGATGAACCCCAACAACTTGGAAAGGTGGATCTCTCTCACACGTACCAACACAGACTATCCCCCAATTTAACTGATCCCCAAAGGTTTTTGATTAAATAGCGGAATAGAAAATATGATCCCAAAAAAGTGTATGTATATCACACGTACACAACCACACTAGGCCCCAATTACTATTGTTTGTACCCCTAAAAGGCTAGGAGTAGGGGGAGTATGGAACAGGCAGCACCCTCAAACCTTCAGAAGTATGAGATGAACCCCAACAACTTGGAAAGGTGGATCTCTCTCACACGTACCAACACAGACTATCCCCCAATTTAACTGATCCCCAAAGGTTTTTGATTAAATAGCGGAATAGAAAATATGATCCCAAAAAAGTGTATGTATATCACACGTACACAACCACACTAGGCCCCAATTACTATTGTTTGTACCCCTAAAAGGCTAGGAGTAGGGGGAGTATGGAACAGGCAGCACCCTCAAACCTTCAGAAGTATGAGATGAACCCCAACAACTTGGAAAGGTGGATCTCTCTCACACGTACCAACACAGACTATCCCCCAATTTAACTGATCCCCAAAGGTTTTTGATTAAATAGCGGAATAGAAAATATGATCCCAAAAAAGTGTATGTATATCACACGTACACAACCACACTAGGCCCCAATTACTATTGTTTGTACCCCTAAAAGGCTAGATGAGGAGTAGGGGGAGTATGGAACAGGCAGCACCCTCAAACCTTCAGAAGTATGAGATTGTGTTCACTGTACCCCACAAAGATTGAGTTCACTGCACCCCACAATGATTGTGTTCACTGCACCCCACAAAGATTGTGTTCACTGCACCTCACAAAGATTGTGTTCACTGTACCCCCCAAAGATTGTGTTCACTGCACCCCACAAAGATTCTGTTCACTGTACCCCACAAAGATTGTGTTCACTGCACCCCAAAAAGATTGTGTTCACTGCACCCCAAAAAGGATGTTGTTCACTGCACCCCAAAAAGGATGTTGTTCACTCCACCCCAAAAAGATTGTGTTCACTGCACCCCACAAAGATTGTGTTCACTGCACCCCAAAAAGATTGTGTTCACTGCACCCCAAAAATGATTTTGTTCACTGCACCCCAAAAAGGATTTTGTTCACTGCACCCCAAAAAGGATGTTGTTCACTCCACCCCAAAAAGATTGTGTTCACTGCACCCCAAAAAGATTGTGTTCACTGCACCCCACAAAGGATTTTGTTCACTGCACCCCAAAAAGATTGTGTTCACTGCACCCCAAAAAGGATGTTGTTCACTGCACCCCAAAAAGGATTTTGTTCACTGCACCCCAAAAAGATTGTGTTCACTGCACCCCACAAAGGATTTTGTTCACTGCACCCCACAAAGATTGTGTTCACTGCACACCAAAAAGGATTGTGTTCACTGCACCCCAAAAAGATTTTGTTCACTGCACCCCAAAAAGATTGTGTTCACTGCAGCCCAAAAAGATTGTGTTCACTGCAGCCCAAAAAGATTGTGTTCACTGCAGCCCAAAAAGATTGTGTTCACTGCAGCCCAAAAAGATTGTGTTCACTGCAGCCCAAAAAGATTGTGTTCACTGCAGCTCACACACAGAAAAATGGATGTGGATCACTGACACCTGCCTATCTCCAATCCCACACCACACAGCAATATCGATTGTAGTTTGTAGAACACAGTTTCCCTAAAATTCAGCAGACTCTGTCCCTAACAGGATTGAGAAGAGATCGTAGATCAGGATTGAGTGCAGACCCCACCCCCCACACAGCAATATCGATTGTAGTTTGTAGAAGACACTGACCCTATAATTCAGCAGACTCTATCCCTAAAATGCCTACAACTCGCCCTGCCTAAACACTCCGACCTGTCCCTCAATTCTATCCGGACACAAATGGTTTTTTCCTGCCTATCTTTCCCTAATCAGCAGCCAGCACGTTGATGTGTGCTCTGTCCCTGAATCTAAGCAGCATAATGACGCCGCTGCGGCTGCCTCGAACTTATAAAGACTTGGTCACATGCTTCAGACGGCCAATCACAGCTACTGAGACATTTGCAGGCATGGCTGGGATGGCTTAAGGCACACCAGTTAAACGATTGTTGATTGGCTGTTGAAAGCCCGCCATGAAAAGAGCGCCAAAGCATGCAAAACCCGGAAATAAAACGACCGAACACGGATTTTTACCCGAACATACAGTAAAGTGTCCGTGTCCGTGTTCGGGTACAAAAAATCCAATTATTCGGTACGAACACGAATAATACAGTCCGTGTTCGCTCAACACTACTAGTAAGACATGAAAACTTTCTCCAAGAATATCACCAATATAGATCAGATCAGTATTCCTCTTCATCAGAAAATAAGGCTCACAGGTAACAGATCACAGGTCCATAAAGCGGGTCACAGGTCCATAGGAAAACAAAGGTCCGGACATAGTGCATTACCGCAATAAATTACTTAATTGAACATAGCATAAAATCATAAAATTACCTTGTAAAGCACTATACAAGTGCATGTGATGAGCAGATCGAATTACACACAGCAGTCTCGACCGCAATGGATGGCGGGTGACGTCACCGGCCCCTCCCCCTTCGCACGCGTTACATGCCACTAGGCGGGACTTAATCAGCTATTGGTAAGGGAGAATGACAGGGCTACATATAGTCACTCATAGCCATCAGGCCCGGAAGTGCAACAACTTGTCACCGGTGACGTCAACCGCCATCCATTGCGGTCGAGACCGCTGTGTGTAATTCGATCTGCTCATCACATGCGCTTGTATAGTGCTTTACAAGGTAATTTTATGATTTTATGCTATGTTCAATAAAGTAATTTATTGCGGTAATGCACTATGTCCGGACCTTTGTTTTCCTATGGACCTGTGACTCGCTTTATGGACCTGTGATCTGTTACCTGTGAGCCGTATTTTCTGATGAAGAGGAATACTGATCTGATCTATATTGGTGATATTCTTGGAGAAAGTTTTCATGTCTTACTAGCCCGTCTGGTGACACAAGGGCTAATGCCCCATACACACGTGCAGATTATCTGCAGACTTACCAAAACCATATAATATGAGGTCAAACCTAAACACTTTCAATTTGTATGCAATCCGGCAGGCCCTTGTACTACATAGAAAAGGTAAGTCTGCAGACAAAAGTCTGCAGATAATCTGCACGTGTGTACGGGGCATAAGTGTGAGGTGAGAGGCTAATGAGACTGGGTGGAGGATTACCAGCACATTGAAGACCACTGAATGTTTATATCTTGTACATGCTTCACCATAATTTGCACCTGTGGACTGCTCTCCTCGATATCCTCTTCATAATCCATATTTGATAGCGCTGCACTTTTTGTTATATATTTGTTATTGGGACTTTTGGTTTCTATTATTATTTTACACAGTTGCGCTGAATTTGTATTTATTATTATTTATATACAAAGATTATAGCAATGTGATAGGTTGTGTAACCATAAAATGTCCATCCACAATATGCAGCCTTCCCAAGGGGATTAGAAGCAAAATCTAGCAGAGCTACAGAATATAAGAGAGATGAGAGGCGCCTCTAAGTGTAGCAATATGGTTACATTTAATGAAGGTTCAACATTTAGCAACTCACATGGTTGATGATTAAAATAGGCACACCTAAGTATGCAGGCATCCGGGGTAAAGCTGTCCACATAGACCATCTTCTGAACCACCGGCTCTCACCACTGTCAGTCTGCAATCGTGACCGGGAAGAATAGCCTGCAGTAGAGTGATCTGAAAGTGAGGCTTTGAATCACTCGTGGAGTGAAGGGATAATGAAGATGGCTGTGCAGAGGATGGTCTATGTGGATAGCTTTACCCCAGATGCCTGCATACTTAGATGTGCCTGTTTTAATCATCAACCATGTGAGTTGCTAAATATTGAACCTTCATTAAATGTAACCATATTGCTACACTTAGAGGCACCTCTCTTCTTTTTTATACATGACACTACTTGTATGTCAAGACATCGCTTGCATATCAAGTCAAAATGTATTTTAAAAATTTGCTTTTCTTGCAAAGCGCTCTCAAACCAAGTTACTCTCAAACCAAGGTTTTACTGTAATCACATATTGTTGCTTTGCAGTCTAAAATGAAGACACAATTTTTATTTTATCCAGGTGTATTTACTAGTGCAACTTATAATATATAAGTGAAAGTTCGAACACCAACATGTTGGAAATAGGATCAACCCCTTGTGCCAGTATTTCTCTAGCGCTCATTGACAGACGTAGTCCTCGGTGATACAGCACCTTCGGGTTATGTTGCCTCCACAGGAGCAGGACTAGACAGGAAATTAAAAAGCTCTGGCCACACCCTAGGGGCAGTCCCAGAGGGTATATCCTCTCTCTCTCTGCCTCAGCAAATCAGTTATTTTCTGTCTAGTTAGGAGTAAGGACCTAGATACCTTGCTGGGATCTTACGTCCTGGCAAGATTTTTTTCTTAAAAGATTTTTTTAGACAGCTTTTTTTCTCCAGTGTTCCTGTGAGATCTTCAAGCAAGAAAGCTGAACTGGGCGACGGGCTGGATGTTGAGATCCGGTGGTCACCCCAGTTCAGCCTACGAGCGCGTGCAGGCCATAGCTCCGCGCTGGGTCGGCCGCGACAAAGTCCCATTAAAGGACTGACCCCGCGAGTTAAACGTCTCGCTGAAACGCCAAAGACCATGAGTCACGGCGTCCATATCGGTCGACAGCCCTCCCGCCCCGGTGGAGAGGGGTACTGTCAGGAGTTGGTGCCCGCCTGGTTCCGGTATGGTGAGTAGTATGTTCCCCCTTTTCCCCTGACGGGTCTTGTGGTGAACGCGGGCCCCTCTCTGTATGGTAAGATAGAGTCCCTCTCTATCCTATAAATGACACAGATCCTCCTACTTTGAGTGTGATTTTATGTGCAAAAAGCCAGGAGGCTTGGTTTGGGAGCTAACAATCTAATTGTATACATGTTAAAAAGATTGTAATCAGTGGCATTCTGGGAATCTTACGGTGATAAGAATAAGCTACCTACCAGTCAGAAGCCACGGACATGTAGACTGCCTTCCTAATCAGATCTCCAGCTATTAGCAGGCCTCCTTAATGGCCATGCGGTCCGCCAGGGCCGGTACCGCCAACCACGCCAAATCCCCATGCAGAGAGAGTGTTGTGTGCCCTGCAGCACACCGCTATTCAGTACAGGCCGCCGCCATTTTTTTTGCTGGATCGCACGAGCCGCCATTTTGGCGTAGCCTCGTGTCTCCAGCATGGGGGCGGCCATGTTTGAGGTGATCCAAACACCTCGTGGAGCTAGGGGAGGCGCCGGAAGGCGTGCAGAGGGGCGGAGCCGCCTCCTTTCTTCCTGGGCAGCCAGCCAAAAGACTTCCTGTTTGTCAAGACAGCGCTGTAACCTGTTGCAGTTAAACTCTGAGCATCAAGTGGTGAGCCTGGGGGTCTATCTCTCTCTCTCTCTCTCCGATCGATAGGGATCCCTAGCAGGTAACACTAAGGGGCTTTTGTGGCGCTGGGGGTCTGGAAAAAAAAAAAAAAAAGTTTTTTATTTTGAATTATATTATCCAGGAAGTGACTGGAATTATCATGGACCCTGCCACACATATTCCCCCACCTGTTTCCCTCGAGGGGGCCACGGGACCCGCCGGTGCACAGAGTGTAGAGTCATTTACAGCAATTTTGGAGTCTATGGTGGCTCGGGTGGAGGCGGCCTGTCAGGGACGGGGGTCAAGGAAGCGACCCCCGCCTACCCCTATATTATCTGACACCTCTGACTCAGATTCAGAGATGGTCACTGCAGTTGCAGGTTCCTCTGCAAGGTCTGTTGTCTCAGGTAAAGCCCCCTCAGACAGTGAGGAGGACGTTTCTTCTCCCGCTATAATTCAGGAAGAAGCATTGGTGGACGCACTAGTTGTGGCAGTGCAGGAAACCTTAAAACTTGAGGCTTTACCGGCAGAGGCAACTGAAACAGAGATTCCTTTTGGTACTAATAAGCCCATCAAAACGGTGAAGGTTTTTCCTGTACCCAAGTGTTTCGGTAATCAGATTAAAGGAGAATGGGAGCATTCTAAACGTACCTTTACTATTTCCAAGCGTATTGCTAGACGCTATCCGTTTGAGGAATCCATCATTAAGAAATGGACGGTACCACCAGTGGTGGATCCACCTATTTCCAGGCTGAATAAAGCCACGGTTATCCCAGTGGAGGACACTTCGTCCTTTAAGGATCCGGTGGATCGAAAGATGGAAGCAGAGTCCCGCACCATCTTCTCTCTGATAGGGTCAGCATTTAGACCAGTAATTGTTATTGGTCTAGTTTCCCAGACACTTACGGAATGGGCGAGAATGGTACGCCAAGACCTTAGGGGAAAAGATATTCCCCAGGAGACATCTGATTTGATGGAACAGATTATACAAGGGCTACAGTTTATCTGTGACGCAGCCTTGGACACTACTCCCTTATTAGGGCATGCATCTATGTCAGCGGTCATCCTCAGACGTGTGCTGTGGTCAAAAAGACCTTGACAAATCTCCCTTTTCAGGGGAATCGTCTATTTGGGGCCAACCTAGATGAAATCATTAAGGATGCCACTGGGGGCAAGAGCACTTTTTTGCCACAGGCTGCTAAAGCTAAGGGACCTCGCAACAAGCGAGGACCTTTCTTTACCGCCCATAAAGGGCACCCGGCTGGTACAAGCGGGAAAGGCAAGACTCCTCCAGGAGGGTTCAAGAAGGGCTGGTCGGACAAGCAGAGGACCAACCCAGCCAAACCCGAAGCAAAGGAGTACACAGCCTGAAGGTGCGCCCCCACCCGGTTTCAGGGGGGGGGGGGGGCGTTTTCACCGGTATTCAGGACATTAGATCGAGCATCAACCACTACTACCGGTGCGATTCTTCCCTTCCAACATTTAAGTACTACAGGAAGCTGTAGTTACCGTTCCCTGAATAGATCTTTTCCTTTACCTTTTCCTAAGATTAGTCCCTATACCTCACAGGAATCGGATCTGGTTGACCAGATAGGCCAAGTAGCCTCTAGCCGGGTGACTTCGGTCCCTGAGGTTCAACCAGAAAAGATCACCCTTCCTGATAACAATCAGGTATCTGATAAATGTGTGGGAACAGAAAACGACCAGACTTTCTCGGATGGTTGGGGCCAGATACCTCTAGGGACGCCTGGTTCAGATTCTATCGGCGCCAGTGGTCCTAGAAATTCTAGGCTGGCCTCCTCAAGCCGGCCTGGCCGACTTGGACATGCTAGTCGCAGACGTTCCGTGGGAACTTCGTCTCAGGGAGTGTCTGTGGTCTCAAGGACCAATTTACCATCATGCTTTACAGTCGCTGGTTTTAATGGCCTGGCCATTGAGACCCAAGTACTGAAGGACAGAGGTTTGTCTACTTCAGTCATTCCTACCCTTATTAAAGCAAGGAAAGCGACTTCCAGCAAGGTCTATTATCACACATGGAAGACTTATATTGCGTGGTGCGAATCTTTAGGATTTCCTCCACGTACCTATTCGGTGACTCGAATATTGGCCTTTTTGCAACAAGGGGTTGAGCAGAAGCTAGCCTTGAGCACCATCAAGGGTCAAGTTTCAGCATTAGCAATCTTCTTTCAGAAGCCGTTAGCTACCAAGTCCTTGGTGCGGAATTTCATCCAGGGGGTGCGGCACCTGGCTCCACCAGTCCGCGCGCCCTTACCGCCCTGGGATCTTAATTTGGTTTTGTCGGTTCTACAGAAACCTCCCTTTGAAAACATCAGGGAGATTCCCTTGCTTACTTTATCCCAGAAGGTGGCCTTCTTGGTGGCTATTACTTCTGCTCGCAGGGTGTCAGAACTGGCTGCATTATCATGCCAGTCCCCATACCTAGTGATTCATAGGGATAAGGTAGTACTTCATCCTAAGCCATCTTTTCTTCCTAAGGTGGTTTCAGATTTTCATCTGAATGAAGATATTGTACTACCTTCCTTGTGTCCTCAGCCCAAGCATCATCGGGAACATGCGTTGCATTCCTTGGATGTGGTTCGGGCAATCAGGGTATACCTGAAAGCTACGGAATCATTCCGTAAGACGGATTCACTTTTTGTGATGACGGATGGCCCCAGAAAGGGTTTGCCTGCATCTGCCGCGACCATTGCCAAATGGATTAGACTAACGGTGGTACAGGCTTATTCTATTAAGGGTCAGAGTCCTCCGTTCCCTGTTAGGGCGCACTCCACTCGAGCGCTCAGTACTTCCTGGGCCTTTTCGCCAGTGGTCCAGGTATGTAAGGCGGCCACCTGATCGTCGGTACATACCTTTACAAAATTCTATAAAATTGATGTGACGGCATCGGCGGATGACTCATTTGGCCGCAAGGTTTTGCAGGCCGCAATTTGAGGAGACCGGTGGTCTACCTCGAGGGTTTTTTCTGTTTGAAAAAAAAAAAAATTTTTCGCTTTTTTGTTGAGTCTCATCATTAAGGATGAGCATTGTAAACTTCTAGTTGGCACCGGTTGGGCCTTCTAGATTGGGATTTGATTTTCATTTTCCCACCCCTCATTTGTGATACTGCTCTGGGACGTCCCGAAGGTGCTGTATCACCGAGGACTACGTCTGTCAATGAGCGCTAGAGAAAAATGGATTTTTGTAAAATCTTACCGTAAAATCCTTTTCTCTTAGCTCATTGACAGACGTAGTCCCCGCCCCTCTGTTTTTTGAGTTGGGTTGGGTTAAAATCTCTAAAGACTGCTTTTTCACATAACTGATTTGCTGAGGCAGAGAGAGAGAGGATATACCCTCTGGGACTGCCCCTAGGGTGTGGCCAGAGCTTTTTAATTTCCTGTCTAGTCCTGCTCCTGTGGAGGCAACATAACCCGAAGGTGCTGTATCACCGAGGACTACGTCTGTCAATGAGCTAAGAGAAAAGGATTTTACGGTAAGATTTTACAAAAATCCATTTTTTGTTGAACCACCTTTTTCTTTAATTCCAGCCTTTAGTCTTTTGGGATATGTCTCTGCTAACTTTGCACATCTATAATTTTCTATATTTGTTACTCTTCTTTGCACAACTGCTCAAGTTCAGTTAAATTTGATGGTGTCTTTTTGTGGACTGCAGTCTTCAAATCATTCCACAGATTTTCAATGGGGTTTATGTCTGGGCTTTGACTAAGCCATGCACGAACATTTATGATTTTTTTCCTTCAACCACTGAGTGGTCATTTTTGCTGTGTACCTTGGGTCATTGTTATGTTGGAAGGTAAACCACCTGTGGTGGAAATGAATGGGGTTTGGAGCATAGAAATTCTCTATCTGCGCTGAAGACTTCACTGCTCTGAAAAGCACACTTGTGGATATTAATATGCGCCAAGCACCATTAATCCCTTATACTGAAAAGTACAATGTACAGCTCTTTTGTTTAAGGGATATCCGAGTGCTCGGCGACAAAGAAAGAAACAGGCGCACGCTGTGTCAAATCAATGCCAACTGAAGATTCTCTGCCTTTAGAGCAGAGCCCTGGTTTATTTTGTTGTCCGAGAACAAAAGGGGTTTACAGGGGTTGTGGCGTCAACAAAACCAATCACAGACATGTATACATTCAAAGTATCAATAGAAAGGGGAGTGTATGTTCATACACGAGCGGAGCCACGTGCCTGAGTTTCCCGCCGTTGGGTGCACGAGTGACCATGCACTATTACTACAATGAAACCCACATTTCTCTGTCACTCATTGACAGACGTAGTCCTCCTTGATTGATATCAACTCGGGTTATACTGCCCTCTACAGGAGTAGGACTAGACAGGAAAGAAAACGTTCTGGCCACACCCTAGGGGCAGTCCCAGAGGGTATATCCTCTCACTTCCTGCTATAGCAAATCAGTTTTTTTTCTGTCTAGTTAGGAGTAAGGACCTAGATTCCTTGCTAGGATCTTCGGTCCTGGCAGGATTTTTTTTTAGAAATACTTTTTTAAACCGCTTTTTTTCTCCAGTGTTCCTGTGAGATCTTCAAGCAAGCACGCTGAAACTGGGGGACGGGCTGGATGTTGAGATCCAGTGGTCATCCCAGTTCAGCCTACGAGCGCGTGCAGGCCATAGCTCCGCGCTGGGTTGGCCGCGACATAGTCCCACTGGACGGGGACTGACCCTGCGAGTTAAACGTCTCGCCTGGACGCCAATGACCAGCAGAGTCACGACGTCCACATTGGTCGACAGCCCCCCCACTCCGGTGGAGAGGGGTTCTGTCAGGAGTTGGCGCCCGCCTGGTTCCGGTATGGTGAGTAGAATGTTCCCCCTTTCCCCCTGTCGGGTTTGTTGGGGACGCGGGCCCCTCTCTGGGATGGTCGGACACCTGGGTCTCCCCTCTATCTATAACAGGTCACAGATCCCCCAATTCGAGTGTGATTTTGTGAATAGAAACCAGGAGGCTTGGTTTGGGAGCTGACTATCTAAAGTCACTATATGACTGTAAGGGTGACTGAAGTCAGTGGCAGACTACTAAAAGGCATTACTATTGAGGTATAGAGGTATCCTACCTGTCATAGTGTGTACACAGGCCGATGCCTATGCCTGAGTTACTGCAGCCACAGATCGCCGTCCCTCCAGAAAGCCGGTCACTTCCACAGGCCACACAGCCTCCCGCAGGCCGAGGACACCTCCCGCAGGCCGAGGCACTCCCGCAGGCCGAATGCACACCTCCCGCAGGCCGCTGCTAGCCGCAGCTATCCTACACAGGCCGCCGCCATTTTTCTGCAGATCGCATGAGGCCGCCATATTGGCGTAGCCTCGTGTCTCCAGCATGGGGGCGGCCATGTTTGAGGTGACCAAACACCTCGTGGAGTAATTGGGAGGCGCCGGAAGGCGTGTAAAGGGGCGGAGCCGCCTCCTTGGCCCGGGAAAGCAAGCCAAAGACTTCCTGTCTGTAACAGACAGTGCTGGAAGCAGGTTGATAAGAAACTTCTGTGCATCAGGTGAGCCTTGGGGTCTCTCTCTCTCTCTTTCTGAGGGGTCCAAGCAGGTAGACTGAGGGGCGCTATTGCGCTGGGGGTCTAAGTAAAAAAAAAAAAAAAAAAGTTTTTTTTCTTGCAATTAATTTTTTTGTGTTTGCTGGCAAGTGTCTTGTTACATGAACCCTGCCACTCATGTATCCCCACCTGATCCCCTCAGGGTGGCCGCAGGACCCTCCAGTACCCCACTTGTGATGATGCATTATCAGCAGTTTTGGAGTCTTTGGTATCCCGGGTGGAGGTAGCCTGTCGGGGACGGGGGTCAAGAAGAGCGACCCCCGCCTACCCCTATGTCTTCTGATACTTCAGATACGGATTCTGAGCTGGTCATTGCAGTCCCTTTTCTGGGGTTGTTGTCTCAGGTACGGTCTCCTCAAACAGTGAGGAGGACGCTTCTGCCTCCGCCATAGCACAAGAAGCGTTGGTGAAAGCACTAGTTGTGTCTGTCCGGGAAACCTTAAATCTTGAGGTTACACCGGCAGAGGTAGCGGAGACTCATATTCCTTTTTTGGTACTAGCAAGCCTACCAAAATGGTGAAGGGTTTCCCTTGCCCAAATGGGGTCTTCCGTAAACGAGCCCCTGCTATTTCCAAACGCATTGCTAGGCGCTATCATTTTGAGGAATCCCTCATTACAAAGATGGACGGTACCACCAATAGTGGACTCACCGATTTCCAGACTAAATAAAGCCACTGTTATCTCGTTGGATTGACAGAATGGGCTAGGGTGGGGGGACGTCTTCACCGGTTTCCGGATCCAGGGCTTTCCAGAATCCCGGATAAAGGGGTTCGCAAGGTCATATGGTCGGGATACAAGATCGAGTTTCGATCACTTCCACCGGTGCGATTCTTCCCTTCCAATATTCGACATCCCCGGGTCGCTTAAAAAGCTTTGCGGGGAACAGCTTGATGCAACAAGCAGTGGTAGTTCCCATTCCTTGGAGGAGTTCTAGTCGAACCTGTTCACAATGCCCAGGAAAAAGGGCTAGGTGCGTCCAATTCTGGTCTTGGAAGAGATGGAGTCCATCCATACAGTGGTGGCCTCCCTGCATCAGGGGGATTTCCTGGTGTCCTTAGACATTTAGGATGCCTATCTTCATATCCCCATCTTCGCAGGACATCAGCGTTTTCTTTGCTTTTCCCAAAGATCATCCCTGGTTCCCACCAGGAGACTGAACTATCTGGGCCTAATTTTGGATACATCCTTGGCAAGAGTGTTTCTCCAGGCGGAGAAACTCCAGAAGATTCAGTCAATGATTCGGATGTTGCTGTCCGTCAACTGGCTGGGATTGATGGTCGCCTTCTTAGAGGCAGTACCGTTTGCCCAGTCTCATACCCGAATTCTCCAAAGAGGAGATTCTTCTCATATGGAATCGGAATCCCGATTCCCTAGACAATCTGATCCGATTGAGCGAGCAGACCAGGGAGGCTCTGGTCTGGTGGCTTCGGTCTCCGATGCTCAGCCAGGGGAAGTCATTTCTTCTGATAAATTCCAGGTTACCGATAAAGGTGTTGGAACTGAGAGCGATCAGACTTTGTCTGATTTACTGGACCGAGCAGCTCCAGGGCAGTCCGGTTCGGATCCAATCGGACTATGCCACGGTCATGACTTATGTCAATCACCAAGGGGCACCAAGAGTGCCCTGGCGGCCATAGAAGTGGCCAACATTCTTTATTGGGGGAACAATTGTTCCAGTTCTCTCCGCGATATTTATCACGGGGGTGGACAGGCAGATTATTTCAGCCGTCAGATTCTGGATCAAGAGGAATAGTCTCTTCATCCAGAGGTATTTCACCAGTTGTCCCTTCATTGGGGCACCCCAGATATGGATCTGTTGGCAGGTTGGCTCAACAGGGCTCGCGCCCGCGATCCTCTAGCAGACGCGCTGAGCGCCCCGTAGGGGGAAGTATCAGCTACTGTATGTCTTCCCCCCCTCTCAAGTTACTGCTAAGATTTCTCCGCAGGATAGAGGTGAAGGGAACTCCAGTTATCCTGGTAATTCCGGGCTGGCCTCGTCAAGCCGGGTACGCCGACTTGGGCAGGCTAGTCACAGACGCTCCTTGGAGACTTCTTCTCAGGGAGGATCTGCGGTCTCAAGGACCGATCTTCCATCGTGCTTTACAGTCGCTGGTTTTAACGGCCTGGCCATTGAGACCCAGGTACTGAAGGACAGAGGATTGTCAGCTTCAGTTATTCCTACTCTAATTAAAGCAAGGAAAGCGACTTCTAGCAAAGTCTATTATCGCACATGGAAGACTTATATTGCGTGGTGTGAATCGTTGGGATTTCCCCCACGTACCGATTTGGTGACCCAAATTTTGGCTTTTCTGCAAAAGGGGGTTTAGTGGAAACTATCCTTGAGCACTATCAAGGGTCAGGTTTTCAGCGTTAGCAATCTTCTTTCAGAAGCCGCTGGCTACTCATTCCTTGGTGCAGAATTTCATCCAGGGGGTGCGGCACTTGGCTGCGCCAGTGCGTGCGCCCTTACCGCCCTGGGATCTTAATTTGGTTTTGTTGGTTCTGCAGAAACCTCCCTGTGAAAATATCAGGGAGATTCCCTTGCTTACATTATCCCAGAAGGTGGCCTTCTTGGTGGCTATCACTTCTGCACGCAGGGTGTCAGAACTGGCTGCATTATCATGCCATTCCCCATATCTAGTGGTTCATAGGGATAAGGTAGTTCTTCATCCGAAGCCATCCTTTCTTCCTAAGGTGGTTTCAGATTTTCATCTGAATGAAGATATTGTGCTACCTTCCTTGTGTCCTAAGCCCAATCATCCTCGGGAATATGCGTTGCATTCCTTGGATGTGGTTCGGGCAATCGGGGTATACCTGAAGACTACGGAATCGTTCCGTAAGACGGATTCACTTTTTTGTGACCACGGATGGCCCCAGAAAAGGGGTTGCCTGCATCTGCCGCGACTATCTCCAAATGGATCAGACAGACGGTGGTACAGGCTTATTCTATTAGGGGTCGGAATCCTCCGTTCCCTGTTAAGGCGCACTCCACTCGAGCGCTCAGTACTTCCTGGGCCTACCGCCATCAGGCGTCAGTGGTCCAGGTGTGCAAGGCGGCTACCTGGTCGTCGGTGCATACCTTTACAAAATTTTATAAAGTTGATGTGATGGCATCGGCGGATGCCTCATTTAGCCGCAAGGTTTTGCAGGCCGCAATTTGAGGAGACCGGTGGTCTACCTCGAGGGTTTGTTGGGTTTTTTCACTTAGGTCTCATCTTTTTGCTCGATGAGTCCTTGATGCTTCTGGTTGGCTCCGGTTGGGCCTTCTGGATTTTGATTTCTGTTAATCCCCACCCCTCATTTGTGGCACTGCTTTGGGACATCCCGAGTTGATATTAATCAAGGAGGACTACGTCTGTCAATGAGCGACAGAGAAAAATGGATTTTTGTAAAATCTTACTGTAAAATCCTTTTCTCTTAAGCTCATTGACAGACGTAGTACCCGCCCCTCTGTTTTTGAGTTGGGTTGGGTTAAATTCTCTAAACACTGCTTTGTGACATAACTGATTTGCTGTAGCAGGAAGTGAGAGGATATACCCTCTGGGACTGCCCCTAGGGTGTGGCCAGAACGTTTTCTTTCCTGTCTAGTCCTACTCCTGTAGAGGGCAGTATAACCCGAGTTGATATTAATCAAGGAGGACTACGTCTGTCAATGAGCTTAAGAGAAAAGGATTTTACGGTAAGATTTTACAAAAATCCATTTTTAAATAAAATGCCCTCCAAACACTATTCAATGGAACTAGCGTGTATCTTATGAACGTTGCCGCGCTTATACGTGTGCATGCACTCCCATTATAACCTGTTAGAGTGAATCCTAAATAATATAGTTAATAAAAACCATATTTGATTGTGATCATGCTAATGTCCCAGTGAATGAGACTTTATCTGCAAAGGACAATAGCTGTAGTATTTCAATCATGTGGATTGAGCATAACGGAACGCTACCAACCATTAATCCTGGCAAAAGGGCAGATATTCTCAAAACGATAAGGATTCCACATCACAAATCTATCTCGTCAGTGAATACCGGGGCCCCAGCTGGCTGATATACATTTGTGCAGTGGAGTTCGCCTTGCACTGCCATAGATCCGGATTGGCACCGCCGATAGGGATGATCGCTGCAAGTAGCGTGCAGTCTCCATTTAATGGAAGGTTTCCACAATTACAGGTCTTCCCTCAATGCCAGTTAAAGCAATATTCGCTGTGCATAGCGATTACTGGTAAACTGACACTGGGAGACATAATGGCAATTTAACTAAAAACAAATCCTAAAAAATGTCTACACAAATATTAATAAAATTTCCACAACACACCTTCCCATTGAAAACTTAATGGCAGAGGGCAACAGATTTTCCTCAAGAATTTTATGGGTTTTTTTTCCCCCATCCGTTTTTCTTCTATCCTCACAAGTGCTCCAGTCCCTGCTGCAGAGAAACAGCCCCATAACAGGATATTACCACCTCCATGCTTTACTGTAGAAATGGTGTGATTTGGATGGTGAGCTGTATTGGATTTCCGCCAGACATATAGTTTGGTGTTGAGGCCAATTAATTCAATTTTGCGGTCCCTAAGCGATTCACAATGAGGTACCCCTTTGAAGAGCCCCTCCTTAAAAGGTGGACTGTTCCAACGGTGGTGGATCCCCCCGGATTCCAGGGTAAATAAGGCAACCATGATCCTGTTTGAAGAGTCGCCTGCCTTTAAAAATCTGGTTAACAGAAAAGCGACGGATGTGCCCCACAATATGTTCACTGTTGCAGGTTCGGCACTTAGGCCGATCTTCACTATTGCCCTGGTGTCGCAAACTCTGACCGACTGAGTGAACTTTTACGCCATGACCTGAAGGGGGAGAAACTGTTGGTCCAGGGGCTACAGTTTATCTGTGATGCTTCTTTGGATGCGGCTCCCCTGGTTTCTAGGGTATCTTTTTCGGCAGTGGTCCTTGGGTGTGTTTTATGGCTCAAGTGTTGGTCTGCAAGCCAGACCTCTATAAAAGCCTTAACCGATCTTCTTTTTCAGGGAGATCGTCTGTTGGAGCTACCCTGGATGACATAATTAAGAGTCTCACAGGGGGGAAGAGTACTTTTTTTCTGCAGGCTGGTAAGGAATCTCATCGTAGACGTGGCCCATCTTTTTCGGCTCACAAGAAGTTTTTTTGTCCCTCAGGGTCAGCTGACAAGGGTTCAAGGCCTCTGCTGGAGGATCCAAGCAACCTTGATCTGGAAAGTTGAGATTGGGGTTCTCCAGATCTTTGGACAAGGCTCCCTCTGCATGGTGTGCTTACACTCCTGCCTGGGGTGGGGGGATGTCTCCGCCAGTTTCCGGGCATGTGGACCTCCTTGGTGCAAGACAAGCGGGTTGTGACGGTGTTCAGGGTCACTGGAATTTAAGGACAGATGGGTGATGGTTTGGATTGCTTCATATTTGTCAGCAAGGTCTCCATGTAGAAATAGAGATTTGTTCCCATTTGTCATGAGGTCTCTGACCAGGAAGTACAACTCCTAATATGGTAATTCCAGGAAGTTCAATGGGGAGACTGACTGTCTAACAATTTTGCTTTTGTCTGAGGTGGCTTTCCATTCACCTATTGTCGGGTGTGCTAATGAACTCACCTGTTGTCTGCTAAGGGATGTATTGACACACTGTGTATTGGGGGCTCGTTATGGAACCATTGTTCTGTGTCTGGCTATTGTGTACATTGATTGTCCCCTGGGGGCTTCTGTTTCATTACACATAACAGTCCTTCTACTCAAGCTAACGGGCCAATCCCTGCTGACTCATTTTTGAGTCCTCATTTGCATGGCTAAGGAGGACCTGAAGGAGAACGGCATGTACTGTGCAATTGACAAATGGGAAAGCGGTTGTTGGGGGCAGGACTTTCCAAATTCTGTATAAAAGTGTGCTGTGTTCTTCCAATAAATCGTCTTCCTGTTTGAACTTGCATAAAGCCTGCTTGGTGTTTGTTCTAATGGATTCCGAAGGGCACATAGCTGTAGTTCGGATCCCGGAGCCTTGGTTGACCGAACCATCAGACGTTGCGATCTGCAAGCTGACCCACTAGAAACAGAGGAGTGTCGGGAGAGCGGAAGCGAGCGAGTAAGGGTCTCGTCACACGGGTCCACAAAGTACAAGCTACAAGATCGAGTTTCGTTCTTACCCTCCGGAAAGGTTCTTTCCTTCCAATGTGCGCCTGTCCCCAGACCGATTGCAAGCTCTTTTTGGGGCGGTGAAGACCTGTTACTTCAGGGAGTGATTGTCCCGTTTGTCACCTCAGGAAGGTTTTCAGGGGTTTTATTCAAACCTGTTTACAGTCCCAAAGAAAAAGGGTAAGGTGCGTCCAATTCTGGATCTCAAGGCCCTGAACTGCTTTGTGTGGGTACAGAAGTCCAGAATAGAGTCCATCTGCACAGTAGTAGCATTCCTGCATCGCAGGGATTTCCTTGCCTCTATCGACATCAAGGGCGCTTACTTACACATTCCATTATGTGTCTGTGGCCAGAGCTTCCTCCACTTTCCCGTAGAAGAGGAGCATTATCAGTTTGTGGCGTTACCCTATGGTCTCGCCTCCACTCCTCGGGTCTTCACAAAGGTGTTGGTCCCGGTGCTGGCATTGTTACATCAACAGGGGATCGCAGTGCTGGGCTACCTGGACGACCTCTTGCGAGCAGAGTCTCCATGTTTTCTGATGGACAACGTGGACGTTACTTTATGGATTTTGAGGGAGTTCAGCTTGCTTCTGAATTATCAGAAGTCTGCTCTGGTTCCTTCTACAAAACTTGACTATCTGGGTCTTACTTTGGACTCAACTCTAGCCAGAGTGTTCCTTCCTCTGGACAAACTCCAGAAATTGCATGCTGCGATTCATCTCCTGCTGTCCAGTAGGTGGTCATCCCTCCGGACTTGCATGCATGCGGGTGCTGGGCTTGATAATTTCTACCTTTTGAGGCGGTCCCTGCAAAGGGAGATCTTGGCCAAATGGGACAAGTGTCCGAAGTCTCTGGACAATCCGATTTGGCTGAGCCGGTAAACAAAAGGGTCTCTGGTCTGGTCGCTTTGCTCTCCTACTCTTTGTCAGGGAAAGCCTTTCTCCCCTTGTATTGGACAGTGGTCACCGCGGATTCCAGTTTGTCCGGGTGGGGAGGTGTCCAGGGCCGGAGTGTTTGAACACGAAGAGTCCAGACTCCCGATCAATGTCCTGGAACTCCGAGTGATCAGACTGTGCCTGAATCACTAGACTGATCGCCTTCAGGGGTGTCCAGTACGAATTTAATCAGACAACGCCATGGCTCTGGCTTATGTCAATCACCAGGGTGGAAAAAGAAGTGTATTGGCAGCTCTGAAGGTAGCCGGCATTCTACGGTGGGCAGAAGGCTTCGTTCCAGCCCTATCTGTCGTCCACATTCCAGAGGTGGAAAATTGGCAGGCGGATTACCTCAGTCGGCAGGCTTTGGACCAGGGGAAGTGGTCCCATTATCTGCATGCGTTTCATCAATTGTCTCTCCGGTGAGGCACCCCAGAGGTAGATCTGTTACCATCTCAGCGCAGTAGAAAGATGCAGAGGTGTGTGGCATGGTCACGTGATCCTCTGGTGGATGCCACAGATGCGCTTTTGGCCCCATGGGGCCAGTATTGTCTGATTTACGCCTTCCCTTCTCTCAAGGTTCTGCCGAGACTCTTGCGCAGGATCGAGGCAGAAGGGATTCCGGTCATTCTAATGGCTCCGGACTGGCCTCGCCAGTCTTGGTATGTGGACCTGGTGCGGCCTGTCACCGACGTCCCATGGAGACTGCCTCTCAGGGAGGATCTGTTGTCCCAAGGGCCGATCTTCCTTCCTCCTTCAGTCGCTGGCTTTGACAGCTTGGCTGTTGAAAGC
Organism: Pelophylax lessonae; assembly: GCF_965119305.1. Lineage (NCBI taxonomy): Eukaryota > Metazoa > Chordata > Amphibia > Anura > Ranidae > Pelophylax > Pelophylax lessonae. Next base: position 804,789,019 of record NC_138768.1, on the reverse strand, counting down.
CAGGTGCTGAAGGATAGAGGTTTGTTTGGGTCGGTGATTCCAACACTGTTGAAAGCTAGGAAGTCTACCTCTAGGAAGATCTACCGCCATACGTGGGCAGCGTACATTTTGTGGTGTGAGTCACTTGGTGTTCACCTTCGCTCTTTCTCGGTGGCTCGGGTCTTGACCTTCAACGGGTGGTTGAGCAGAAATTGGCTTTGAGTACCATCAAGTGCTAGGTGTCGGCCTTGGCAGTCTTCTTTTAACAACCCTAAACCATGTACTTCCTGGTGCGTACCTTTCTTCAGGGGGTTCAACATTTGACTCTACCAGTGCCATCTCCGCTACCACCTTGGGATCTCAACTTGGTGCTTTCAGTCCTCCAGAAACCTCCCTTTGAAATTATTCGGGAGATTCCCCTGCTTACGCTGTCCCAGAAGGTGGCTGTTTTGGTGGCAATCAGCTCTGCGAGCAGGGTGTTGGAATTGGCGGCGTTATCTTGTCACACCCTTTACTTGGTGATCCACGATCCCAGGCCAAAACATCCTCAGGAAACTGTGTTGTACTCCCTAGATGTGGTTTGGGTAATTCGAGTGTACCTGGCGGCTACGGAGTCTTTTAGGAAGTCAGACTCGCTCTTTGTACTCATGGATGGGCCTCGAAAAAGACTGTCCCCTTCTTCTGCGACCACTTCATTATGGATCAGACAGACGGTGATTCAAGCCTATTTGATCAAGGGTCAGGTTCCTTCTTTCTCTGTGAAGGCGCACTCTACTCGGGCGCTCAGTGCTTACTGAGCCTTTTGTCATCAGGCATCTGTGATGCAGGTGTGCGAGGTGGCTACCTGGTCATCGATGCACACTTTCACAAAATTCTGCAAAAGTGCATGTGTAGGCATCTGCAGATGCCTCTTTTGGCCGCAAGGTTTTGCAGGCTGCTGTTTAGAGGGTCTGTTCCCTCTTTGGGGGGGGGGGGGTTATTTTCAGAAAGGCTCCAGTTGTTTTTTGTTGAGCTCCTGTTACCTGGTTGGCTATGGTTTAGCCTTTGGGAAATTTTTTGCTGTTCCCACCCCTCATGTTTTGACACTTCTTTGGGAATGTCCCACTGGTCAAAATTCTCAGGAGCTGTGTCTGTCAAATGAAAGGGAAAATGGGATTTCTGTTTCGTTCATTGATGGACACAGCTTCTGGTATTCTTAACCATTGAGTTATACTGCCCCCTACAGGAGTAGGACACTAGGCAGAAAAAAATTCTGGCTACACCCGTGGGCAGTTCCGGGGGATATACTCCCTCTCTATGCTATAGCCACTGTTTTTTTCTGCCTAGTCAGGAGTAAGGACCTAGTTCCCTGCTGGGATCTTTGGTCCTGGCAATTTTATTTCCTTTTTAAATGTAATTTTTCTCTATCTTTGTTGTTTTGTTCCAGTGAGAATCTGCAATCCACTGCCGGATTGGGTGACAGACTAGATATTTTTTACAAAATACAGAGGGTCCCCCCAGTCTGGCCAATGAGCACGCTCCCGTCTGGGATCCCTGGTCCTAGCAATTTTCTCCTTCCTTACATCTTTTTTGTTTTCTCTCAGATCTACAACCACCTGTCAGGCTGGGCGACAGGATGGATAATCTAGACCCAGTGGTCCCCCCAGCCCAGCCAGCGAGCTCGTGCAGACCGCAGCTACGCGCTAGGTCAGCCGCGACATAGTCTCATGAACAGAGGCTGGCCCGCGAGTTAAACGTCTCGCAGGGTCGCATATGACCTTAGGTCTGAGTCTCAGCGGTCCCTTGGCCGACAGCTCCCCTACTTCGGTGGCGAGGAGTTCTGTCTGGAGCTTTACCCGAACCATGGAAGGGTAAATACAGTCCCCCCTCTCCCGTGTTGGTGGTATTATATGGGGTGGACGCTGGTAAACTCCAGGAGCAGTTGGACCTGCGTGCCTTTCCTCCTCCCATCCTTAAATCCCCTCACTGAGCTGGGCTTCTTCCACTCCCAATCTCCCCTGTCTGGACCTAGAGTCTGGTGGGGGTCCCAGGGCAGAGAATGCAGCAGAGACTCCTGGGGTCTCTGTCGCTATTCCCACTCTGTAAGGGTCCTGGAATATTGTGTGTCCCACCCTGGTAGTCTGGATGGGTCCGAGTGTAGGAGACCTCTTGGTGCATGCCCTGCTGTTTGCAGTGTGGGTATAGTGCAGAGGGGTCCCAATGCAGAGACCGGTGTAGAGTGCACAGCAGAGTCTCGTCTAAACGTGCGTCCTAGCTTCAGAGGGGGGTCCCCTTGCAGTGGGTGCCAGAAAGGTCCTGGCAGCATGCCTCAGTGTTGGTAGCTGATGGTGGCCATTTTTTCCTTAGTCTGGCTGGTCTCTAGTTGGTGGCCATGTTTGTGTAGCCGGATGATGCCATCGGGGCCATTTTCCCTTAGTCTGGGAGATGCTGGAGACAACAGAAGCTACATGGGGATGCCAAAGCTCCTCCTCTTCTTCCTTTTGTTCCTCTTCCTGTGCCCGAAACATATGAACAGGGATATAGCGTCCATGATGATGCTGATTTTAAATTCTCTGTGCTCTTCCCTGTTATATCTTTCTGCTGATAGAAACCCTGAGCCTCGAGGGGATCCTTTAGTGGTCCCAAAAGATCGCTTTAATACTGTAAGGTCTTCCTTTCCTTATGGAGCCTCAGGGTAACATCTCCTCGACTGACCCCCTCATGGAGGTGGCGGGTCCCTTGGAACCCCAGCTTCCCATGGTTGCGCTGACGGCGATCCTGCAGTCCTTAGTGTCTCGGGTGGAACCTGCATGTGGACGCTATATCCCTATATATATGTTGCAGCAGCGAATGAAAAAGCGATGGTGGAAGCTCTTATCACTGCAGTGCATGAGACTTGAAAAATGGAGGATGCAGCTGATGTAACCACGAACGTGGCTGTGTCCTTTGATACACATAAGTCACCACGCACTCCAAATGGGGTTTCCTTATGTGCCTTATTTTTACAGGTTTTCCTATAAGGAATGGGAACAACCAAAATTACCAAATATTTTGCTGTACGTTACCCTTTTGAGGAGTCACTTTTTAAAAAAGTGGGCTAGTCCACCAGTGTTGGACCCTCCTGTTTCCTGGTTGAATAAAGCAACCATGATCCCAGTAGAGGAATCCCTATCCTTTAAGGACCCGGCTGACAAGAAAGCGGAGGCTGTGGCAAGCAGCATGTTTACCATGGCTGGTTCGGCATTGCGGCCAATCTTTGCCTCAACCCTGGTGTCTCAGACCCTAACTGAATGGGCCAAGCTTTTGAGCCAGGGCCTGGAGGGTTAGCTGGTCCCCGCTGCTTATGTTGACTTAGCGGACCAGTTGGTCCATGCAGCTTTGGATACTGAGTCTTTTTGTGTGGATATAATTCCTGCAAGGGTTCAGGTGATGTCTGAACTACCTAAGGTCCCCCCCTATCCCTGTCCAGGGAATTGATTTACCGAAGTCTGATTTTAATTCTGACCAGGGTGGTCCTGCCTCTGGATAAATTTCAGGAACCACAGGCTGTGATTCCCAAGCTGCTGTCACACAGACAGTTCTCTCTCCCTGTTTGCATACAGGTTCTGAGTCTGGTGGTATCCACCTTCAAGACAGTTCTGTTTGCACAGTCCTACGTTCGGCTCCACAGCAGGATACCGAAGTTCGTGACGAGGTCACGGGGTCCTCTGACAGATGCCACAGGCATCCAAGGGCCACGGTAAGGCATGTGTCATCCTCGGCTAAGGCTTCTTCCGCAGTTCTTGCAAGAAATCAAGAGGGAGGATCTTCCAATCATCCTGGTGGCCTTAAACGTCCCTTGGGGGCTTCCTCTCAGAGAAGACCAGTTGCCCCAAGGGCTGATCTAACATCCTGCTTTACAGGCGCTGTTTTTTATTGGCTTAGCTATTGAAAGCAAAGTACTGAGGGATAGAGGTCTGTCTGGATCAGTGATCCCTACTATGGTGAAGGCGAGGAAGTCGTCTTCCAGCAAGATATACCATCGTACATGGAAAGCGTACATTTCTTGGTGTCATTTGATTTGGTGCTCATCCTCGATACTTTTCTGTGGCTCGGATCTTAACCTTTCTTCAACGGGGAGTTGATCAGAAGTTGGCCTTGAGTACCATCAAGAGCCAGGTGTCTGCCTTGGCAATCTTCTTTCAGTGACCCCTAGCCATGCACTCTTGAGTTCGTACCTTTATTCAGGGGGTTCGACATGTGGCTCCACCTGTACGATCTCTTTTGCCGCCATGGGATTTAAATGTAGTACTTTCGGTTCTCCAGAAACCTCCATTTGAGAATATTCGGGAGATTCCCTTGCCTACGTTATCCCAGAAGGTGACATTCTTGGGGGCTATTACCTCGGCCCGCAGGGTATCGGAATTGGCGGCATTATCCTGTTGCAGTCCCCATTTCGTGGTCCACAGGAATAAAGTGGGTTCTTTGTCCCTGTCCATCATCCCTGCCCAAAGTTGTCTCTGACTTCCATTTGAATGAGGACATTGTGTTGCCTTCCTTGTGTCCCAAGCTGGCTCATCCCAAGGAATTTGCTTTGCATGTCTTGGGATGTGGTTCGTGCGATTTTGGTGTATCTGGCATCTACTGAGCCTTTTCGGAGGTCAGACTCGCTTTTTTTGGTTACGGACAGACCAAGAAAAGGGCTGGCCGCTTCATCGGCTACCATCTCCAGATGAATCAGACAGACGGTGACTCGGGCCTATTCCGTTAAAGGTCAGGTTCAACCTTTACCTGTTACGGCGCATTCTACTCAGGCGCTGAGTGCTTCTTGAGATCCCGTCATCAGGCTTCAATAACGCAAGTTTGCAAGGCGGCCACTTGGTCGTCCGTGCATATCTTCACAAAATTCTATAAGGTAGATACGTTGGCATCTGCTAATGCTGCTTTTGGCCACAAAGTTTTGCAGGCTGTGGTTTGAGGGGCTGTTCCCTCTTGAGTGTTTTTCTTTAATCTTTTATTTTTCAGACAGGGCTCCTGTGTCCTGGTTAAGGTCTCTTATGTTTAGCTTTGGGTTATTTTCCCCACTCCTCATTTTCTTTTTGGCACTGCTTTTGGACATCCCAGTAGTTATGATTTAAGGAGCACTGTGTCTGTCGATGAACGAAAGAAAATGGGATTTTTGTACTTCCATAAAATCCATTTCTGAGTTCATTGACTGACATGGCACCCATCCCTCTGTTCTGATACTGCTAATACTGCTTCCTACTAAACTGATTACCTACAGGAGAGAGGGGGTTATATACCAGCTGAGGACGGCCCATGGGCGTAGCCAGGTGTTTTTTGTTCCGCTTAGTCCTACTCCTGGAGGAGGCAATTAACCCACTAGTTATGATTTATGGAGCGCTGTGTCTGTCGATGAACTCCGAGAAATGGATTTTACGGTAAATTGAAAAATCCCATTATTTTTAAAGGAGGTTGATTCTTTTCTTAACCCACTGGGCCCCTTATTTTTTTTAACCTCTTATTTACTTTGTTTTGTGTTTTGTTTTTTGTTTTTTTTGTTTTTGTTTTTTGTTTTTTTTTTTGCGGGGACCACAGGGGAAAAAGGGGTTCTCTAAAATGCTTCAGTCTTTGATGGTATTTAGCTTAAATATCTGAACTTTGCAGCATTTGAAAATGTGTAGAACAGGTGTAGAATGTAAGTAATTAGTTGTTTATAAAGCTGTATAGTTTTTAGAGCAACAATTGCCGATTTGATTTTACACCATACTGTATTCTCTTTAAAGTGGACCTATGAAAAAGCTCACTAGTTTGCTTTATTAAAAGTACATTTCTGGTCTCTTTTTCGGTCACCTATAGCCAAGCAGCATATCAACATATCTTAAGTATTGTTTCGCATTATTTAAAACTGCAGAGAGTCTATTACTGTCAGATGGGCCCAGTGTGGTAGACTAGCACGGAGTTAAAAAAATCAGGAAGGCATAACATTGCACTAATTAGTAAGCAAGGCAACTAAATGTAATGAGACCTATATTAACAAACAACATATAAACCAGATTCTCAATATATTAAAGAGATCCGGTTGCCATGCTATTCATTTATTGTGTTTTATGCATGTTATTTACCTGTAAGAACTTCACTTTTGTAGACATCAAAAAGCCATGAGACTGCTGCTGGGCACCTCCATCTTGGATGTGATGTCAACAGACCCATCAAACTCAAAGCTGTCATTCATGCAGCACTGTATAGTATTACCATGCAATTCTACCCTAACTGCTCCAAAAAGGTTATGTAAGGAGATAGAACCCAACCTAATAATAAAAAAAAGAAATATAGTTCCACATCCCCACAAGGCTAATCAGACTGAAAAACTAACTGGGATTTTGAAGGCACAGCATCTTGCATAAAACACAATTTCTTTCTTCAAAGTTAGTGGTAGTACACTGCATCAAAAAAAAAATATATAATAAACTGGGCTCCAGGCAGTTTAGGTCATAATGTGCTAGTTCGCTTTGCATACTAGCACATTATGACATACCGGAAAAGGAAGCCCTCCAGTGGCTCGCTGTCACCGCTGAAGGCACTTCCATCTTCACGTAGTCGTCTTTTCAGGGTTTGCGCGCTTGAGCGACATGAATGGCCTAGCCAGTGATGGCATCATGCGCGGGAGTCTGTTTACGGGTGTGCCATTCCTTCAGAGCATAGGCACAGGCGACGTCACCAGCTGCATCTAAAGTAAATATTTCCTAAACGGTGCATGTTTAGGAGATATTTACTGAACCTATAGGTAAGCCTGATTATAGGATTACCAATAGGTAAACATCATAAATGGGAGTTTACTCCCACTTTAACACATAAAAATATTGTCCATTTATTGTACAACATATACATAATCCTACCACTCTGGTTAGTCTGCATCTGGAGTATTCCATCCAGTTCTCGTCACCAATCCTCAGTCAGGATGTGCTGGAACCGGAGAGAGTCCAGAGAAGGATAACAAAATGAATAAGGAGGCTGGGGGACCTCATTTACAAGCACTAAACTTTGTCTCCCTGGAGAAGAGACGCTTGTGAGGAGATATGAAAGCAATACACAAATACCTCAGTGGTGATCCCAACGTAGGACTATTCAGTTGTATTGATTGTAAGAAGACACGGGACCACACAATGAGATTGGAGGAGAAGCTACTAAGCTAAGGGTGTGGAACTTTCTTCCACAATCGGTAGAGTCAGTGATAAGTATTGATGGTTTAAAAAGACTCTTGGACGTGCATCTTCGTGAACACAATATACAGGAATATGGGAAATGATTATCGACACGAACACACATACACTAAGTACACAGGTTGAAATGGATGGACTAGTGTCCATCCTTACCAACTAGGAACCATATCATAAAATTTATTCAAATTAATTAAAGTACAATTGTTGCAGAAAATTTATGGCCTAATAGTACAATGTATCTTAAAATTACTTATTTCTTGTGGACCTACATATTTCATGGACATGATCCGCTTCTTCAGGTGCCATCAGTAAAATGATCTAAACAAAAAATATCAAAATTGTTAAAAAGTCCCAATATCCCTTAAATAGGATAGATACTCTTAGCATGCCACCAATGGGAGGGGGGCCACAGGCAGGGACTCATTGGGAGCACCCCAGCAAACAGACCATGTCCCGCCCAACTCCCTGTAATAGTGCCCCCATACCAAGTAAAACATTTTCTAAACTGTATGCTTTGAACCGCAAGCTAGCAGAGATGAGGCAATGTAACAGCTCTACCATAGCAACAACTGTGGTCATCATAGTGGGGAAAAAACTATTTTCACCGCATTCTAAAGGTAGTAAAGATGTACTACATGGAGAATAAAGAAAGGACCACGATGAAATCTATATGAGCCATGAAACTCATCGGGCCAAAATAAATTATTATTTTTAAGATATAATATACTATTATGCCATAATTTTGCTTCGTTATCAGTGTTGAAATGCTGACCTCCAAGGAACTCTTAGGAGTCCAAACGGGTTGAAATCACTCAGAGCGAGGACCTGTAAGAGCTATGTGGCAATACCGCTCAGCCGACTTTCTGTAATGTGCAGTGAGCAGTATGAGCTTGTGCGTTGTCCTGGAGAAACAGGACTCCCTTTGTGATCAAACAAGGCTGTTTTTTTTTTTCAGATGCGTATGCACATCACTTCACATGAATAATGCCACGTTTGTCCCAGAAAACACTTTCCATCACTTTACCTGCAGACGCAAATGTTCGAAATTTTTTTGGTGATGGTGGAGCTGTTCCATGCACGCACTAACACTTTTGTCTACCATTTTTATTAATGGTCTCTGGACTGGCCTGCGACATGTGCGTCGCCTAGCAGTAATAGGACACACTTGCCACTTACAAATGTGTGTAGTACATCCACACTAGTATCCCTTTTTAATACCTGTGAAATGAAAAGTCCCGGTTTGACTTGAACGCTCCTTGTAGTTTCAAAAACGTTAAACACTATAGTTCTTTTGTGAGAACTAGGCCTTATTGTAAACTATGCTACGTATATAGCTTCTTTATCATCCGTGAGAGTTTTATTTTAGAGCAGAAATACAAGCAGAGCCTCATATCTCGGAGTCTGCATATCTGACCCTGTTGATTCCTGCAGTGTGCACCAAGGTGTCGGAAATAGGAGTTTAGTTGAGTCCTCTCAGCAGAAGGTCCTGCTGTGTGTGACATTACCTGGCCAAGCGTTTCAGAATACGATAACACCATAACATCCGCTTTTCTCAGTAACCGGGTTAGGCAGCCATTAGGGGTCCTTCCCACACATGCACATTCTATAAGAAAAGCATATTCATCTCCACAGGCAACTTTTACAATGTAATTGTTACCCAGTTACCCACAGCTTATTAACCATGGGCAAATACACATGTCCCGTTGATTTGCTGCACTGTAAAGAAAAGCTGGATTTACACCAGAGTTCCTGTGTGCACTGAGGGAGATAAGTACAACTATTTAATAGAAAATACACAGATGATGGTTGTGCATGCAAAAAAAACATGTTCCAGTAATTGTGCTAACTTTAGTTTAACAGCTCACGTCACTAAAAGAATTGCCTTGACTGGAGCCTATTAGAAAAGTATAGCCCACATACCTAAACTAATAATAATGCACAAAGATCCCCTCTATACGGGACTTTAAAGGGCAAAAAGTGTTTTGAAAAGTAATATAATAAAGGTAAAAAAAAAAATTCTCAAAAGATCAATTTTATTTACTATAGACAATTAAAATGTAACCTGCAAAAATGCTAGGTACAGATAAACACTTTAAAATACAATGCGGTTAAACTTTTCCATACAAAACACTGGCATTTAAAAAACAAATTAAATTTTAAATTTAATTTTGCTACTAACAATGGAAATGTCACAGGGCTTTCATAAATTTGGTGCTTCCAACAATATACATATGTATGTTAGTTGGACCTCATATAAAAACGATCCCCCTGCCCCATGTGACAACACTGCTACCTGAACAGCCAATGAGAGTAAGTCACATGTTCCCCTTTACCTAAAAGCTAATTACTTTCACCAATGGTGGCAGGGTTAAAAATGAGTAAAAGGTGTTAGGTGCTGCTGCCATTAAAGTCAACCTGTTGTTTTTTACATCATGGGCAATGCACAGGATTAGTTCAACGGCAAGTTACATCTTGCTGATCTTTCCCCTGGTGGTTCCTCTGGATCTGGAATGGCACAGCCTCTAATTTCTGCCATATTACCTCTTTGGTTTCACTGTTGAACTCTTTGTTGCAGGTGTTCCAGACTCTTCATGCCACTGGGCAGTCCTCCATGGTGCGTGACTGGGTGATGCTGTCTCTTTCCAACTTCACACAGAGAACTCCGGTGGCCATGGCAATGTGGAGCCTCTCTTGCTTTTTTGTCAGTGCGTCTACCAGCAAGTGGATTTCTGCAATGTATCCTTTGGGATCTCTTTATAATCGGGCTAGGTGAATACTAGAGCTCCTGGGAGGAGATGGGGATAAGTACTTTATAATGGATGGAGCTATTCATGTCCTATTTCCCCAAGGACATTTCAATTTCTACATAATCAAAACTTTTATAATCTAGGTATATGGAAGTCAGACCTCACAAAACATTTGTACTCAGAGAAGATCGTAGGTCTAGGATGACCCTTTTACAGATTTTCATCCTTTTATTCTCAGTCCCATTTCTTCCTTAAACCACTTGACCTCCCCTCTGTAAGGCTTTACCCCTTTATGACCAGGGCATTTTTTGCTTTTCATCACTGCGCTATTTTAACTGGCAATTGCACAGTTGTGCAACACTGTACACAAATAAACTTTCTATTGTTGTTTACTGTTAAAAAAAAAAAAACTTTCTATTGTTTTTTCACACAAATAGAGCTTTCTTTTGGTGGTATTTGATCTTGTTTTTTTTTGCTATATAAATTATTTTTATTCAGGATTTATACAGTGCTGACGGTTTACGCAGCGCTTTGCAACATAAAGGCAGAAAAGACAGTACAATTAAAATACAGTTTAAACCAGCAGGAATCAGAGAGCCCTGCTCATTAGAGCTTATACTCTAAGTGGGAGGGCCAAGAAATAGAAAGGGTAATAAATGTTGGGGATGGGCTGATGGAGAAAATAAATGTAGAGTTGTTAGGTGAGGGCCGGATAGGCTTCTCTGAAGAAATTAGTTTCCAGGGATTGTCTGAAAATGGACAGAGTAGGAGATAGTCAGACAGATTGGGGTAGGGAGTTATAGGATGGGTGAGGCTCTGGAGAAGTCCTGGAGGCAAGCTTGAAATGAGGTGACGAGGAAGCTAGAGAGCAGGAGGTCACAGGAGGAAGAAAGAGAACGATTTGGTTGGTATTTTGAGACTAGGTGAAAAAAGATTTTTTTTAAAAAGATACAATATTTTCTACATAGCCAATAAAATCATATTTACAGACACTGGGAACAGCAATCCACCAGACACAGCGGTCGCTGGAGCAGCGCGCTGCATGCCGTGATCCAGAACAAGCTGAATTAAATTTTATTATTATTATATTATATCTTTTCATGTAACAACACGGAAGAAATGACACTTTGCTGCAATGTAAAGTAGTGAGTGTACAGCTTGTATTACGGTGTAAATTTGCTGTCCCCTAAAAATAACTCAACGCATAGCCATTAAGGTCTAAACCACTGGCAAATAAAGGGAGTACACCCCTAAGTGAAAATGTCCAAATTGGGCCCAAAGTGTTAATATTTTGTGTGGCCACCATTATTTTCCAGCACAGCCTTAACCCTCTTGGGCATGGAGTTCACCAGAGTTGCCACTGGAGTCCCCTTCTACTCCTCCATGACGACATCACAGGGCTGGTGGATGTTAGAGACCTTGAGCTCCTCCACCTGCTGTTTGAGGATGCCCATCCAGGCTTAGCCAGTCCATCACCTTTACCCTCAGCTTCTTTAGCAAGGCAGTGGTCATCTCGAAGGTGTGTAATACTGCCCTGCGGCCCAGTCTCTGAAAGGAGAAGATCATGCTTTGCTTCAGTATGTCACAGTACATTTTGCCATTCATGGTTCCCTCAATGAACTGTAGCTCTCATGCAGCCCCAGGACCATGACACTCCCACCAACATTCTTGACTGTAGGCAAGACACACTTGTATTTGTACTCCTCACCTGGTTGCCGCCACACATGCTTGAAATTTCACACCCAAAAATGCAGTGCATTTTCTGACGCATGGGGGTGACATTAAGAATTAATGGCACTCCGTGCATCTGCTAAAGCACTAAGAAGCAAAGTAATAATAATGAGAAATTCTGAAGCTTTTTGTGCCTTAAAGAAAAAGTGCTCTTGTGAAATGGCACCATAAGGCCTTGTTCACACTGGCAGCAAAGAGATGATAAAAACAGGTAGTTTGGCTGTCCTCGGCTACCTATCTAAAAATGTATATAGAAGCCGCTCAGGTCCATCCACATTGTCACTGCAATTTTTATGCAGCATGTTGAATTTGGCAAGGATTCTATTTGCCAAACATGCCCAGTGATGTCAATAGGACTGTGCCTTTACTGTGTGCCAGAAGCTTGGCCTTTGCTTGCAGTTCGATATTGCAATGTAAAATTTATCTTGTAATCTGGGGGGAATAAACATGCATTCAAGAGGTATCAGTTTGGCCTTCTGAATATCTACAAACTCCAGCCAACGTTAAGGTGTTGTAAAGTCAGAGGTTTTTTTTTATCTTAATGCATTTTATGCATTAAGATAAAAAGCCTTGTGCTCAGCAGCCCCCATTATACTTACCTAAAGCCCCTCTCTTTCCAGCTATGTACACGAGTGCTTCAACCTTCCTGGACTCTCTCTCCTGATTGGATGAGACACAGCAGCGGCGCCATAAGCTCTCGCTGCTGTCAATCAAACTCAGCCAATCAGGAAGTGGGCGGAGCCTAACAACAGCTTAGTGTCTGAATGGATTCAAGGAGCTGCAGCTCGGCTTGGGTGCCCACCGTTAGCAAGCTGCTTGCTGTGGGGGCACTTAATAGGAGGGAGTGGCCTGGAGCTCCAGCCTGGGACCCGAGTAGAGGAGGATCCAGGCTGTCCTGTGCAGAACCAACTGCACAGAGGAGGTAAGTATAACATGTTTGTTATTTTTATAGAAAAAAAAAAAACGAGACTTTACAATTACTTTAACCACTTAAGCCCCGGAGGATTTGGCTGCTAAAGGACCAGGGGTTTTTTTGCGATTTTTTACTGCGTGACTTTAACGGACAATTGCGCGGTCGTGCGACGCTGTACCTAAACGAATTTGACGTCCTTTTTTTCCCACAAACAGAGCTTTCTTTTGGTGGTATTTGATCACCTGTGCGATTTTTTGATCACGCGCTATAAACAAAAAAATAGCGTAAATTTTGCAAAAATAACAATATTTTTCACATTTTTTTTATATGAAATTCCCCAAAAAAAAAAGTAAAAATCAAAATTTTTTAACATTTTTTGGCCAATTTGTTTTATGCTACCTATGTTTGGTAAAAAAAATCGCAAAAAGCGTATTTTGATTGGTTTGCGCAAAAGTTATCGCGTTTACTAACAAAGAGAAAGATTTTTGTCATTTTTGGTGTTTTTTTTTTTAACGCGTAATGGCGGCGATCTGCGATTTTTTTTTCGGTACTGCGACATTGCGGCGGACAGATCGGACCCTTGACTGACATTTTTGACACTTTTGGGGTTACCAGTGACATTACTACAGTAATCAGTGCTATACATATGCACTGTTACTGCAAAAATGACACTGGCAGGGAAGGGGTTAACTTTATTGGACAGGGAGGGGTTAAGTGTGTCCTAGGGGCGTGCTTTCTACTGTGTAGGGACATTCCTATTGGTGTAAAAGCAAAGATCAACCGTTCTACATAGTAGAACGGTCAGATCTTTACTTTTACACAGGGAGAACTGACAGGCAGCTTGTTTACACAAGCTGCTCTGTCTTTCTCCCTTCACAGGAGCGATCGCAGTGTGACTGGCGGACATCGAGTCCGCCGGTCACACGCACTGACTTGCCTGTGAACGAGCCGCGGCGGGCGCGCGCCTCGGCGGGCGCGCGCCCGCCCGCGATAGGCTCGCAAGTCAGTGACAGGCGAGTGACGTACCGATACGTCACTCTGCCTGGCCGGGGCTGACCGCCGCAGTATATAGTCGTGCGGCGGTCGGCAACCGGTTAACACTGCAAGCTCCCCTCAATACTCAAAACATCAAGATGGATTGCTTTTTAGAGAAGCGGTAAACTCCCCCACCAGTGTGAACTTGGCATTATTGTTGAGTCCTATATGTACAGTGGTGAGAATATCTGCACCCTTAGGGCTTTTCTTTGTTTGCTTGACTCCTGAATGTGATCTGATCAATTCATAACAAACCAAGACACATTTATTTTGCATATGAAGTACTTTGTAATAGTGAAACCTCTGTTCTTACCAGTCCTCCTAGCTACATGTTTTCTGACTGGCACTGAAGGAAGATCTTAAAGTCCTGGGTTTCGACTATTGACAGGAAAAGTCAGGACTTGTTAAACACTGATCTAATGGGGTTGATACCATAATAGTAAAGCCTGTTTATTAAGCAAAGTGAATATTCATTAAGTGTAGTATATAAGGTGAAGGTGTGTTTTCTTTAATCAATTGTGTCCAAGTAAAAATCCTGGTATTTGAATTTCCTTAATAAAGGATTTATCCTTTCTAAAAAAAAAAAAAAAAAAATAAATGCACTTTTTTTGCAGGAAAAAAAATGTGCAGTTATTTTTTTTTTCCTTGGGGTCCTGTAAAGCTATGCTTCTGTGATCAGAAGATCATGGGAGCAGTCTCAGGCTCCTGCAGACTGTGTAGCGGTCTGCCTGTACCTTGTACAGGCAAGCAGTTACTGAATGACAGGAAGAATCTATGAACTACTAGAGCATTCACCAGAGCCCTGGTAGTTCATTGAGAGCTACAAGCTGTCAGCCGCAAAGGATGTCTGTACTTGTACAGAACTCTGAGTGAATGATGCGGCTGTGTGGGTAGAGCCCCACATGGCTGCGTTCTTTTCAAATTGTAACCGCGGGTGCCAAGAGAAAATCCGCAGCCCACTGTCACAATTGGAAGGGGGATCAGGGAGAGGCTGCAGGAGCAGAAACATGTTATATTATCCACCCTAAAAACGAGTGAAACATGTTCCCAAAGATGAACTTATCCTTTAATATTTATTTTTACAGGTATTTATATAAAGCGCTTTACACCGTGATTTAGATATTGTACATTTGTCAGTCTTTTACTCTATCCAAAATGGAATAAAAAGTTTTGCCTGTAATTCTACATTGCTAGGTGAGCAGCCTATTCCTGTAGTAAATGAACGCTGCACTTTTACCACTTGCACCCATGTTTTGTGTGTTCTTGTTTTTTTTTGGTATTTTCCCTAACTCTCCTTCCAGTCTTCCACATGTTATCAGCCGAATGGGCAAGTTTGAACCTGTGGACATCAACTTGTTCTGTTTAGTGGCCATAGACTTTTACAGGCACCAGATCGATGAAGAGTTGGACCGCAGGGCCTTCCAGTCAGTGTTTGAGTTGGTGGCTGCACCGGGAAGCCCGTATCACAGCCTGCTGATGTGTTTGCAGAATGTGAATAAGATGACGGTGTTCTAAGCACTTTGCGGGTGAGGCTGGAATTGGAGCAGAATTACAGGACAGTACAAGAAGGGAATGACCCTGGTCTCTTCTTCACCAACATCTCTACCCAGGCCCTACAACCTCACCCACCCCTCCTTCCCCGGAGTCACTGTGACTCTCACCCTGCTCTGAATGTCTCTTTGTAAATATCTGATTGCCGTTAGGGTTTTTTTTTTTTTTTTGCTTTACTACAGTGAATGTAAATGTCCTGTTCTTTCACGTTTTCCAGTGGGAGTATGTAACAGCACAAAGCCGCATCACTAAACCCAAAGTACTCGTCTTACTAAACCTTGTCTATGTGGATCCATTTGTGGAGATGAGGATGGCATCTGCCATGGCACTGAATCATTCCCCTCTAGTGCTGCAGGTGGTGACAGTCACTGCTATGAGTATTGTGGAAAGATGGCGGAGCTGGAAAGAAAAGATACTCCCCCATAGTCTGCCAATAGGCAGGGGGCGGGGGGGTCTGTGTACTGAGCACGGCAGAATCTTCCCTGCCTTTTTCACTTAATTTGGGTATTGACATAAATGATTTTAACTCCTATTTCTATATTCTGTAAAATATGTATAATTGTAAAACCCTACAGTTCGTGATACTGTCATTTCACATTACAAAAACCACTCTGATAAATCATCTTGCTTGTACTGACTGGTTTGTAGTCATCATTGGCCCAAACAAAGAAGATTTTTGTTTTAACCCTATTTACATTGTCATGTTAAAGTGTTTGTCAGCTATATGCAGGGCATGAACCCATTTTTTTTTGATCTGAACCAAAAGTAAGCAGTCACTAGGAATGTGGGATTGTGCTGGGACGATAAGTCATGTATCTCCTTTTTAGTAAATTGATGGCCTACTTCTGGTACCACACTTGTCAGCTTATATAATGGCGTCCTAATATTGTAGGGGGAAAATGTGTTACATAAAGTGGATGTAAACCCTCACATATACCCAGTGAAGTGAACAGCCTCCGATGATACACAGAGATGAAACAAATCTCCCTGTAAATCTGCTGTCTTCAGCTTTCTACACTGTTTAGTTTAAAGTGAACATTTAATTTTTTCTTCCTGCTCCTGCACTGGGTGGGGAGTTTTGGCATACACTGTGTGACAGATGATTGGAGGAAAGGCACACCCCCCCCACCCCCCCCACATAGTTTGAGAAGAGAAGAAACATGCAGAGCTGTGCTGTGAATAGACCAGCTCTTTGCACCGATCCCAACACAAATTTCCAGCTGCTTTTATCTTCTGTGTCAACTTTAAGATGTTATGCTGATAATGGTAACCGAGCAGCAGAAAGACATGGGACTTAGGGCTTTGGAGAAAGATAAGTAAACACTACACATATATGTGCCCAGGTCAAATTTAATGAATGGGGTTTACATCCACTTTAACTGTTCTGAGGCCTAGCTTGGCAAGATAGGGTTCTAATCTAGTTTACCTATATAAAGATGTTAAGCAGAACTGTCATTGATTTGTCTACTAGCTTTCTGCTTAAATGGGAATTCCATCCTAAACTACTATTTTGAGTATGTTTGGACCCTGGAGGAACAGTGGACTGGCATTTTCTGTCAAGGGTTTTGTGGCAAAATATCTCCAGTTTCCTGTATCCACCCTTCCTGAAACTGCATCTTCTGTGACAGAAAATGGATAGAAAATTCAGCAGTGAAAATTAGCCCATTTATAGTGGTTGTGGCGCAGTAGGTGGAGCTGGAAATTCTAGTGCAGAGATCCCGATGCATGAGTTGATGAATAACACAAGCCAACACACATTTTGGCACCACCAATGTTAGACCTGTTCCTGGGTATATTTGACCCGCTGATTACAAAAATTGCATTTCTCTTTTGTTCATTGATTGATACAGCTCCGAATATTCTTAACCATTGGGTTATACTGCCCCCTACAGGAGTAGGACTCTAGGCAGAAAAAAAGTTTGGTTACGCCCATGGGCAGTCCCAGTGGGTATACTCCCTCTCTCTGCTATAGGCATTTTTTTTCTGCCTAGTCAAATGTAAGGACCTAGTTCCGTGCTGGGATCTTTGATTTCAGCTAATTTTTTTTCTTTTTAAATTTTTCTCCTGGATTTTTCCTGTGCGATCTACGATCAAATGACCGATTGTGCGATGGGCTGGATAATCTAGATCCAGTGGTCATCCCAGTCTGGCCAGCGAGCACGCGCAGACCTCAGCTCTACACTAGGTCAGCCCCGGGGGGGGGGGGGGTAGGCCTGCGAGTTAAATGCCTCACGAGGTTGCATACGACCGGGTTTCGGCCCAAGTCGCAGCGTTCCAGTGCCGTGGGTCAGTCCCCCCCCCCCCTCTGTCAGCTGATTGGCTCACTGGCTGTGATTGGCAGCAGCGGGAGCCAATGGCTCCCACTGCTGCCAAAAGCCAATCAGGAGTGAGTGTCCCTGAAGAGGAAAGGCTGACGTGGACATCGCTGGGTCAAGAGGGGCTTAGGTAAATGTTAGGTTTGGGGCTGCTGCACACAGGAGGTTTTTTACCTTCATGCATAGATTGCGTGAAGGTAAAAAACCTTGTGCCTTTACAACCACTTTAAATAGTTTGCATCAACCATTCTATGAACTTCTGTTGTTATATGGTCACAGGCCAGATAATTATCACTTCCTTTCTCTTTTATAGGACAACTATAGAACTAACAATTTTCTAGCATTCCATATTCATTCTATGCTGTCGGCAAATAAGATTCTCTTGGCTGCCACTAGATGACACTGATGGGAGACTATAAAAGGCAAGTTGAATAAGTAACATGCCGAGAGCTCCCACTTGGTTGTCAGGGGTCATTTCTCAGCACCAGGTTGCAGGGATAAGGTCAGACAGAGAATCTGTATTAAAGGTGTAGTTATCCTTTAAATTAACTGATCTGCTGTTTAATTATGTGACTTGCCAATTCTTTACTTCCATTATGACAGTATTAGTACCTCTAAATACTGACTTGCATGATCATTTTCTTTAGAGGAACATTTGAAGAATTTCTAGTTTTGTTTTAAATGGCCAGTACACAATTTACAAGTCAGTTTCTCGAAAGAGGAGATTTTATCAACATTTGCAAAGGTTTCAGCACCTGACCAGAACTGAATACATTCAAGAAATGTTTATTGGGGTCAGATATGTTACTCACACCGCTGCCTTGAATGTTCCTTTTATTTGACTGTTTCATTTTTATTTAGAGCAGGAAAACGGTACTGTATGCCCACTTGACAAGTCATAGAATAATTGACATAGTGACAGTTTTGAAATAAGAGTAGATACATAGCTCATTAGGGATTAATGTCTGTTATTGACACAATTGTCAGGAGCTAATATCCAAAAATCGGATAAATCACAAAGAAAGTTGTTTTAGAAGGCAAGCCATAGATGGTGCAAATTTCTTTCCTACAAGCACCAGTTGCAGGAAAGAAATTTTCACAATTCCCCCATCAACACAGACAGTGCTGACAGGGGAATCCTTCCTGCCGAGACATTGTATTCTCCCTGCTGGGGTGGCAGGGAAGCCGTTCCCATCAGGAGAAGACAGTGATTATCACTAGCGGCTGCTATAGATAATTGCAGGTAAATCCAGGAGGCTGGTTTTACCCAAGCTGACCGATCAACTTAGTACATTCAGCCTGCCCATCGATCAATCAACTTGGTACATTCAGCCTGCACGAACTGGATTCATAATGACATAGCTACCCAATGGTTCCCATACCTTCTAAAAAAAAAAGTTGGGTCAAGTCATGAGTTGCATTCTCGTTTTAGTAGTTTGGCCATACTGACTATGGTCAAAGAGTATGACCTCTCTTGCAGAAGTTAAAGTGGTGGTCAGTCTACCCAAGTGCTGAAAGTATGTCTTATTAGTGTGCTGCCAGATGGGGATAAACTTTGCACTGTGTATCATATCCTTTTTTTGGAAAGTTAGGAAGGAGTTTCTTCTGGGCCCTGGCACTCCAGCAATGTGAACAATAAGCACCAGATGTCTAACCTGCCCATGTTTCTCCTTGATCTTTCCTTCTGTGGAAGAAATCTAGACAGCATTTGGATATACAGATGTAATTTTACTGCGGAAAGATATTTCTCTTGAGAAATCTTTCCATCAATGTGCAATCTCAGATCACTCAAGCTGGGTCTTTGAAAGGGACATAAGGAGGTTAACTGACTTGTCGTGGGGACCAGGGGACAAGAACAATTGGCTTACAAATTTGAACAATCTGTATTTCCCTAGAATGTCTGAGAGCCTATAGACCTATTCACTTCTGATGTGACCATTATCAGCTGGATGGGGCAACAATCATCTTATTCCTTTGGGTACATCTAAGCTGAAATTGAATGCAAAGAATGCTAGGCTACACAGCAAAGATGAGCCACATGCCACGTCTCATGTCACCTCTATGTGCATACTAATGAATGGTTTTCATTTAGTGTTTTTTTTCTAGTTCTGTAATTTGTAGTTTATTTGCAATGTACATTGCATGTTTGACTTTCTGCTGCCTCTTCCTAACTTAAATGAATAACTCAGCCCAGCTTCTATAGAATGAGCAGTTTGTCCGTTAAAATAGGATAGAGTACATTATAGAATGGGGCTCACAGCCTTTTAAGGAGACAACATATTTCTATACAAAGTAATTACAGCTAGGCAGGAAGCCTGAAAGTTGTGAGCAGCATTTTTTTTCACTAATAAATTTCCAAGACTGTTTACCTCCTCCTCCTCCAATGTAACTTAAACTATGTTCATAAATCCCTTAGGCTGGGTCCACACTGATGCGAATTGAATGCAGGTTTCTTCTTAATGGAGCTGGTTTACCCAGGTGCGGGCGGGCGGCCATGGTCCGCACTGGAAAAGGGTCCTGTCTGTCTTCTGGTTAGTTTCAGGTGCAACTTAAGCCAAAAATTCAGACCTGATTTTCACCTGAAATGGAATACAGAGACTTACCGGACCCCCTGCTGTGGACCAATGGTTGCATCTAGTGTGGACCCAGCCTAATAAAGCCAGCTATAAATGGATTCAAATTTGACCGGTTCAGGGACCAGCCAGATTTTAATCTATGTATGGGGCAGGATGATTGTACCCAAATTGATCCATTGATTGACTTGATTACAACCATCCTGTCAGATTTTTGGCATGCAATTACTGCCAGTGGCTATAGTTGCTTGCAGTAATCGTGTTCTGCAGGTCGCGAATGCTCCTGCACTAACCCCTGACCCCGGCGGCAGAACACAATAGTGTTGTGGGAGACATTCAACCATCAACACTGAATCTGTTGATGGGGGAATCGAGCAATTTTCTTTCCTTCCACCCGTGATGCACTCTATGGGACTGCCTTACTGAATCGGTGTAGGTGTGTCAAATACAAATCACAATTGCTTCTGTGTCACCTATCACCAACAATAGAATATTACTACTAAGTATTGAGTTGCCACATTCTAAATAAAAGCTGTAAAGCATTGTGGTGGATGGAAGATCAATTTGCTTGGCAAAGAAGTGAGTTTGGGGTTGGCATCACCATTGTGGTAATAACGGGTAATGTGCAGAGCACACCAGGAGCTGGGCTAGCGGCACAGAGATGCCAGTCTCTGTACATTGCCAGCCATACCATTCTGTCAAGTAGCAAGGCAGGCATGGGAGATCCCAGGTGGGTCATGCATTTTTACTATTCTGGCAAGTAAAACGCTTCTTATGTGTGTTTCAACAGTGTTCATCAGGAGCTCCCATTTAACAACCTAAGTTAACCTTAAATAGCTCTTTTTTTTTTTTTTTTTTTTTTTTTTAATTAAAAAAAATATTAAATCTGGTGCAGCATGGCTCTTGATGACTAAGGCCTAAGACCCACAGCTTGTTTTTTTTTTTTTTTTATTTTTTTTTTTTTTTGTTTATCTTAGTAGCTCAATTGCCCAACTGAAATTGCCTGAGATTAATAGCATAGGACGAAAGATCAGCTACTGGATGGAACAACGCTCTCCATAAGGTGTAAGTTCCCAGCAGCAATTAATCACATGTGATTGTGCAATTCTACCTTTGTCTGCAATTAATCATTGTTGCTAATGTGTAGCTTACACCTCAGAGGGCCGAATGCTACATCAGTAAGCTATGAATTTCTGGTCTACTGCAGTTTAAAGGCAATTTCAGTATCATGATTGAGTTGGTAAAAATCACACTTTGCTGAATGCCTGCGTTTGACAACCCTAGTATTTTCCTCCATGAAGTATTCTTGCTGAAAGACTTATAAAGCGCTACATCTTTTATAAATTCCTTCTGCTTCCAACCTCCCCAAACAGATATAGATTGACCGCTATTTAGTGATTTCTTTGCTTATTGCTGAGCATTCATAGTTCTATAATCCTCCTTTGTATCCCTATTAAATAGAATTCCTTAAGTGCTCACTTCCATGGTCAGGACCATCTTGCTAGCAAGTATAGACAGCATTAATAGGAAGTCAGTACACTAATCTGCCATCCGCTATATGTTAAATTCAGACATCTGGCTAACTGCTGCATGTTTGGGCCTTTGGGTTCTTCACCAGTTCCATGCTTCATCTCATCCATTTCCAGAATTCCTATTGGACCTGAGCAGTCCACTTCATAAATTCTTCTGGGCTATGATAGGTCACAGCCGGAGCCCAGATGTGTTTTCTTTTCATAGTAAAACAGAGTATATATTAAAATGTATGTTTAAATTAAAGATTGCTGGTTATATTGCACACATGAATTAAAGAAACGTTGAACTGTACAACCGCTCGTCTGTCGTGTGTGAGTTCTCTCTAAGGATTTGTGACTGAGGTTTAGAATTTGCAGCAAGCACATTCATCTCTTCTATTACAGTAAGGGTCCTTTCATGTGTGTTGTCCGATTAGGACTACCTGGCAGTTTTTCAGGCGGACCTGATCGGACCCTTCGGTCTTTGGAGCGGCAGATGTCAGCAGATACATGTCCACTGACACCCTCCGCCATCCGATCCTGTCTGGAAAAACCAGACGGATGATGGTACTATTTTCCATCTGTCTGGCGAATAGGATTGGATGGAAACAGACAGTCTGTTCATTGCCATCTGAGTTCCCCATAGAGGAGAGCAGGCTGTGCCTGTGTCCATTCTGCACAGTGAGCAGACATGGACCTGTCATCTGCCTGGTCAGCAGAGAGATCCCCCCCATTGAGCAAGCAGAATTTGTGATGGGCCCCCATGTGATTAGACCCAAAGGGTCCCTGCTAAATCTACTGGTAAGTGACTGAAAATTCTATGGGGGGGATTAACTAAAACTGGAGCACTCCGAAGCTGTTTGGCTACTATGGACAGCTGCACCAGATTCTAACTTCAGCTTCTTCAATTAAGCTTTGACAATAAGGGCTCTTTCACACGGGCGTTCCATATGTCCGCTTTTCATCCCATCCGTTTGCGGATGAAAAACGGACATAATGTATCTCTATGTAAATACGGATGTCATCGGATGATCATCCTCTGACATCCGTTTTTTGTCAGTTCAGTTCAGTTTTTTTGAACAGAGGAGAACCCTATTTTTTTCTTCCTTTCAAAAAACGGAACTGAAGCAAAAACGGATGTCAGTGGTGTCATCCGCAGACATCCGTATTTACATAGACATGCATTATGTCAGTTTTTCATCCGCAAACGGATGGGATGAAAAACGGACATACGGACCGGATGACACAAATGTCATCTGTGTCCGTTACAAAAAAGAAAAAGGACCTGATCGGGCAAAAAAAAAGGAACGCCCGTGGGAAAGAGCCCTTAAACCTGGAAGCTGATTGGTTTCTATGCAGAGCTCGCCCATATTTTGCATGCTTCAGTTTGCGTATCCCCCCCAGTTCTCATTTGAAGGGGCAAACCTCAGACCAAACAGGAAAAAAAATAAGTTTCACAATTCCACAAAACTAAGAGGGGTATATGCAAATGCCAGGAGCCTAGCTAATAAAATGGATGAGTTGGAAATGTTAGTACATGAGGAGGACATAGACCTGGTGGCAATAACAGAAACTTGGTTTGACCCCTCACATGACTGGCTGGCCAATACCCAAGGGTATTCTGTGTACCAAAAGGACAGGGTAGGAAAAAGAGGGGGAGGGGTATGTCTCTATGTCAAGAATAATGTAAGGGTGATGAAGAGGAGTGATATTATGGAAGGGATGAGTACAGAGTTAGAATCCATGTGGGTAGAACTCCATAGGAAAGAAGTAAAGGGAAAAGTAATTGTGGGGGTTTGTTATAGGCCACCCAACCAAAGGGAGGAGGAAGAGCTGGAATTTATATCACTGTTGGATAGAGTGGCAAAGCTGGGATCAGTCATCATATTGGGGGACTTCAATTATCCTGACATTGACTGGGAAGAGGGGACTACACACTCACAGAAGGCCTGTCTCTTCATGGAAATCTTACAGGACAACTACATGTCGCAGTTGGTGGATTTTCCGACTAGAGAAAATGCAGTGCTGGATCTATTAATCACTAATGACCCAGACCTAATCTCAGAGGTAGGAGTCCAGGACAACCTGGGCTCTAGCGATCACAGGATGTTTGCATTTAGCATAAATAACAATATAACAAGGCAAGAGGGGAACATAAGAACCCTCAACTTCAGGAGGGCAAACTTTCCCAAATTGTGCTCAATGATGGAAAGGGTTAACTGTGACCAAACCCTAGGAACACTTACCACGGAGGAAAAATGGGAATGCTTTAGGAACATATTAAACAAAAGTATCTTACAGTGGATTTCTAGGGGAAATAAATGTAAAAGAGACAAAGCCAAACCTGGCTGGCTAAACCGTAATGTTAAAAAAAACGTATTGAGGAAAAAAAATGGCCTTCAAGAAATATAAATCAGAGGGCACAGTATCGGCTTTCCAGCAGTACAAGGAGGCAAATAAGAAAAGTAAATACGAAATCAAAATGGCTAAAATCAACTTTGAGAGACAAATAGCGGAGGATAGTAATAAGAACCCAAAGAAATTCTTTAAATATATCAACAGCAAAAAATCTAGGGCAGAGCATATAGCACACATAATTAACAAAGAGGGGAGGATGGTTACAGAGGACACTGAAAAGGTAACCGTGCTTAATGCTTTTTTCTCCTTAGTCTTTACACAGGAAAAGGAGGGATACACTGACCATGACTATATGGTTAGCAGTAATTCACAGGACTTGCCGCTATGGCTAACAGAGGGTGAAATCAGGGAAATGCTGGATAAAATTAACACCAATAAATCGCCAGGCCCTGATGGCGTACATCCGAGAGTACTCAGAGAACTTCGTAAAACTATATCTAGACCATTGTTCCTGATCTTTGCTGACAGTATTATGACAGGAAATGTACCAGGTGATTGGAGGAAAGCTAACGTGATACCGATGTTCAAAAAAGGGCAGAGGCATGTCCCGGGAAATTATAGGACGGTCAGCCTGACATCGATAGTATGTGAACTTCTGGAGGGGATAAGGCACTATATTGTAGAGTTTGCTAAAGACAACATCATCAGCAGTAATCAGCACGGGTTTACGAATGGGTGTTTTTGTCAAACCAATCTGTTAACATTCTATGAGGAGGTGAGCTGTGAACTAGATAGGGGCAGACCAGTGGATGTGGTGTACCTGGATTTCGCTAAGGCTTTTGATACAGTTCCCCACAAGTGCTTAATTTATAAAATAAGGTCTGCAGGCATCGACCACAAGGTTTGCTCTTGGATATGGAACTGGCTGAAAGGGCGTGTCCAAAGGGTGGAAATAAATAGCGCATACTTAGACTGGTCTGGGGTGGTAAGTGGGGTCCCCCAAGGCTCAGTCCTGAGACCAACCTTATTCAATTTATTCATAAACCGCATTGAGGACGGAATCATTAGTTATATATCAGCAAAAGTGCATCCAACGCAGCACGTTCTTGTGCCGCCGTAGAGGAAGACTCTTCCTTCTCTCCATCTGAATGTAAGGACTGGGATCCCTCAGTGGGGACATTGTCCGTGGCAATGAAATCCGGTTTAGAGTCAGAAGACTGAGAGGGCATCAGCCGTTTTTGAGAAGTGCGTTCAGACATCAGCAGATCCACTTTGGACGCCAAAGTCGCAAGAGCAGCAAATGAGGCCATGGAAGAGGAATCGGGGTTTCCTAAAGCACCAACCAGGTCTGCGGGGAATTTGCTATCCTGGGACTCCATTTCTGCAATAAAAATTTTTTTTTGGGATGCTGGCCCTTTAAAACGACGGTTCCCGCAGGCCCACACCGCAAAACTGCACCGTCCGTGGAGACCCCTTTAAACAGCGATAGCCACAAGAACCAGCTTTTTGCAGTAAAATGCCCAGAAAAAAAAACGTTAAAATCACCCGCAGTGTACTTGCTGCAGTGAAGATAAAAGAGAAAGTGACCTCACGCACTAGAGGCCTATGCCCGCCCTGAGCCACAGAATCATGGTACCTGATAGAAACCTATGGGAGGAAGTACTGGCAAAATGGCCGCCCCCCCTTACTAGGCGGTCGCCCACAGCAAAGATGGCCCCGGAACCGATGCCAAAACAATGAGCTAAAATGGCTGCTGCCCACACAAAGAGGCCTAAACAGCCTGCCCTCACCCAACATGGTGGCCGTGCAAACGGCGCCAAATAAAGTAAAAAACACATGAGCTGGCCACCCCAGGAAATCCCAGAGAGTACCCCCCGGGATGCAGCAAAACCCCACACCCCCCAGCCATAGCGGAGTTCACCGCAGAGCACCCCCAGCAGGGGTAGGGAGGAAGAGGGGGCCGCACCAAATGGCCAGGAAGGGGATACCACAGAAGCCACCTTGTACTGCCATCCCCTAAGAGTGGGCCCACAGAACACTCACACAGATAATAGTCCCAGGGACACAAGGGTAATATCACTCACCAGTCCAGAGAACGCGGACACCGCTCTGATACAGAACACCTCCCACCCTGAGTGGGGGTGACGTCCACCAGGAAGGATGCTAGCAACATACGGGCGTTCCGGAGTTGAGACATCCCGGCAAAGATGGGTCTCCGCAGGCTCGTCCCCGTCCAAAGGGGCACTGTCGTTGCGAGGCCTGGGCGCACCAATGACCTGTGACGCTCGTTGGCAGGCTGGGACTCCATAAGGATCTCTATTATCCAATGCGAGGCCCAGTTCTGCTGTTGCTTGTAGTCCTCCAGGAATTCCCCTAACTAGTGATAGCTTTATTTCTTCTCCTTACTCACTATTTTCAAAGAAAAAAACATAAAGAAACTGAGACACTAGGTCCCAGCTGGGAAGACCTAGCCTACTCCTGACGCTAGGCAGCATAAAACTGAAGAATAGTAGTAACTATGTCAGGATAATGGCTGAGGGACAGCCCCCTGGAGGTGTGCCTAAATGTAGAAAGTTTTTTTATTGACCTTTAGTGAGTGAGTTTTTTGAAGTTGCATTTTTTTGCCCACAATAGTTTGGGTAATGAAGATCCCCCCCCCCCCCCCCACACACACACACACACACACACAAAATTGTCATAACAACAAGTTATTTCTTACACATGGCATGGATAAACTTGCAATTACACCCCAAAATATATTCTGCTACTACTCCTGAGTATAGCAGTACCATATGTGAGACTTTTTCACAGCCTGGCCACATACAGAGGCCCAACATCCAAGTAACACCGTCAGGCGTTCTAAAGGCATAAATTACACATTTCATTTCCTGAGTACCTATCACATTTTGAAGGCCCTGGAGCACCAGGACAATGGAATTACCCACAAAAGGACCCCATTCTGGAAAGCAAACACCCCAATGTATATTCTATGAGGCATAATGAGTCTTTTACGTGTCATGCTACGTGTGGGAAAAAAAATGAAAATGTGTTTTTTTTTTTCTTTTACACAACGTTGTCCATTTATAAGATTTTTCTAACACATAGCATGTAAATAGCAAAAATGATAACCCAAAATACATTCTGCTACTTCTCCTGAGAATGGCGATACCACCTGTGTGAGACTAATACACAGCCTGGCCACATACAGAGGCCCAACATCCAAGTAGCACCGTCAGGTGTTCTAGGAGCATAAATTACACATTTCATTTCCTGAGTACCTATCACAATTTTAAAGGCCCTGTGACAGATCACGGACAGATGTGGCAGATGATGTGCGCCAGAGGATCACAGAAAGATGCAGCAAATGATCACAAACAGATGTTCACTGTAACGGATTATTTTACTGAGACAGATGTGTGATAGGTTTTGGGGACACTGTGTGTTGACACTAGCTGGGTGATCAGTAAGTAAAAAGCAGTAAAACTGCTTAATACTCACTGATCGCCACCTGCCAGCACCGATCCACTCTCCTTCCCACTGTGTGAGGAGAAGCAGAGCCGATCACCGTGACAATGACTGTATTGACATTACATGACGGCTGTGATTGGACACAGCCGTTACGTGATCAGGAGGGCTAATCACAGAGCCCTCCTGCCGAGCAGTGTTGCATTGTGTCCCAGGGACACAGGCACACCGAGATCGCACAGCTGCCCTTACACGTAGCCGCACAATCTCCCTCCTTCTGAAGGATGTTCAGGATTGCCCACTCAGAAGACAGGTGGGAGGAGGCTAAATAAGTTTAAACTTCTGCTTTTTCAGTTTGCAATTTGTAAATTCATAAAAATAAACCATAAAAATGTTTTGGGCTCTAATAGGGCGATGGAAAGGGTGGACCCGGGGCGCAGAGCAGTGCGTCCCGAGGCCACTCATTGTGTGACAATAGCAAATGAAAATTCCCCATTCTCACACCGATCCTCCTCATTCAATCAGGAAGACGGTCTAATACCTGCTTCCTGATTGGCCCCATGGCAAACCCCATGCCATTGGCCGAGCCGAGAAGGAGGCGGGAGCGGGAGGAGGACTCGAGAAGACGCGCCGCCAGAAGCCGCCCACCGAAGCCGGAGTGAGAAGAAGCTACCCGCCGGGAGTCCGGGACCTGCTCCAGGTGTGTGCACTGGTCTCGGTGGGGGGGGGGGGGGTGGCGGTGGCACACTGCATTGAAAGGGGCACACACGCTGAACTCTGCATTGATGGGGGCACAGCACAGTTGCATTGAAGGGGGCACGCACGCTGAACTCTGCATTGAAGGGGGCACAGCACAGTTGCATTGGAGGGGCACGCACGCTGATCTCTGCATTGAAGGGGGCATGTACGCTGGTCACTACATTGAAGGGGGCACGCACGCTGATCTCTGCATTGAAGGGGGCATGTACGCTGGTCACTACATTGAAGGGGGCACGCACGCTGATCTCTGCATTGAAAGGGAAATGTACGCTGGTCACTACATTGAAGGGGGCACGTATTCTGGTCTCTGCATTGAAAGGGGGCATGTACGCTGGTCACTACATTGAAGGGGGCATGCACGCTGATCTCTGCATTGAAGGGAGCATGTACGCTGGTCACTACATTGAAGGGGGCACGCACGCAGATCTCTGCATTAAAGGGGGCATGTACGCTGGTCACTACATTGAAGGGGGCATGCACGCTGATCTCTGCATTGAAGGGAGCATGTACGCTGGTCACTACATTGAAGGGGGCACGCACGCAGATCTCTGCATTAAAGGGGGCATGTACGCTGGTCACTACATTGAAGGGGGCACGCACGCTGATCTCTGCATTGAAGGGGGCATGTACGCTGGTCACTACATTGAAGGGGGCACGCACGCAGATCTCTGCATTAAAGGGGGCATGTACGCTGGTCACTACATTGAAGGGGGCACGCACGCTGATCTCTGCATTGAAGGGGGCATGTACGCTGGTCACTACATTGAAGGGGGCACGCACGCTGATCTCTGCATTGAAGGGGGCATGTACGCTGGTCTCTGCATTGAAAGGGGGCGTATACCATCTCCTGTACCATGACCTGGGACATGCCTGTACCATGACCTGTGCCATGCCTATACCATCTCCTGTTCCCATGACCTGTGCCATGCCTGTACCATGACATCAAAGTCATGCAATTTTTCACTGCGTTCTTTGACGCGAAGCACTACCTATTACATTTTTCTTTTTGTGCCCCCCCCCCCCAAAAAAAAATTTTTGAGCACCAGCCGCCACTGACCTATAGTATTATAGATCACTTCAGATATCAGCCAGAGTATTCATTGCTCAGTTGTGGAACATTCTATAATCATCACAGACCTATAGGATTAGAGATCACTTCAGATATCAGCCAGAGTATTCATTGCTTAGTTGTGGAACATTCCATAATCATCACAGACCTATAGGATTAGAGATCACTTCAGAAATCAGCAAGAGTATTCATTGCTCAGTTGTGGAACATTCTATAATCATCACAGACCTCTAGGAATAAGAGATCACTTCAGGTATCAGCAAGAGTATTCATTGCTCAGTTGTGGAACATTCTATAATCATCACAGACCTCTAGGATTAGAGATCACTTCAGATATCAGCCAGAGTATTCATTGGTCAGTTGTGGAACATTCTATAATCATCACAGACCTCTAGGAATAAGAGATCACTTCAGGTATCAGTCAGGGTATTGATAATCAGTCACCTGTGTACATCTATAACCACCACTGCTCATCTATAGGGCTATCAATTACATCATATCAGGTCATTGAGTATCTATTGGTCAGTTGCATATACCCTATATTGATCTGTATCAACATCATGTCCGAAAGACCGACAAGGAGAGGCCACGAAAAGAGGGCAAGCAGCCTCTGTGTCCATTGTGAAAAGTGGTGGAAGAGTTGGTGGAGTGGCTCAATAAACCCTCCTCATCTTCCTCTGACGACCACGCTCCCAGTAGTTTGCCTTCCACCGCAGTTGCCAAAGCGGCCCATTCCACAGGCTCTTTCACCACAGCTACTCCTTCAGTCGCCCCACCATCATGCACGGAGGAGTCACCTGAACTATTCGATCATAGTGTCAGTGACATGCTCCTGGAGGATGCACAGCAATTTGAAAGCTGTGATGTTGGTTCCCAGGTTGATGAAGGGAATAACGTGAGCCTAGAGAGAGGGGGGGACAATGACGGGCAAGAGACCAGCAGTCATGTTGCCACAGCTGAAGCATATTGCCAAGTTTGCTCCAGTGAGGAGGAGGGAGGGGATGATGAGATCACTGACTGTACTTGGGTGCCTGACAGGATAGAGGAGGAGGATGAGGAGGACGCACAACTCCAATGAGGCAGGATGTGCTCCAGGGGCCGCCATAGCAGTAACCAACCTATTGCATCACAGCACAGAGCTCCACAGGTGCAGGGTGCTGCATAATCCCTGTGGACTCCAAAAAGTTCATTAGTGTTGGCTTTTTTCAGCACCTGTGCAGTAGACCGAAGCGTTGCCATTTGCAACATCTGACCAAAGGTTGGGGATACTCCTACAGAAGTTGCCAGTATGGGGGAGGGTTCCTACCATTAATGCAGGAAGTATGTTCCCTCTAGATCACAACTAGCTAGGTGACCGTTGACAAAAAATAGGCATATAAACTACAAAGTATAGGAGACATAGGAGTTCTCCTGAAAGAGTCAACTAGGGGCACCAAGGAGTTAGTGAAAAATAATTTTATTAAGGATCAAAAACATTCACATATAGGTGACTCAAGGTGTAACGCACATCACAGTTAAAAAACATATATCATAAAAACATTGGGATGAGCTGCAACAACCAGGGTTGTAATGAGGTGCACATGGTTGGGTCAATGAGATGGAGAAGGTAAGTAACCTTTCACAGAAGATTAATTGAAAAAAATATTCAAAAGGATATATAAATGGGGCAGTCCCAACAGAAGGATAGCACTTAAGGTAGCAGGGCATGAAGAGGTGACTTCACTGCAATAGGGGTCCGTCCAGATAATTAAAAATCAAAGCAGTTGAATTAGTAGTGAATATTCAACATGCTATAACTGGCCAGTAGGGGTCCCCGTAGCCACGGTCCTGGGGAGATAATGACAAGGCAGGGAGATCGCAAGTCTGAGCCTGCAGTGTGAGTCACTCCGTGTTGCGGGGCAGTGTGGATGGCACAGGA
Source organism: Pelophylax lessonae (assembly GCF_965119305.1). Lineage (NCBI taxonomy): Eukaryota > Metazoa > Chordata > Amphibia > Anura > Ranidae > Pelophylax > Pelophylax lessonae. The sequence continues at coordinate 804,757,914 of NC_138768.1, read as the reverse complement.
ATCTTAGTGGGACTGCCCCATTTATATATCCTTTTGAATATTTTTTCAATTAATCTTCCGAGTAAGGTTACTTACCTTCTCCATCTCATGGACCCAACCATGTGCACCTCATTACAACCCGGGTTGTTGCAGCTCATCCCAATGTTTTTTAACTGTGATGTGTGTTACACCTTGAGTCACCCATATGTGCAGGACACGAGGGACGTGCTGCAGCAAATTGCCAATGTGACAATAGATGAAAACTGTCTTCTCTTTGGCATTGATGTAGAAACTCTCTACACATCCATTCCACATGAATGGGGCCTAAAGGGCAGTAGCACATTTTCTGCATAAGAAATTCCCTAAACTAGGAGCATACAACGAATTCCTGATTGAGCTTCTGGATTTTATGCTCAAGAATAATTTCTTTCAGTTTCTTAATGTTTATTTTCAGCAGGTGAGGGGTACATGTATGGGGGCACCTTAGGCACCGGCATACGCATGCCTACACTTGGGCCTATGGGAGGAGCAGGTTGCCTATCCATCCCGATGTACCTCAGCCACTGCCACATGTGGCCTGAGGTACATCGATGATGTCCTGCTCCTCTGGAAGGGTACCCTCCTCCAACTGGGAACCTTTATCGAATAATTAAATAATAACAAAATAAATATTAGACATTTACGGCTACCAAAAACGACCTCCCGTTCCTTGATCTTCTCATCTCTCAGGAGAACCAGAAGCTAAAGACTAAAACCTTCCGCAAAAAAAACGGCGGCAAACACTCTACTGGCGGCTGACAGTCGCCACCCCAGACCTCTGGTGGAGGGTATCCCGGTAGGCCAGTTTTTACGTATTAAAAGGAATTGCTCTGACCCGTTCGACTACCAAACTGAAGCCAGGGACCTCCACCAGAGGCTTACGGAAAGGGGATACTCCAATAGAGTGATTAAAAAAGCCCGTAGAAGGGCAGCACTGAGAGATAGATCAAGCCTCCTCTCGATCAGGGGGGATGAGCCAGTCTTACCAACTAATCCCGATATCCTACACCCACAGATAATTACCAAATTTGGGACACAGTGGGGCCAAGTCAAGAATGTTCTAGATAAACACTGGAGAGTACTGACTGTATCCCCCCTGATGGGCAAAATTGTAGGCCCGAGACCGCTAATCACGGCTAGAAGGGCAAGAAACCTAAAAGACACACTGGTCCATTCAGAATTTGTAAGAACACGGACAGGCGGTGATTGGTTATCCTCCCTCCCCCCATTAAAAGGCATGTTTACCTGTGGCAGATGCTCAATTTGCAAATTTGTTCTTAAATCTTTCACAAACTGTGACGGTACCAAGTGCCAAAGTACACAGGTAATCTACCAACTCATATGCCCTTGCAATAAAACCTATATCGGTAAGACTAAAAGGCAGTTGAAAGTCAGAATTAGTGAGCATGTAGCAGATGTCAAGGTAAAAGTTGACAACAAAACAATACCACTACATTTCCTGGAACACCATAACTCTAATCCCAATGGTTTAAAAATAAGAGGCATTTTTGCACTCAAGCTCCCCCTAAGAAGAGGGGACTTTGATACAATTTTGCTACAAAAAGAAAAGTACTGGATTTATAAAATGGGGTCTCTTGCCCCCATAGGCCTTAATACTGAATTTAGTCTCCAACCATTCCTTGAACATTAAATAAATACCTCCCCCAGACTAACATCCCTGGTATGGCATGGGCAGTGGACTGCATCCCCGTGGTTTGTCTTTCTATTTTCTCTGCGACCTTGACCTGCCCTCCCTCTATATCTATCCTTTATTTCTTTCCTCCTTCCTGCCTTTTTCTATCTGGTCCTCCCCACTGGCCTCCCACTTGCCACCAGTGCCCTAACTGGATTTCTGCCGTCCGGGTCTCTGCTTTGGCTGTATTTATCAGCCATGACGAAGCACCTAATCTGAAACTAGGCATAGGACCTTGACAGATTGAGACTGTCCATGGTGTCAGCCCTCCCTGTATACATTAATCAAGATCACAGGCCACATTTTCTAATTTATACTTCTATAAAAAAAAATTTGTTGCTCTGCATCATGATTTTTCCAAGCGGGGAGCGTAGTTACCAGTTCTTCTGATGGGTGAGATGTGATGTTCTCCACGGTGGCCATCAAAGACCCCCCTGGATGACAGGTCTTCTCTCTCTCTTTCTGCCTCCCACCTAGGTAACTTATTGCCCTGCTGAGGGTGGTCTATGGTCCCAGTGTTGAACAGTTATTCTGTACCTATTTAAGTGTGTCTTTAAGTTTGAGTATTTCTTCGTTTATCCTGTATTTTTTAATTCCTATTGTTCTATTTCCCTGTTTTCTTTTAGAGGGCTACTGTATTACCAAATATACATTGCTTTCTCCCATGTTCTGAATGACTCCTCTGGGAGTGACCTGCAATATCTCCATGAGGACACCCAGTGGCCACAATGATGTATTACTAGATGTGTCTGTCTTGATTACCATTAGGTGCCAGCAATTAGGGGCCTTTTTATAAGAGTCTCTGCAGGACACTCCCTCAGCTCTGAGGAAACCAGCGTCAGGCTGGTGAAACGCGTCAGCACCGTGTCATTCTGAGCTTACACCTGGGACTACGGTAATCGTGCGATCTACGGCCGGAAAAAGCACAAGCCGCCAACCACGTCCAGAGTGACGTCGGGCCACAAGCCCGCCTCCTCTCAGATACGCTCGGAAGAGCAAAGGAGGACACGAGGAAGCGCTTGACCGACCAGCACCCACCGCAACTTTGCTGCTACTCCCGGGGACTCCCTGCAACTGGCATGTAACATTGACTGATTCCCATCACTGCATGAGGTACTGTGTGTCCCCCATCTCTGCCACTAAGAGATTCCTGTGCCATCCACACTGCCCCGCAACACGGAGTGACTCACACTGCAGGCTCAGACTTGCGATCTCCCTGCCTTGTCATTATCTCCCCAGGACCGTGGCTACGGGGACCCCTACTGGCCAGTTATAGTATGTTGAATATTCACTACTAATTCAGCTGCTTTGATTTTTAATTATCTGGACGGACCCCTATTGCAGTGAAGTCACCTCTTCATGCCCTGCTACCTTGAGTGCTATACTTCTGTTGGGACTGCCCCATTTATATATCCTTTTGAATATTTTTTCAATTAATCTTCTGAGTAAGGTTACTTACCTTCTCCATCTCATTGACCCAACCACGTGCACCTCATTACAACCCGGGTTGTTGCAGCTCATCCCAATGTTTTTATGATATGTTTTTTAACTGTGATGTGTGTTACACCTTGAATCACCTATATGTGAATGTTTTTGATCCTTAATAAAATTATTTTTCACTAACTCCTTGGTGCCCCTAGTTGACTCTTTCAGGAGAACTCCTATGTCTCCTATACTTTGTAGTTCATTTGCAACATCTGTCTAAAGCGGATCAAGCGTGGCCAGAACACCAGCCACTTGGGCACCACATGCTTGACAAGGCATATGACGACCTGCCATGCAGTCTGTTGGCAACAGCACCTGAAAGAGGCACTAGATCAAAACAAGCATACATCACCTTCTCCTCATCTGCGATCTCTAACCCTATTATACCTCATGCCTTCTCAAATACCAGCATTGAGAGGGATGATGGTATAGCAATGGGTGGCACAGAGACTTGCACCCAATCTGCTAGCAGTACACCACCGCTTGATTTGAGCAGCAGGCAAATTTCACTACCCCAGTTGCTGAACTGTAGAAAGAAATACTGTCCCAGCCATCCACATGCTCAGAATCTTAATGCTAGCTTGGCCAAATTGCTAGCATTACAGATGCTGCCTTTTCATCTGGTAGACTCGGCTCCCTTTCGCGAATTTGTGTAATGTGCTGCACTACAGTAGCAGGTCCCAAAAAGGCATTTCTTTTTGCGTAAGGCCATTTCGGCTCTCTACCATCATGTGGAAGGTAGTGTTTTGGCCTCTTTGGACAAAGCGGTCAGCAGGAAGGTGCACATTACTGCTGACTCTTGGTCCAGCAGGCATGGACAGGGACGTTACATTTATTTTACAGCGAACTGGGTAACTCTGTTGGCAGCTGGGAAGGATGCAGGACAGGGTTCAGTGCTGGAGCTTGTTTTGCCACCAAGCCTCCAAAAAGCTGGTGCTGGTTCTGCCATATCTGGCTACTCCACCTCCTCCTCCTCCATGTCCTCTTCTGCTCAATTGTCTAATGCAGCAGCGGTCAGGCTAAAAGATGCCATGCTGTGCTTCAGTTGGTCTGTCAAGGGGATAGAAGTCACACCGGTGCAGAGATTCTGTCAGCTCTGCAGGGGCAGGCTCAGAGATGGTTGACACCACAACAGCTTGAGCCAGGAACGGTTGTATGCGACAATGGCACCAACCTTCTCTCCGACAGGGACACTTGAGACATGTTCCATGCTTGGCACATGTTATGAATCTGGTGGTGCAGCATTTCTTGAGCAGATACCCGGGCTTCCAAGATCTCCTGAGGCAGGCCAGGAAAGTCTATGGCCATTTGCGCCGTTCATTCAATGCCAGTGCTCGCTTATCTGACATTCAATGGGAATTCAACCTGCCCACCAACTGCCTCATTTGTGACATGCCCACCAGGTGGAACTCAATGTTGGCAATGCTGCAGCGGCTGCACACACAGCAGAGGGCCATCAATCAGTATCTGTGTATGGCACAAGGATAGGGTCAGGGGAGCTTGGCTTTTTTTAGCCACGCCAGTGGCTTTTGATTAAGGATGCATGAATGTCACCATTTGAGGAGGCAACAAGGATGGTGAGCCGGGACGATGCATGCATCAGTGAAACTATGGTGGGCAGAATACAGACAGATAAAGATCCTCAGATTGGAAAAGAGGAAGTGCGGAGAGTTCAAGATCAACTCCCAACAAAAGATGAAATGAGGGAAATGTTTGCAAGATTGGAACAGACTATCAAAAAAGAAGTAGCAACTTTACATGGGGACCTTGGTCAAATGCTGAAAAGAATGGAGGAAGTGGAGGAAAAACGGATAGCTTTGAGAAAGAACTAAAAGTACTTAAGGAGGAAATGAGGAAATCTCAGATGGCTCAAAGAAATATATTCTACAAATTAGAAGATCAAGAAAATAGGAATAGAAGAAAAAACCTGAGAATACATGGCTTCCCAGAAAATGGAAAAGAAGAAAATTTTGTAAAAATTATGGAAATAGCATTTAATCCCCTCCTAGGAAGAGAAATAACAAAAATGGAAATTTTAAAGAATATATAGAATCAGGAAACCAAAAAATTTACCCAAAGAGACCACAAGAGATGTAATAGTGGGTGAGGAAGGGGGGGTGAGGGAGGGAGGAGGGGGAAAGGGAAGGGTAAATTACAGTCTAATGTATCCACGGAAGGGAGGGGGGAGGAGCGAGGAAGGGGGGGGGTGAGGGAGGGTGGTGGGGGAAAGGGAAGGGTAAATCACAGTCTAATATTTCCACTCCATTATTATTCAAGATACGTTTGATGGGAAAAGCAATCTGCAATTTAATGTATCCACTCCTTCTACTTTTCTTTTGGGCAAGATGGATCTTCCTCTGTTCTCCGGGGAAGAATGTAATGCCTCTTTTTAATCATGAATAATGACAGAGATTAGCTATGTAACGTATAACATAAGAGGACTGAATTCCCCCGAGAAGAGACAGAAAATCCTGAAAGAGATTAAAAATATGGGAGCTGACCTAGTTTTCCTACAGGAAACTCACATCCTACATTCCTCTAATATCAGATTGTACTCAAAAGACCACCCCACGTGGTACTATTCTGACTCTACAACAAAAAAATCAAAAGGGGTGGCTATTGGGTTCGCTAGAGGAACTCACTTTGTTTTAGAAGAGAGGATAGTAGACCATGAGGGAAGATTCCTTTTCTTGAAAGGGAAACTTCATTCCAAGGATGTGACTCTGGTAAACGTGTACTGCCCAAATGACAAACCTATGGGATATCTTGGGAAAATTCTAGATAAGCTAATAGAATTTAGAAAAGGGAGAGTGATATTAGCGGGTGATTTCAATTTTTGTCTTGACCCAGAAATTGACTGCACGTCGGCTGTACAGAGGAGTAGAGCAACACATTTGAAAACGATCAAAAAGAAGCTATTCCAATGCCAATTATTGGATATTTGGAGGGTGTTTCATCCGAAAGAACGAGATTATATGTTCTACTCCTCTGTACACAAAATTCACTCGAAGATCGATTACATCATGATAGACCATAGAGGTATAGAACTAGTGACAGAGGCTAAAATAGGGATTAAAACCTGGTCGGATCATGCACCCAGTAAGATAAAGCTGAAAATATTAGGGGGATTGTTAAAAACAAATACCTGGAGATTAAATGAGGAACTGCTCAGGGAAAACAAATGGGGAGAAGAAATTCGAATTATATTTCCATATTAATGAAAACAAAGAAACTTAAAAAAATATACTTTGGGAGGCGCAAAAAGCATACATGAGGTGGATCTTCATTTCCAAAGGGTCAAGAAGGAAAAAAGAGAGAATAGAACATAAAGAAAAACTGATAAAAGAGATTTATGATCTAGAACAAAGCCATAAAAATATTCACTCGGTTGAGATCCAACACGTTAGTTATAAAAAGAGAAGAACTAAAAGAATTAATAGAACAAGAAATCGGACAGGAGATCAGGAAAATAACTAAAGAAAACTATCAAGGAAATAACAAGATCGGGAAGAAACTTGCGAAAATCATTAAAAAAAAGAAAGCGATAAATTATATAGAGAAAATGAAAGACACTAAGGGGGAAACTGTATATTCAACGGCCGATATAGCAAAAGTATTTCAGGAGTACTATGGGAAACTTTTTATAATATCAAAGAAACAGGAGGAGAGAGAGACCCGGATAAAAAGGAAAAAATTAAACAATATCTGAAAGAGGCGAAATTACCTAAGATACAACAAGATAAAATAGATCAACTAGAAGCTCAAATCACAGAAGAAAAGATAAGTATAGCCCTTAAAACGACACCTTCAGGGAAGAACCCTGGACCAGATGGGTTCACGGTAAGTTATTATAAAAGACATAAGGACCTGTTATTACCCAAATTAAAAGATTATTTTAATGGTTTAGGGCAAGAATATGGGATGAGTAAGGACGCCCTCTTAGCATCAATTACGGTAATCCTGAAAGAAGGAAAAGACGCGACCGTATGTTCAAGCTATAGACCCATTTTGCTTTTAAATATCGATACAAAACTCTTCGCAAAAGTGTTGGCAACCAGAATGAAAAGTTTGATGGAAGAATGGGTCCATAGGGATCAAACAGGATTTATACCCAGGAGACAATGGTGTAAGAACAATTCTGTTGATGCAGCAGATGGCTAAGAGTGGATCCCAAGGGCTGATTCTGTCGTTAGATGCTGAGAAAGCATTCGACAGAGTCCGCTGGGATTTCATGATGGGAACCTTGGAGGAACTGGGAATCGGAAGGAAAATGATGGCATGGATAAAAGCACTCTATGGCCAGCCCACTGCCAGGGTGAAAGTAAACGGGGTCCACTCAGAGACATTTGGGATGTCTAACGGAACAAGGCAGGGATGCCCGTTGTCCCCGTTATTGTTTGTTCTCACATTGGAACCCTTATTAGCGACAATTAGGAAGAACCCAGATGTGAAAGGAGTAGAGGTGGGGGGATGTGGAGCATAAGATTGCTGCATTTGCGGACAATCTGTTGCTGTACATCTCCAGACCGAGGATAACCCTACCAAATGTATTAGAAAGCTTGAAAAAATATGGAAAACTATCGAACTTAAAAATTAACCCCACTAAATCAGAGATATTAAATATCAATGTAAAAAAACAAGAAGAAGAAAAATTAAAACTGGAATTCCCCTTCACCTGGAAAAAACTAGGACTAAAATATTTAGGAATTATCTTAACAAAAAAATCCGAAGGACTGTATAAAGAAAATTATATCCCGCTATTAAATTTAATTAAAAAAGAGCTTAACAGGATATCACATAGGCTGCTATCATGGATAGGGAGAATAAACATAATAAAAATGGCAATTCTACCAAAATTAACCTACAAATTTAAAATGTTACCCATTTCGATCCCTCAGATATATTTCAGAACTTTGAAATCTTTACCAACTAGATTTATCTGGAAAAGATGTAAACCCAGAACACAACATGCAGTATTAATTAAGGGCAAAAATCAAGGGGGCCTAGCAGTACCAGACTTCAAAAAATATTATGACGCAACTATTCTCTCACGTGTGATGGAATGGGGGAAAACAAAAAGTGAAAAAACTGGGTAAAAATAGAATGCACAATGAGTCACACTCATTATTGGGTACCTGAACAATACAGGAATTTGAACTTCAATACACATCCGATCACAACTCAAGCACTTAAAATTTGGGATTTAACTCACAAAAGAAATAAATGGCAATACAACTCACCGTTAATCCCTTTAAAAGACACTAATTATTTCCCACCAGGACAAGAAAAAATGGGAGGAAAGTGGATAGGAGACGAGGAAGCACATTTGAGGGATATTATGGACAATGAGCAAATATACACATATGAGGTATTAAAACAAAAAAGAAAAGATTGGAGAATCGATGAGTGGCGGTATTGCCAGTTGAGGCACTTAGTGACTTCTCTACCAAGACCGCTAAGAAGGGGAGAAGATTTGCTCCCTTTTGAGCGGATCTGCTCCTCAGAGAGACATGAAAACAAAATATCAAATACATATAAAATCCTGATGGACTTGACAGGACCACCATTCATCGACAAATGGGAGAGGGATTTGGGCACACGAAATAGAGACTTTCATTTGGGAAAAAGTTTAAAATTAATACACAGTTCCACAGTAGATATAAACACAGCTGAAATGAATTACAAATGCATTGCAAGATGGTACATGATCCCCAATAAAGTTCATAATTATCAAAAAGAAAAATCAAAAAACTGCTGGAGGGGATGCTTAGAAGTAGGTACAATGGTGCATTTATGGTGTCATTACCCAAAAATTAAAAAGTACTGGAAGGAAATCCTGGGCCTAATTAAAAAAATCACGAAAATAGAAATCCTGGAAAATCCTTGGTATTGCCTATTTCACGGTATTAAAAATTCCGTTAGGCAGTATAAAACATTAATACCCCATCTGATGAATGCAGCAAAAGGATTAATCCCGTTATTTTGGCAAAAGAAAGTGGCCCCGACCACGGGAGACTGGGTACAAAGAGTCGAGAGAATAAGAACATTGGAATATCTGAGAGATTGGGAGATGATGCAGAGGAGTGGGGTGATTTATGGGAAAATTGGAGAGAGTTTAAGACAACGAGAGAATACACTAAATGGAGTGGAGAAAAAGAGACAACTAGCATAGATAAGGGGGGGGGGGGTGTCAATAGAGGGGAAAATAAGGGAAGGGAGAAGTTATATTACTGGAAATTTGAAGTTTTAATTGTGTGAAATGTATTTGTATATTCTCTTCTTTTTGAAAATAATAAATACATTTCATTAAAAAAAAAGTATTAAAAAGTGAAAGTTTGATTTATGATTTTTAATCTGTCCTATTACTTTTGGTCCCTTAAAAAGTGGGAGGCACATATACAAACTGTTGTAATGTCTACACCGTTCACCTGATTTGGATGTAAATACCCTCAAATTAAAGCTGAAAGTCTGCAGTTAAAGCACATCTTGTTTGTTTCATTTCAAATCCATTGTGGTGGTGTTATCGTGGAAATTAATAGGGCTTGGAGCATAAAAACCCGCTTCAGTGCGCTCAAGATTATTACGCACCAAGCTCCATTAATAGCTTGTACTGAAAAGTACAATTGTACCGCTCTTTTGTATACCAGTTTACCAAGCGCTCGGCGACAAAGAAAGGAACAGACACGCTGGGTCATTTCGATGCCATCTGCCAGGTCTCTCTCCGGATATGTATGTGTGTGCATGTGTGTGTCTGTGTGAGTAAGAGCAAGTGTTTGTGGGTAAGAGTTTCTGGGTGTTTGCATGGATGGATGGCTGTGTGAGCTTGTGTCTGTGTCTTCTGTCCTCTGTGTGAGTCTCAGGACAGGGCTTGGTTTATTTACAGCAAATGAACAAAAGGGAGTTACAGGGAGTGGCTTCAAAACCACCAATCACAGAAAGTACAATGGGCAGTGCTTATGTAGAAACATAGCCACGTGCAGAGATGAGCAGAAATGGCTGCCATCTTATCACTAACAAGTCTTTCCTGCAACGACAGTTAAAGCAATAATCACTGTCAACAGCGATTATCGGTAAAACCGACACTGGGAGACATTATGACTATTTAACTAAAGAAAAGACTATCAAAATTTCCACAACAGTGTATAGAGCCAAAGGATTAGAATCGTGTCGATGTCCCAATATTTATGGACCTGACTGTATATTAGGGCTGGGGAATATAATCGAAAGATCGATTCGACCCTTCGCGATTCTGCATCGATGCGGGCTGCCGGCATAATCGATTATACGAAATTACGTCATCAGCCGCGGCCACGCCCTATCGCGCAAGGGAAAAATAAAAAATAAAAATCGCAAGATCGGCAGCTGATTGGTGGGTTAGTGGCGGGAGCTTAATAAAAAGGCTCCGCCCCTCCCCTTCCGTCTCTTTGACCCGGGCCGAGGCGCAGCAAAACATCCCCCGCGTGTATCGGCGTCCCACCTGCGGCCTTGCAGCCAGCCAACCAGCCAGCCAGCCAAGCCAGAAGTCAGTCCAGTGAGTCCACACTCCACACACAGGAGCGAGGAGCCCCAAGTGCGTCCCCATCGCAGCCAGCCAGCGCCGCCAGCCTCACCTCACCGTAGCCGACAGGCCCTGGAGGCCCAGCCGCCACGCCACTGCCAGTGACGCCAGCCGCCCGCCACAGAGCCCAGAGAGCAGCACAGCACCTGTCCTCCTCTGCAATGCAGTGCACAACAACCCACACAGTCACACAGCAGGTATGTCCGAACAAATTGTGTAATCATTCATGGGGGTCTCTCGTCTGTATCTCTGGGGGATGTCTGTGATGGGGGGGGCCTGGGACAGGGGACTGTCGGTCGGGGCCCGGGGGTACTGTTCTGCTGTGGCAGTCTGGCAGCCAGGGGGCTCTCTCTGAGTGTCAATGGGGGCCTGGGGGTCTCTGTCAGTGTCAGTCAGCTATGGGGGTCTGGGCAAGGGGGGGACTCACTCAGTGTTTGTCAGTGCTGTGGGGGATTGGGGAAGGTGTGGGACATCCAGGTCTCTGTCAGTGTGGGGGTCTTGGCAAGGGGGGGGGGACTCACTCTCAGTGTTTGTCAGTGCTGTGGGGGATTGGGGAAGGTGTGGGACATCCAGGTCTCTGTCAGTGTCAGCTGTGGGGGTCTGGGCAAGGGGGGGACTCACTCTCAGTGTTTGTCAGTGCTGTGGGGGATTGGTGAAGGTGTGGGACATCCACCCAGGTCTCTGTCAGTGTGTCAGGCTGCAGTCAGCTGAGCTCAGCTGTGGGGGGAGGGGGGTCTCTGTCAGTGTCACTGTCACAGGCAGCTGTGGGGTAAGGGGGGGCCCCGGGGGTTTTGGCTCAGTGCATGCAAGGGAGTCTGACAGACAGACAGTCATATTTTATGAAAGATGTTGCTTGGTTGACTTGTTGCGGCTTAGTTTTAAGGCTTTTTTTAAAAAAAATTTTTAAACACTGACAGAGTTTGGCAACTTACGTCATCCGTCTCCGTCACATACGTGGTAGTATGGTGGTAAATATGGCAGAAGGAGAAAAAGATCGAGAGATAAAAAATTCACCTAGCGTTTTAAGAGCAAACATCTGGGCACATTTCGGATTTTACGAACACACAGGGAAGCGTGAGTTGGACAAGACACACACCGTATGTAAAGCCTGTCACACAAAAATTAAATACCTAGGGAATACTACGAACTTGAGAAACCATGTTAGCCGTTTTCACTCTGAGTTAGTAACACCTGTCACCACCAGCAGTGCCACCACTGCCAAGGAAAGACTGCTAGACCCAGATCAGCCAAGAATTGATGCCATACTGCCAACTTATCCGCCCAACTCAGAAAAAGGGAAGAAACTAACCAAAGCTGTGGCAGCTTTCATCGCCAAGGACCTACGGCCTTACTCAGTTGTGGACAACGCCGGGTTTCGCTACCTTGTGAAGACGCTAGAGCCACGTTATAAGATCCCATCACGCAGGCACTTTACAGAAAACGTTATACCTGCACTCTACCACGACACCAAAGCTCAGGTACTTGCGTCAATGAACCAAGCCAGTCGAGTCGCAATAACGTGTGATTCATGGACGTCAGTCACAACGGAGTCCTATGTTACAATAACAGCACATTACGTTACTAAGGACTGGCAGGTCTTGTCACATGTGTTGCAAACAAGAGCCATTTATGAGTCTCACACAGGTGCTCATCTGGCAGAGCTACTGTCTCATGTTGTGGAAGAATGGCAGCTGTCTGATAAATCTGTAGTGCTTGTGACCGACAACGCGGCGAACATGATAGTTGCAGCTCAAGTTGGTAAATTTCCTCATGTTAAATGTTTTGCCCATACACTCAATCTTGCATGTCAGCGGGCACTGAAAGGGGCCACGCTCTCCAGGCTTCTCGCCAGAGTGCGACGAATATCCACATTCTTCCATCGCAGCACTAGAGCAAGCCACTGTCTAAAAGAGAAACAGAAATGTCTGGGCCTGAAGAATCATAAGCTAATAACTGATGTGCTAACAAGATGGAACAGCGCATATGACATGGTCGAGAGGTTCTTAGAACAACAACCTGCAGTTTGTGCCACCTTGCTGTCTCCAGAAGTCAGAAAAGGAGAGTCTGATCTCTGCACTCTCAATGAAACAGATGTGTCAAATGCAGAGGACGCTGTGAGTGCATTAAAGCCAATGAAGGATGCAACCTTGCTGATGTCAGAAGAGCGCAACCCAACAGTGTCTCTCATTGCCCCTCTAAATGCACAACTGCTCCAGAGCATGACAGACACCATGGGAGACACAGCCATGACCCATGAGATCAAGAATGCCTTTAAAACAGATCTCCTTGAAGAGGTACAGCAGTGAGGCAGAGAAGAAGATCCTTCATACAGCCTCTGCTCTGGATCCTCGCTTTAAAGGACTGCCTTTTATTCTCACAGAGGAGGAGAGATCGGAGATATACAGAGGAGTGACTGAGGAGGCTGCATCTTTGGAGGTAATTAGAATTTCATCATGTTTCCTGCCAGACAGCTAGAAGCTCAGCTACATTGTGTTGTGTAATAACATGCCCTGATTCACTGATGCGGTGTGGGAAGTGGAACTGTATGGTATGGATTACCGTGCAGTTTCCCACACCTCATCAATGAATCACACTCTTAGTCAGTTCAGCTCTTCTTATACTATTATCTTTTGTTCAAACACACAGATTACATCTAATAGAAGGACAAATGTGGATGAAGTGCCTAGGGAAAAAGCAACTGTGGAAGAAGAAACAACACCCATTGAGGACAGCCATTCTCCTCCCAAAAAAAAGGCCACAACATCGCTGCTCATGACTTTGCTGGGGCAGTCTTTCACTGATGGTGCAATAGAACCTAAGACCCCCTATGCCAAGGCAGAAGACGAAATGGAAAAATATTGTAAAGCCCCACCTCTGCCTCTCACTGAGGACCCTTTAAAATGGTGGCGTGAGCATGAGGTCATATTCCCCCTCCTCTCTCAGCTGTCAAAGCACTACTTGTGTATCCCAGGTACAAGTGTATCTGCAGAGCGGGTTTTCTCTACTGCAGGAGATGTTATAACAGCGAAAAGAAGCTGTCTTAAACCTGAGCATGTGGATCATCTAGTGTTCTTACAGAAAAACCTACATGTTCCCAAATGCTAAGCACTGAAATAATTACTAATTCATGTTTTTAATGAATTAGTAATTACTAATTCAGTCTGCCGCCAGTCACCAGTCAGTCACATCACCAGTCTTGTTTTATAGCTTTATAGCACTGATGGTTTGTTTTTGAAGATTGTCCTGTCCAATGTGTCCTTTTCCAATCCATAATCCGTTCCGTTGCTTCACACTAAAAGTGTCTAGGCAGTAGGCAAGTAGGCAGGGGTTCATTTAACCCTCAACCAAATAAATAATATTAAAGTGTATTTTCTTCTAGACAAGACAACTGACTGACACCAAGCCAGCCACGGTGCAGCATTATAGGAAGGAAAATCATTGAGAGAAATAACTTGTACATATGAAGCTTAACCTCGAGTAAATCTTATCTTGTTGGATCACAAACACCAATTGTGGATTCTTGTGTAATATACTATATTTGTGAGTTTGTGAATGTGACCCCCATAGGATTTCCTCAAGGTTAAGCTTCAGTTTACAATTTATTCTCTCAAGGATTTTCCTTCCTCTAATGGTGGCTTGTTGGCTAGCTTTGCTTCAGTTACAGATGTAATCGACATGGTAGAGTGCTGCTCAGTGCAGTGCAGGTAAAGTTTTCTTTCTGTAACGTGACTGACTGACTGAATGTCGTGACAACTCAAGAGCTTATAACGCAGCTCTAGCATTAACTCAACACGCACACACACACACACACACACACACTGTGTGTGTGTGTGTTGAGTTGATGCTGAGGCTGCGTATAAGCTTTTGAGTTGTCACGAGTCACGACACACACACACACTGTGTTTAGTTGACTGGCAATGGCAGGGGCAAACACAATCGCAGTGAACCTGGAACATTTTATATTTTTTACAGCTTTTCTGGCACTGGAGAGATGGAGAATGGCTTGTTTTAAAAAATGGTCCATTCACATAAGTGAATTGATAATTATTTAAGCTTAAGCTTATATTTGTATAACTCCCCTCTAGCAGCCATCAACTCACTTCACTTGAGTTGACTGGCAGTTGCAGGGGGAAACAAACATCACGGTGAACATGGAAGTTATGCAGCAGTGCACTATTGCCAGGTTCACCTTTGATATTTGCTACTAGTCAGGAACAGGAAGTGCTCTGTTTTGTAGAGGACAGGTTATGGCACACACCTGGAATTTATTGCAACGCATGTCTGTCTGCTGGTCTGTTGTATTCTGTAGCAATAGCAAGTGTAGGGGGTTCCCTCAACCAAACAAATACTAAAGGTAAAAGTGTATCTAGACAACTGAAGGCAAGCCAGGCAGCCACAGTACAGGAAAGGACATCCTTGAAAGATTAAATCAATCATACATTGAAGCGTAAAAACCTTGATTAAATCTTTACTGGATCACAAATACACACAAACCTGACCTAACCTATATGCCTTGAGTTGTACCAGTGTGGCAATGCCAAACCTTTCTTCAGTTCTCATGATTCTGATGCAGACAATCGTGTTGTGTGTTTTTTTGTGATCCCATGAAAATTTACTCAAGGTTTAAGCTTCAGTTGATGATTTACTCTGTCAAGGGTTTTCCTTCCTCTAATGGTGGCTTTGGCTTGGCTTCAGTTGGGTTTAATCGTGGTAGAGACAGAGACTGTCTGCAGGACAGGTAACGTTTTCTGTAAAGTAAGTGACATAAAAGTGACATAAGTGAATTGATAAGCTTAAAGCTTATATTTGTAACTCCCCTCTAGCAGCCAATCCATCAACTCACTTGAGTTGACTGGCAGTTGCAGAGGGAAACAAACATCACGGTGAACATGGAAGTTATGCAGCAGTGCACTATTGCCAGGTTCACCCTTGATGTTTGCTACTAGTCAGGAAGTGCTCTGTTTTGTAGAGGACAGGTTATGGCACACCTGGAATTTATTGCAATGCATATTCACATAAAAGGATTTATATATAATGTTTTGTGGGAATTTATGATGACCATTTTCACAAGAATATTAGCTTGGCTGGCTGGCTGGCTGGCTTCTTCTATCTTGGCTTGCCTTAAAGTACAACTATAGGCCAAACTTTATCCAAAATCCAAAAAGTTTTGCCTTTAGTTGTACTTTAAATGGTGGTAGGCCTGGCTTATATTAATATTTTCTTTTATGAAGCAGTAAACTGCACTACTACAGTTTTTTACTAATTTTACTGTTACTTCTAGTAAAATACTAGTGTTGTTGTCTGTCTCTGCTATGCTGTTTGCATTTTCAGACCTTCCTATATGTTTGCAGTGCAAGTGCACTAAAGTATGCAGGGCTTGCAGGCCATGACAGGGTCCAGGAAAGTGTCCTTTGAAGCAAATGAAAATAAAAAGGATTCTTTTATTTGTGACTGCTTGATTGTTTGTTTTTTTTGATAAAGTTTTGAAAACCATTGGGCAGTGGGCTGGGCATGGGCATTGGGCAGTAATCGTGATGCATCGTGATGCATCGCGGAATCGAATCGTATCGAATCGCGACCCTAATAATCGTAATCGCATCGAATCGTGAGGTAAGTGAAGATGCACAGCCCTACTGTATATGAGTGGGGGCTTGACTAGTGAGCCAAACCAGTCTCTATAAGAAGGAAGACCCAGAGCCAAGCCTGCTTTGTATAATAAACGCTCATTTGAGTGTATGTGGATGTGAGCGGCCATTGCACTCATTTTTGGATAAACGGTTTTGGGATTTGTTCACATGGTGACATATCTTGCTGGCAATTGAAGATTCACTTTTACGCATTTGAAGCACTTTATTGATTATTTTGCACTTTGCACAAGGACACCTTTCTTCTATGAACGTTTATTCATCACCAGTGCGATATATTTATCTATTGATTATGTTGCACTTTGCACATGGACACTTTGTTTCTATAAACGTTTATTCACCACTAGTGCAATATGTTATATTTATATGTTATTTGTGGATTGTCCAATAGTGTTGGTTTTTAGAGTTGAGCGAACACCTGGATGTTCGGGTTCGGCGGGTTCGACCGAACTTGAAAAAAAAGTCCGGGTTTGTGACACGGACTTAACCCGAACTTTTTCCTGATCCCGAACCCCATTGAAGTCAATGGAGACCCGAATTTTTGAGCACTAAAATGCCTCTAAAACAAATATGGAAAGGGCTAGAGGGCTGCAAATGGCAGCAAAATCATCTTAAGAGGATGGCAAGTGCTCTGCAAACAAATGTGTATAGGGAAAGAACTTAAAATACCATAAAAAACTGAAAAATAAAAAATAATCATCTTGAATGATGTAGGAGGAGGACGAGGCCCATATGGAGTAGGAGGTTGAGGTGGCGGAGGATATGGCGGCAGATATGGCGGTGTAGGTGGAAGCGGCGGCGGCAGTGGAGGAGGAGGACGAGGTAGCCAGCACTGGTTTTGGTTTTTAATAAAAAAAAATATTAAATTCGGGTACACCCCAAAAGAGTAAGAAAGATCAAATCCAGCAATGGCTGGGTAAGGCTGGTATACATGTCTATTCTGCACAAGGTACGGACAAGTCCTGTGGGATCCATGCCTGGTTCATTTTAATGAACGTGAGCTTGTCCACATTGGCTCTGGACAGGCGGCTGCGCTTGTCTGTGATAACGCCCCCAGCCGTGCTAAATACACTTTCAGATAATACACTGGCAGCAGGGCAGGCCAGCACCTCCAAGGCGTAAAGGGAAAGCTCAGGCCATGTGCCCAACTTGGAGTCCCAGAAGTTGAAGGGGGCAGACCCGTCATGCTAACCCTGCGTTCTGAGGTGCTGGCAGTGCCCTGGCAGCGTTGACGACCTCTTCCTCCTCCTCCCCTGCCTTGGCCTTGTGCTTCCACTGTGCCCCCCGCTGTCAGGTGGGAATGCCACCAGCAGCGCGTCTACCAGCGTGCGCTTGTACTCGTGCATCTTCCGATCATGCTCCAGTGAGGGAATTAAGGACGGTACGTTGTCCTTGTAACGGAGATCCAGCAGGGTGGCCACCCAGTAATCAGCACAAGTTACTATGTGGGAAACTCGGCGGTCGTTGCAGAGACACCGCAGCATGTAATCGCTCATGTGTGCCAGGCTGCCCAGAGGCAACGAAAAGCTGTCCTCTGTGGGAGGTGTATCCTCTGTGTCCTCCATATCCCCCCAGCCACGCACCAGTGATGGTCATGAGCTGGCCTGGGTGCCACCCTGCTGTGAACATGGTTCCATATTCTCCTCCATCTCCTCCTCGTCATCCTCCAGAACTGTGCCCCTGCTGGACAATTGTGTCCCTGGCATTTGTGTGTGCAGGAACCCACCCTCTGAGCCACTTGTGAATGACTGCCCTGAAAGCCTTGGAAATGTTACCTCTTCATCCTCCTCCTCATCCTGTGCCACATCCTCTTCCATCATCGCCCAAAGTTTTTTTTCAAGAAGGCATAGAAGTGGGATAGTTAAGCTGGGAACTGCGTCATCTGCACAGGACATGTTGGTGGAGTACTCGAAACAGCACAACAAGGCACACAGGTCTCGCATAGTGGCCCAGTTATTGGTGATGAAGTGGTGCTGTTCCGCAGAGCGACTCACACGTGCGTGCTGCAGCTGAAACTCCACTATGGTCTGCTGCTGCTCGCACAGTCTGGCCAACATGTGCAAGGTGGAGTTCCACCTTGTGGGCACGTCACATATGAGGCGGTGAGTGGGAAGGCCGAAGTTACGCTGCAGCGCTGACAGGCGAGCAGCAGCAGGGTGAGAACGCCAAAAGTGCGCACAGACGGCCCGCATTTTGTGCAGCAGCTCTGACATATCGGGGTCATTTCTAAAGAACTTCTGCACCACCAAATTCAGCACATGCGCCAAACAAGGGATGTGTGTCAAACCGGCTAGGCCCAGAGCTGCTATGAGATTTCGCCCGTTATCGCACACCACCAGGCCGGGCTTGAGGCTCAATGGCAGCAACCACTCATCAGTCTGCAGTTCAATGCCCCGCCACAACTCCTGCGCGGTGTGTGGTTTTTCACCCAAGCAGGCAAGTTTTAAAACTGCCTGCTGTTGTTTACCCCTGGCTGTGCTGAAATTGGTGGTGAAGGTGTTACGCTGACCGGAAGAGGAGGCGGTAGAGGATGAGGAAGTGGAGTAGGAGGAGTTAGGAACAGGAGGCAAACTGAAGTGCCCTGCAATCCTCGGTGGTGGAAGGACATGCATCAAACTGCTATCTGCCTCAGGCCCAGCCGCCACTGCATTTACCCAGTGTGCTGTTAGGGAGATATAACGTCCCAGACCGTGCTTACTGGTCTACGTATCCGTAGTTAGGTGGACATTGCCACAGATGGCGTTGCGCAGTGCACACCTGATTTTGTCACCCACTTGGTTGTGCAGGGAAGGGATGGCTTGCCTGGAAAAGTAGTGGCGGCTGGGCACGACATACTGTGGGACAGCCACCGCCATAAGGCTCTTAAAACTCTTTGTCTCCACTATCCCTAATGACAGCATTTCAAAGGCCAGGAATTTTGAAATGCTGGCATTCAGGGCCAGGGATTGCAGGTGGGAAGAGGGGTACCTCCTCTTCCGCTCCAGTGTTTGGGAGATAGATAGCGGAATGCTTCCACGGGACATTGTGGAGATGGTTGTTGGTGACCCAGGTGGTGGTGTTGCTGGTGGATCCTCTGTTTGCGGGGTGGCAGGTGCCACTGTCACTACAGAGGTGGATGAAGAGGCCGAGACTGCAGCAGCAGAAGAGGAAGCAGGAGGAGCCAGAGACCTTTCTTGGTTTTTGAGGTGTGCACTCCACTGCAGCTCGTGCTTTGCACTTAGATGCCTGGTCATGCAGGTTGTGCTCAGGTTGAGAAGGTTTATGCCTTGCTTCAGGCTCTGATTGCACAGCATGCAAACCACTCGTGTCCTGTCATCATCACACTGTCTGAAGAACTGCCATGCTAGGGAACTCCTGTGAGCTGGCTTTGGTGTGACTGGGCAGTAACAGGCGTAGTGTCTAGGGCACGGCCGCTCTGCTTTTGCACACTGCTCCCTCTTCTGCTGTGCTGGTGGCTCTGTGCGACCACCGTCTCTTCCTCCAAACTATTCAGGTCACCTGCATGACGTTCATTCCATGCGGAGTCGAGGACCTCATCGTCCTCCACATCGTCTTCCACCCAGTCTTCACCCCTGCAGCCCTTGTCGGTCTCCACAATTCAGAATTCCGCAGCAGTTGGCACCTGTGTTTCGTCATCATCCGAGACGTGCTGCGATGGTCCTCCCATGTACTCTTCTGGAAACATAAGTGGTTGGGCATCCGTGCACTCAATCTCTTCCACTTCTGGGGCAGGGCTAGGTGGATGGCCCTGGGAAACCATGCTAACAGAGTCATCAAAAAGAAGGAGATTGCTGCATGAATTGGGGCTCAGACTGCTTGGCTGATTTGCAAGGGGGTGCGGTGACAGATTGATGGACATCGGCTGCAGGTGCCAACTCTGACCTTTCAGCAGAAGACTGGGTGGGAGACAATGTGAAGGAACTGGAGGCACCGTCAGCAACCCAATCTACTATTGCCTGTACTTGTTCTGGCCTCAACATTTGTAGAGGCACATTAAGCCCTGCCAATTACTGCTGCAGGTTCTGTCTCACTGTAACATATGCAGACAGGGCCGCAATCAACTTTTTTTGTCCCCTAAATAGTTTTTTTATTGCAAGGCGCAATACAACAGTATGCAATGGCTGTATCTCACTGTAACATATGCGGACAGGGCCGCAATCAGCTTTTTTTGCCCCTAAATAGTTTTTTTCATTGCAAGGCACAATACAACAGTATGCAATGGGTGTATCTCACTGTAACATATGCGGACAAGGCCGTAATCAACTTTTTTTTGCCCCTAAATGTTTTTTCTTATTGCACGGCGCAATACAACAGTATGCAATGGGTGTATCTCACTGTAACATATGCAGACAGGGCCGCAACCAACTTTTTTTGTCCCCTAAATAGTTTTTTTTATTGCAAGGCGTAATACAACAGTATGCAATGGGTGTATGTCACTGTAACATGTGCAGACAGGGCGGCAATCAACTTTTTTTGTCCCCTAAATAGTTTTTTATTGCAAGGCGCAATACAACAGTATGCAATGGGTGTATCTCACTGTAACATATGCGGACAGGGCCGTAATCAACTTTTTTTGCCCCTAAATGTTTTTTTTTTTATTGCAAGGCGCAATACAACAGTATGCAATGGGTGTATCTCACTGTAACATATGCGGACAGGGCCGCAATCAACTCTTTTGTCCCCTAATTTGTTTTTATTGCAAGACGCAATTCATCAGTATGCAATGGGTGTATGTCACTGTAACATATGCAGACAGGGCCGCAATCAACTTTTTTTGTCCCCTAAATAGTTTTTTTTTTTATTGCAAGGCGCAATACAACAGTATGCAATGGGTGTATCTCACTGTAACATATGCGGGCAGGGCCGCAATAAACTCTTTTGCCCCTAAATTTTTTTTATTGCAAGGCGCAATACAACAGTATGCAATGGGTGTATCTCACTGTAACATATGCAGACAGGGCCGCAATAAACTCTTTTGTCCCCTAAATAGTTTTTTTATTGCAAGGCACAATATAACAGTATGCAATGGGTGTATCTCACTGTAACATATGCAGACAGGGCCACAATCAACTTTTTTTGCCCCCATGTGTTTTTTTTTTATTGCAATGCGCAATACAACAGTATGCAATGGGTGTATCGCACTGTAATGTATGAATGAAAAACTGAAAAATAATTGTCCCCTTAATTGGTGCTTGTTGAATAGCAGATTTGAAATGCAGTGTCTGTCTAAACGCTGTAAGTCACAGTAAAATATGAAGGAAAAAGGTTTTTTGTTTTTTTTTTAAAATGCAGATTAAGCAGACACATATGCACTGAGGTTGCAGGTAATGCCCGCTACACACCACACTCCTAACAGGTTGGATACTGTTGTTGTTCTATTCCACTATTGAATTAAAAAAAAAAACCATTTGAATGAAAAACTGAAAAATAATTTTTTTACCCTAAATACTGTAAAATAATTATTTTCCCCTCACATTGGTGCTTTTTGAAGAGCAGGTTAGAAAAGCAATGTCTGTCTGACATACAGTCTTTTTTTTTTAAATGCAGATTAAGCACACAAATATGCGCTGAGGTTGCATGAAATGTGCAGCACCGCACGCCTAACAGACTGATAATATTTTTTTGTTTCTCCCTTCTCCTCCTCACTTGGCTCAGGTCAGGGCATAAAGATCGTTCACTGCACCCCCACACAATACAATCAATGTAGATCGCTGTCTGATTAAAGCAGATTGTTCCTATTCTATGCTTTCCCTACAAGCAATCTCTCCAGGCTGGCCCTACAGTAAACTCCTATTTCTCCCTCCGGGCAAAAACATTGTGCACTGCACCCCACAAAATCAAATCAATGTAGATCGCTGTATGATAAAGCAGATTGTTCCTCCAATGCTTTCCCAACAAGCAGTGGAGTAGCGTGGGTTGTCAGCACCCGGGGCAAGGCAAGTAATTTGCGCCCCCTACACAAACCTACTAGACCACTACACAGACCTACCCCCCCCCCCATACACTGACACCTACACTGACCCCCCTTCACTTACCCCCACTACACTGACACATACACTGACCCCCATACACTGACCCCTACACTGACTCCCCCTTACATTTCTATACACTGACCCCCCCATACACTAACACCCCCTACACTGACACCTATACAGACCCCCCTACACTGACCCCCCCATACACTGACTCCTACACTAACACCTATACTGACACCCCCTACACTGACCCCCCCCCCCATACACTGACCGCTACACTGACACCTATACTGACCCCCTTACATTCCCACATACACTGACCCCCTATACACTGACCCCTATGCTGACTTCCCCCTACATTTCCACATACACTGACCCCCTAAACTGACCCCTACACTAATAGCTTTACTGACCCCCTACACTGACCTCCCCCATACACTGACATATATATATATACTGACCCCCCTACATTTCCACATACACTGACCCCCCCCTACACTGATCCCCCCCATACACTGACACCTACACTGACACCTATGCTGACCCCCCTACACTGACACACCCTCCTCTACACTGACCCCCCCATACACTGACACCTACACTGACCCCCCCCCATACACTGACAGCTACACTGACACCTATACTGACCCCCTTACATTCCCACATACACTGACCCCCCCATACACTGACCCCTACACTGACTCCCCCCTACATTTCCACATACACTGACACCCACTACACTGACCCCTACACTAATAGCTATACTGACCCCCCCATACACTGACACCTATACTGACCCCCCTACACTGACCTCCCCCATACACTCACACCTATACTGACCCCCCTACACTGACCCCCACATACACTGACACCTATACTGACCCCCCTACATTTCCACATACACTGACCCCCCCTTACACTGACACCTACACTGACCCCTATGCTGACCCCCCTACACTGACACACCCTCCTCTACACTGACCCCCCCCATACACTGACACCTACACTGACACCCCCTTCACTGACCCCCCCCTCCCTCCCATGTCCACTTCCCCTACACTGACACCTATGCTGACCCCCCTACACTGACACCCCCCCACTTCCCTGGGCCCTGGGGGCAGGCAAGACATCACTTACCTTGTTCTGTGCCAATACACTGGCGACTCGAGGAGGGGAGAGACAGCATGTCGGTGGCCGGCTGGACAGCAGGGGGAGACTCCGGAAGTGGTGCTGCACATGCACCGAGCCACAGACTGGCATCTTCATCCACGACCAGCCCCGCCCCCTGGCCGCATGACACCTTCAGCGGTCCGCCGCTCGTCTTGCACAAAGCGGCGGTCACTGAGCCAAGAGGTGGAGTGCGGGCGGGCGGGCAACTTCAGAATAAAGGGACACTTTGATCCCGCCGATTGCGGGCGTGGGATGCGCCCCCCTAAATGTTGCGCCCGGTGCCAGTGGCCCCCCCTGCACCCCCCACGCTACGCCACTGCCTACAAGCAATCTCTCCAGCCTTGCCCTGTGGTAAACTCCTATCTCTCCCTCAGCAGCAGCAGTCAGGAACCTCTCCCTACAGTAGTTATAGCAGAGTGACGCGTGGCGCTGTGTGACTCCAGCTTGTATAGAGTCTGGGTCACATGCTGCACTGGCCTATCACAGCCATGCCATTAGTAGACATGGCTGTGATGGCTTCTAGGGCACACTAGTTAAACGCTTGCTGATTGGCTGCCTTGCACCTGTTGAAAGCGCGCCATTAAAACCGCGCCAAAACATCAAATAACGTTACCGAACAATGGACAGTACCCGAACATACAGTGAAATGTCCGAGTTCGGGTCCGGGTACCGAATACCCAAAAGTCCGGTAAGAACACGAACAATACAGTCCGGGTTCCCTCAACCCTATTGGTTTTCTTTAAGCACACTTATTCATCGAGTTCACCTTGGATATACATCTATTTGTGTTACTTGCTCATTTTTGTACATGAAAAAAAAATTTGTGTGCTTATCTATTGTTGATACATGATCATTGAACACAACACATTAATCAGTCTCACTCTACTATTAGTGAGTTTTCATACACTTAAACACACAATAATATATATATATATATATATATATTATATATATTGTTTTCACTTCATCAGCAGTGAGTTCCCACTCACTGAGAAAGTAGTGCCAATTTCTTTATTTTCTTCTTTTTTTTTGGCATGTGGTGACACTACAAAATTGGCAGCTTCTTTTCTTGATTTTCTTGATTTATTTTTACACATTTGATCACATTTCTTATACTTTACTGGTAGCGCATTGGCCCCCCTATTATCTAATAAGCACAGTGGCCTCCATCGTCTGTAAATGGAAGAAGCTTGGAACCACTAGGACTCTTCCTAAACTGCGCTGCTTGGCCAAACTGAGCGATCAGGGGAGAAGGGTCCTAGTCAGGGACGTGACCGAGAACCAAATGGTCACTCTCACAGAGCTCTAGCATTTCTCTGTGGAGAGAGGAGAACCTTTCAGAAGAACCACCAATCTGACCTGTATGGTAGAGTGGCCAGACAGAAGCCACTTCTCAGTAAAAGGCACATGACAGCTCATCTGGAGGACTCTCAGACTATGAGAAACAAAATTTCTCTTTCATTCATCGACGGACACAGCACTAGTTAAATCATAACTACTATGTTATATTGTCTCCTGCAGGAGTAGGACTAAGCAAAACAAAAACACTTGGCTATGCCCATGGTCCGTCCTCAGCTGGTATATAACCCCCACTCTCTGCTCTAGGTAGTCTGTCTAACCAAGAAATTGATTTACCTAGGTCTGATTTAAATTCTGACCAGGGTGGTCCTTCCTCTGGACAAACTTCAGGAACCACAGGCTGTTATTCATCGGCTGTGTCACACAGACCGTTCTCTCTCCATGCACGCATACAGGTTCTGGGTCTGGTGGTATCCACCTTCAAAACTGTTTTTTTTTTGCACAGACCTGCATGTAGCTCCTTCAGCAGGTTAGTTTCCACAGGAGGATGCCGAGATTCGTGGCGAGGTCACGGGTTCCTCTGACAAACGCCGAAGGCGTCCTAGGGGTATAGTAAGGCCAGTATCATCCTCAGCTCAAGCTTCTTCCGCGGTTCCTGCGAGGAATCAAGGGCGAGGGTCTTCCAATCATTCTGGTGGCCGTAAACGTCCCTTGGGGGCTACCACTCAGAGAGGACCAGTTATCCCAAGGGGTGATCTACCATTCTGCTTTACAGTCGCTGTTTTTAATGGCTTAGCTATTGAAAGCCAGGTACGGAGGTTTGTCTGGATCAGTGATCCCTACTATGGTGAAGGCGAGGAAGTAGTCTAACAGCAAGATATACCATCGTACATGGAAAGCGTACATTTCTTGGAGTCGGTTGGCGCTCATCCTCAATCCTTTTCTGTGGCTCAGATCTTAGCCTTTTTTCAACAGGGCCTTGATCAGAAGTTGGCCTTGAGTACCAGCAAGGGCCAGGTTTCTGCCTCAGCAATCTTCTTTTAGGGACCCCTATCCACGCACTCTTTAGTTCGTACCTTCATTCAGGTCGTTTTCAGTTCTCCAGAAACCTCTATTTGAGAATATTCGAGAGATTCCCTAGCCTACGTTATCCCAGAAGGTGGCATTCTTGGTGGCTACTACCTCGGCCCACAGGGTTTTGGAGTTGGCAGCACTATCCTGTCGTACTCCCTGTTTAGTGGTCCATTGAGATAAAGTGGTTCTTCATCCCTGTCCGTCATTCCTGCCCAAAGTTGTTTCTGATTTCCATTTGAATGAGGACATTGTGTTGCCTTCCTTGTCTCCCAAGCTGGCTCATCCCAAGGAATCTGCTTTTCATACCTTGACAATGGTTCGGGGGATTCGGGTGTATCTGGCAGCTACGGAGTCCTTTCGTAAGTCAGAGTCGCTTTTTGTGGTTACACAAGGACCAAGGAAAGGGCTGTCCGCTTCTTCCACTATCATCTCTTGATGGATCAGAACAGACTGTGACTCAGCCCTATTCTATTAAAGGTCAGGTTCCTCCTTTCCCTGTCATGGCGCATTCTTCTCGGGCGCTCAGTACTTTCTCGGCCTTGCGTTATCAAGCGTCAGGTTTGCAAGGCAGCCACTTGGTCGTCGGTGCATACTTTCACCACATTCTACAAAGTAGATATTTTGGCATCTGTGGATGCTTCTTTTGACCGCAAGGTTTTGCAGGCTTCTGTTTAAGAGGGCCTGTTCCCTCTTGAGGGGTGTTTTTCTTTAAATTCTTATTTCAGATGAGGCTCCTGTGTCCTGGTTGAGCTCCTGTGACCCGGTTAGGGCTCTTTTGGTTAACCTTGATTTATTTTCCCCACCCCCTCATTTTCCTTTTGGCATTGCTTTTGGACATTCCAGTAGTTATGATTTATGGAGAGCTGTGTCCGTCGATGAGCGAAAGCGAAAATGGGATTTTTTACTCACCGTAAAATCCATTACTCTGAGTTCATCGATGGACACACCACCCACTCCTCTAAGGAGTTGATTAATTAATACTTCTTATACTGCTTGCTACTAAACTGAATACATAGAGCAGAGTGGGAGGTTATAAATCAGCTGAAAACGGCCCATGGGCGAAGCCAAGTTTTTTTTGTTCTGCCTAGTCCTACTCCTGGAGGAGGCAATATAACCCAGTATTTAAGATTTATGGAGAGTGTCTGTGGTTGAACTGGAGTGAAAAAATCCAATTTCTCTAGTCTAATGAAACAAAGATTGAACTCTTTGGACTGAATGACAAGCATCCTGTCTGGAGGAAACCAGGCACCGCTCATCACCTGGCCAATACCAGCCATACAATGAAGTATGGTGGTAGCAGCATCTAGTCAGAATCAAGGGAAGAATGAATGCAGCAATGCACAGAGACATCCTTAATGAAAACCTGCTCCAGAGTGCTCTGGACCTCAGACTGGGGTGAAGATTCATCTTGCAACAGGACAACAACCCTAAGCACACAGCCAAGATAATAATGGATTGGCTACGGGACAACTATGTAAATGTCCCTGAGGGGCCTAGCCAGAGCCCAGACTTGAACCTGATTGAACATCCCTGGAGACATCTGAAAATGGCTGTG
This sequence comes from Pelophylax lessonae, assembly GCF_965119305.1. Lineage (NCBI taxonomy): Eukaryota > Metazoa > Chordata > Amphibia > Anura > Ranidae > Pelophylax > Pelophylax lessonae. The sequence goes on along the minus strand of NC_138768.1, from coordinate 804,730,442 downwards.
CACCGACGCTCCCCATCTACCCTGATGGAGCTTGAAAGGTCTTGCAAAGACGAATGTGAGCAAATGCCCAAAAATAGGTGTACCAAGCTTGTAGCATCATACTCAAAAAGACTTGAGGCTGTAATTGGTGCCAAAGGTGCTTCAACAAACTATTGAGCAAAGGCTGTGAATACTTATGTACAAGTGCTTTTTTTTTACTTTTTAGTTTTAGTTTTAATAAATTTGCAAAGATTTTATACAAACTTCATTATGGGGTATTGTTTGTAGAATTTTGAAGAAAATAATGAATGTAATCCATTTGGCAATAAGGCTGTAACATAACAAAATGTGGAAAAAGTGAAGCGCTGTGTATACTTTCTGGATGCACTGTATTTACAGGTTATAAAATGTACCAAACCAAGTATACCATAAAAACATACACCTTACCAGCCTTATTCAAAATTATGCATATTCCCAAGAAAAATGGGCTTCTTAAGTGTGCAGAGGAAAGGAGAAGGGCATAGGAGAGGACTGTCTCCCCAATGTAGAGAGCTCACAGCAACATAAGCCCCGTACACACGCACAGATTGTTGGCCAACTGATCGGCCGTCTTTTGTCCAGTGTTGTTTGTTGGTTGAAATGTGCTCTAGACTTGCACTGGACTTTTGTTGGCCAACAAAAACCAAATTCAGAAGTGATGTCATGTGATGGTTGACTTTCCGTGTGTTTTTTCTTCTCTGAGCATGCCCAGTCTTGCTCATCTGATTTTTGTCTGCCGAAATCTGTACTGACTGAGGAACAATCAGCCGTTCTTTGTTGGCCAACAAAAATTTTATAGCATGCACACCAGATTTTTTTGGCCAAAAATTCGCAGTTGGTTGTCGGAAGCATCATACTAACAAGCCTACAATCGGCAGATCGGAAGTTGGCCGACAATTTACGGCCAACAATCTGTGCGTGTGTACGGGGCTATACTCTAAATAAACAGCAAGCTTGTTAAGATAAAGCAAATGTTAAAAGGCTATAGAAGCATAGGGGTAAAAGGTCCCATCACATACCATTTTAACAAACGTTTGACATGGACCCAGGCTGCCTCACCACAGGATTAATTTTATGGTTCGTTTGCTCATCACTCTGAATACAGTGCTGTAAATTGATAACGGGGGCATCAAAATTTCGTTTTGGGACATTGTGATTTGTAGTTACATTTCTTATTGGCATCTACCAGACGCTGAAATAGCGGTTTTGGGTGGAGTAACTCTTTACCACTCAAGGCTGCAAGTAGCTCCTGCTTTTAGTTATTGGCCTAGCATTGTGGCAAGCGATCTCTTCCATTTGCCTGACGTGATGGTGAATATAGTTCATGTAATACAGATAGAAAAGCTCCAGAATACATTTAGCTGCACTGCATATCCCTGCAACACAGACTTTAATTAACATTCTGACTGGAGAGCTTTCTTTGTGTGTATTTGGTCCCCCTTCCTCTCTCTCTCTTCCTCTCTCCCTCTCTCCTGCTTGCTTTGGAAAAAAAACTGCAATAAAGAACTTAAAAGCTTCTTCCAGAAGCCTGACCCCAAAGACTGTGCAGAGCTTTCATTGCCGAACCCTTTTTTTTTTTTAAGTGTTTAAAAGCTTTAATATTGAAGGCCTGTCAACTTTGTCCTGATTATTTGGCTTTCAGTTAAAAGGTTTTTGTTGTTGTAGCTTATGCAGTTGCTCTGTTGCTATGGGAACGTGACATCAATATGACGTTTTCCTGTTTAAAAGCTTTTAACTAAATTCCAGCCTGTCAGATGTAGGCCCCATTTTATGCTCTCAGACTCAAGCTGTTGCAAAAGGGTTTCATATGCTCTGTTGTCATTCAAAGACATCAGTTCTGCCTGAAGCATTGGGCTACCTTTACGAGAGAAAGAGGGGAGGGGGGGCCCTCTACTTAAAAGGTGCCCTGTGTTGGCAGCCCTTTTAAATCCCCTCTCAGCTGGCACTGTGGGCAATGGCTGCGGCTGAGGTACCAGGTTACCTGCTCTCCTCACAGAGCGAGAAGCACAGGAGAGCCCGCAACTGGACGGACGCAGAGATGAGGGGTCTCATGTTGGTCTGGGAGGAATTCTTTGAGGAGCTGAAGCAAACTAAACGCAATGCTAAAGTTTACGAGCGCATGGCGAACAAGCTTTTCGAAATGACTGGAGAGCGCCGCCATGGGGAGGAAATCAAAATCAAAATCACCAACATGACTTTTCAGTACAGGTAAGCTATGTCTTATAGTTGTTTTTATTATTACCCTCCTATTTGGCATTGGGTATCAGGCAAATTACAGTGTGCTTGCGTGGGGTTAAAATGGGGTTTTCCATTTTAAATCTGAACTAAATGTAAAAAATAAAAAAATAAACATCACAAACAGGCAGGCTTTTTATTGCAGAAGAAGCATGCAATGTCTTTTCTGCAATAAGGTACACTTACCTGCCTATTTACAATCCTCTGCGAAATGTACACTGAGCTGCGCATGCACAACTCAGTTCCCATTCCAGACGCAATGCTAGTGTGTCAGGCAAACTGCACTCCTACACCGGCCAATCAAAATAGCCGAAGATGGGTACCCAGAAGAATCCAGGAAGAAGATGCCAGCACCGATGAGGGACTTCGCGGGTATTGGATCGTTGGAACTAAGCAAGTATTGTGGCTTTAGTTACACTTTAGGATGACTTCCATAGTTGTCCTGTTCTAAGACAGAACTTGTAGACTGATGCTAAACTCCAGGCAAAGATTGAAATTTACTATTACCAAAAGTATTGTGACGCCTGCCTTTATACGCAAATGAACTTTAATGGCATTCCAGTCTTATGCCTCGTACACACGCAGCGATTATCGGCCGACCGATCGGCCGTCTTTTGTCCAGTGTTGTTGTGTTGGTTGAAATGTGCTCTAGACTGCACATTAATTTTTTCGGCCAACAACAACCAACTTCAGAAGTGATGTCATGTGATGGTTGACTTTCCGTGTGTTTTTTCTTCTCTGAGCATGCCCAGTCTTGCTCATCTGATTTTTGTCTGCCGAAATCTGTACTGACTGACGAACAATCGGCCGTTCTGTTGACGGCCAACAAATTTTATAGCATGCACACCAGATTTTGTTCGGCCGAAAAGTCACAGTCGGTTGTCGGAAGCATCATACTAACAAGCCGACAATCGGCCGATCGGACGTTGGCCGAAAATTCACAGCCAACAATCGTTGCGTGTGTATGAGGCATTAGTCTATAGCAGGGATCCTCAAACTATGGCCCTCCAGCTGTTGCAGAACTACACATCCCACGGGGCATTGTAAAACTCTGAAATTCACAGACATGACTAGGCATGATGGGAATTGTAGTTCCTGAACAGCTGGAAGGCCATAGTTTGAAGACGCCTGGTCTATAGGGTTCAATATTGAGTTGGCCCACCCTTTGCAGCTATAACAGCTTCAGCTGTTCTGGTAAGGCTGTCCACAAGGTTTAGAAGTGTGTCTAAGGGATTGTTTGACCATTCTTCCAGAAGCCCATTTGTGAGGTCAGGCACTGGTGTGGAGGAGAAAGCCCGGCTCGGAGTCTCCGCTCTAATTTATCCCAAAGGTGTTCTATTGGTTTGAGGCCAGGACTCTGTGCAGGAAAGTCAATTCCTCCACCCCAAACTCGCTCATTCATGTCTTTATGGACCTTGCTTTGTGCACTGTTCCAAATCATTTGGTGGAGGGGGGACTATGGTACGGGGTTATTTTTTCAGGGGTTGGGTTTGGCCCCTTAGTTCCAGTGAAGGGAACCCTTAAGGCATCAGCATACCAGACATGTTTGGGGATGGCCCCTTTCAGTTCCAACATGACTGTGCACCAGTGCACAAAGTAAGGTCCATAAAGTCCTGGATGATCGAGTTTGCGGTGGAGGAACTTGACTGGCCTGCACAGAGTCCTGACCTCAACCTGATAGAACACCTTTTGGATGATTTAGAGTGGAGACTACGAGCCAGGCCTTTTCGTCCATCATCAGTGCCTGACCTCACAAATGTGCTTCTGGAAGAATGGTCAAACATTCCCATAGAGAGTAGATGACTTTAAGACTATGAGATTCCAGTCACCTGGTATGGCCATTACAAGGTAGCCTCACTCACACAGGCTGTTCTTCTTTTGTCCACTCATTTATTTTACATTATAGTGAATTTAGCAGAGAGGAAGAAAATACTTTGATCTGCTTTCTGTGTAATATTTGTCTGTATTCAGGAGTGAACAAGAAAGAACAGGGAAGCATGTCGGTACAAATGTGACCTAAGAGCACTTAAGGGATGCATTTAAATGCAATCTGTATTCTGATGTTCTATACATTGTGTATTTCTATGTAACCATCAAAATATTATTTCAAAATGCTTCTTTTTTAGTTTAAAAAAAAGCCTATTTAAGTAATAAATTACATTTTTATTGTATATTTATCTGTATTAAAGCCCAAGTTAGCTTTGAGACTCATTCCAGGCGCATCAAACCCAAAGATCTGTGATGTTTTACAGTTAACTTTCTTTATAAAGCAGCCACATCCTGAGTAGAAAAGCCTGTCCCTTGGCAGCATAATGTAAAGAAGGACACTTTATGCGATTAAGCCATAGTCTCTGTGAAGATGTGTCCCCACTCAAGCCACACCCACACCAAGCCCCACCTACAAATTGCAGCTCAGCTGCATTGAGGGAGCATTTAAATATTTACCGCTGCATAGCCTGCATGGAAGTTTCCGACTTCTTTCTGTAGAAGAAACTGGGCACTTCCAGGTTTAATGGTGGATGTCATCTTTATGAATCTTTATGATTTTATTAAAGCAGCGGGCCTGTGTGCAAGATCATGATTTGGGCCCTAATGTCAGAGAAAAAATTGTTGGACACGGTGAACATTGGGTGTGGTTTTCAGGGGCTGTAGGTAGCGCCTGCTGGTTACATAGTGCAGTAAAGATGCCCGATGACTGAGAGGTTAATTGCCTTGAGTAGAGAAGGGGTGTGGGTGAGAGAGGGGGGTGGGAGAGGGGAAAAAGAGAAAGGGGGTGAGAGAGAAGAGAGGGGGGGGTGAGAGAGAGAGGGGAGTGATGGAGAAAGAGGGAAAAGGGGGTGAGAGTGGAAGAGAGAGAAAAGGGGAGAGAGAAGAGAGGGAAAGAGGGGGAAGTCAGAGAGGGAATGCGTGAGAGAGGGGATGAGAGTGGGGGGGGGGGGTAAGGGAGGGGGTGAGAAAGAGGGGGGTGGTAAGGGAGGGGGTGAGAGAGAGGGGGGGTTGGTGAGAGAGGGGGTGACAGAGGAGGGTGGGAAAGAGAGAGAAGGAGGGGTGAGAGAGGGGGGAGTGAGAGAAAGAGGGGGGGGGGGTGAGAGAGCCCCCCCCCAAAAAAAAATTACACTTGTTTAATCTTCTATAGCTTTTCAGATGCCTGTAATGTACCCAGATCCTTTTTAACAGGGTTCCCTGATCACTACATTAGCCCTGGTAAAGGAGTCAGTGTCTTGTCATATCATCTAATCACTGAATCCTCTTACCTTCCTGCCGGCTCCATCACCAGCTGCAGTAGCAAGGTACGACAGCCCGGGACCCTAACCCGCTCCACCGCTACTTCACAGGAGGTGAGCTTCCTCCAGCAGTAGTATGGATGCTGCCGCCAATTCCCTCACCATCTCCCCCAGTCCCCTGCTCATCCTGCCTCCTCATCTGTTAACATCTCGCGCTCCCCTCACCTTCCCACCAGGTCCTGCTCCGAGCCAGATTCCTTTCTAAAAAAAATGTCAGGCAGACACATTATTTAGATAGACCTAAATATACTGCCCCTGTATGATGCGTGGAGCCTCTCATGGGGCCCCCTACTGACCCCGGGCCCTCGGGCAGTGCCCGAGTGTGGAAATGGTCAGTCCGCCCCTGCTGTACATCCCCTTTTGAGTCAGCACTATAGCTCTTCAGTCAGCAGGGAGCATGAGCTTTCATGAGTGCAATGATATAAGCAGGAGGGGCGTCGGAAAACCTGCCCAGAGACACCACTGCTTCAGCACAGAGAGCAAGGGCTTTCTCTACAGCATGCTGGTAGGGTCTGACTTTTCTACTCAGCCTGTGGCTGCCTGCTTTATAAATAAAATGAGCTGTGAAACTTTGAACACCTTTAGTTTTGAATAACCTGGAATGTTTTTTACTTGAAAGTTTAATTGGGTTTTAAATATAAAAGTTATGAACTGAGACCTTAAGTCAACCGCAGGCCTTCAAGTTTACAGCTGCAATTCCAAAAACGTTGGGGTGCTGTGTAAAATCTAGATAAAAACAGAATGCAATGATTCGCAAATCTAGCATATCAAATGTTTAAACTGAAAAATGTACCATTTTAGGGAAAAAATAAGGTCATTTTGAAATTGATGGCAGCAACACTTCTCAAAAAAGTTTGGGACAGGGCAAGAAAATGCCGGCAAAGTAAATGGTACTAACAAGAAAGAGCTGGAAGAACATTTTGCAACTAATTAGGTCAATTGGCAACAGGTTAGTAACATAATATGGTATAAAAAGTGCATCTTAGGCCCCTTTCACACTTGTGCGACTTAAAAGTCACGTGATTTTACTGCGATTTTGCCATCGCGATTTTGACTAGACTTGAAGCAATGCCTATGTCTTTGGACCTCAAAACGCATTAAAATTGGCCAAAAGTAGGGCAGGGACTACTTGGAAGTCCTTACTTGAAGTCGTACAGATATGAACGGTACTCATTGGAAATCATGGAGAATGACCTGCCATGCGACTTTTCAGTCCCAAATCGCAGGACAAGTCGCACAAGTGTGAAAGGGGCCTTAGAGAGTCAGTGTCTCAGAGGAATAGATGAGCAGAGGTTCACCAATCTGTGAAAAGCTGCAGCTAAAAATTGTCAGTTTTAGAATAATGTTCAGTGTAAAATTACAAAGAATTTAAATATATCATCATCTACAGTACATAATATAATCAAAAGATTCTGAGGACCTGGATTAATCTGGGTACGCAAGAGACAGGGCTGAACCACAATATTGGAGGTCTGTGATCTTCGGGCCCTCAAATGGCACTGCATTGAAAACCGGCCTGATTCTGTGATGGACATCACTGCATAGGCTCAGCAATACTTTCAAAACTCACTGTGTATACAGTTTATTGTGCCATCCAAAAGTGCAAGGTAAAGCTCTATCATGCAAAGAAGCCATAGCTGAACATGATCCAGAAATGCTGCCATCTTCTCTGGGCTAAAGCTCCTTTAAAATGGTCTGTTGCAAAGTGAAAAACTGTTCTGTGGTCCGATGAATCAAAATTTTATATTCTTCTTGGCAAATATGGGCGCAGCATCCTCCGGACTAATAAGGAGAGGGACTTTCTGTCTTTTTATCAGCACTCAGTTCAAAAGCCTGCATCACTGATGGTATGGAGGTTGTTATGGAATGGGCAGTTTGCACATCTGGAAATGCACCATCAATGTTAAAATGGGACAACGTTCCTCTCCCAAAACTTCACCAAGTGTTCTCTTTAGTTCTCAGATGTTTACAGAATGTTGTTAAAAGAAGAGGGGATGCTACACCATGGTAAACATGGCCTTGTCCCAACTTTTTTGGAATTGGGGTTGTACTTTGCCAGCTTTTTGTTTCCCTGTTCTTATGTTTTAGGGACGTGTTGCTGCCATCAATTTAAAAAATACTGTATTTGTTTCTTAACCACTTCCTGACCACCCGCTGCCTTTTTTACTGCGGCAGGGTGTCGCTCCTGCGCAAACCGACGTAGACCTACGTCGGTCGGCCGCGGGAAGCTAGGGGGCGAGCGCGCGCCACCAGCGGCGTCCTCCCACCCGATTGCCGCCTGACACCCGCGATCGCTCCCAGCTGAGAGAGAAGGGCGGTCGGCTGTTGTAAACACAGCCGACCGTTCTTCTCCCTGAAATGATCATAGAGCCCATGTGCTCCTTCTTTATAGGATCACATGTCTCTACAGTCATTTCACAAGCCACGACTCCCCACAGTTAGAATCACCCCCCAGGCTCACATTTAACTCATTGATCACCCATAGGGTTAACCCCTTCCCTGCCAATGTCATTATTACAGTAACAGTGCATATTTTTAGCACTGATTACTGTAGTAATGTAACTGGTACCCCCAAAAGTGTCAAAAATTTCAGTTAGGGGTCCAATCTGTAATGTCGCAGTCCCAAAAAAAAAGCGCAGATTGTCGGCATTACTAGTAAAAAAAAAAAACAATAAAAATTACATCATTTTTTTTTCGTAGTTAGTAGGAGCGATTACATTTGCGCAAACCAATCAAAATATGCTTATTGCGATTTTTTTTTTTTTTGCCAAAAATATGTAGCAGAAAACAAATTGGCCTAAATTGTTAAAAAAAATTATTTTTTAATTTTTTTTGAGAATATCATATAGCACTGAATGTGAAAAATGTTACTTTGTTTTTCAAAATTGTCACTCTTTTTTTGTTTATAGCGCAAAGAATGAAAATCGCACAGGTGATCAAATACCACCAAAAGAAAACTCTATTTGTGGGGAAAAAAAGAACATCAATTTTATATGGGTACAGCGTTGCACGACCGTGCAATTGTCTGTTAAATAACGCAGTGCTGAATCGCAAAATAGGGCCTGGTCATTAAGGGGGCAAATCCTTCCGGTCTTAAAGTGGTTAAAATGGTACATTTTCTAAGTTTAAACATTTGATACCTTTTCTATTGTGAAAATAAGTTTATGAGATTTGAAAATCATTGCATTCTGTTTTTACGTAGATTTCACACAGCATCCCAACTTTTATGGAATTGGGGTTGTAACTCTCAAAGCACAGAGCCTGTGAACTTCATGCAAAAATTAACTTCAGCTAAAATGCTATTTTTCCCTATTCCCTCTTAGCCCTTAATCCTTACTATAAATCCTTGAGGCCACCCCTAACAGTTTACAGGGGAGAAATAGTAAGGTGAAATAGGAAAGCCTAGAGAGCCAACCAAACGTACTATTTATATAATAGATCAGCCTTTCCAAAGAGGTCTCGTTGGAAGGCAAATCATGGTATGCCCAGGCTCCTCTTGGTTCCTGCAGTTTACGCTTGCTTTCAGTTCATATGCTTCATATTAACTATAAATTCTCTTTACCATAAAAGTAAATGCCTCTCATCTTGTGGCTTGCTGCAAAACTACAATGTGTAGACTAAGTGGGGGAGTAAGGGCCGAGGAAATGCATCCTCTTGTCAACTGCAATATATCTCTAAGGGGCCACCATTGCAGGGACTACGGGGGAGTCAGGTAGCAATACTTCTACTTTGGCATCATGGTTTTTTGGAAAATGATATCAGAAAAAGAACAGCAAGGAGACAAGGGTAATGAGCGCATTACACTTCTGTCCTCGAATTCTTCCAGTTCTTCCTTGATTTCAACTGAAGGTAAAATATGGTTTCATCTGTCAAGTGGCTTCCATGAGGAATTGTGCGATTGTCTTATTCCTTTTCATTTAAAGCAGGCATGTCCAACCTGCGGCCCGGGGGCCACATGCGGCCCGGAACCCCAGGCAATGCGGCCCACTGCCCCCTGACAATTTTTTTTTGCTGGGGAGGAAGGGAGTCGGGTCGGGGGCATGGCCACATCGGCTTCCAACTAACGGTAGGCAGAGGCTGCCTCGGATGGGGAGGGGGGGATGTGAGCATGTGCAGTGTTTCTGACTCCTACCACCATGACCACTTCAAATCACTGAAGTGGTCATGGTGGTTAGAGTGTTCCTTTAATATCTCTCAGAAGAAGTAAACCTCTGTATACTGATTCCATTTCATTTGATCATACTCTAGTTGTGTTAAATTAGTGCGGGGGGGGGGGGGGGGGTGCGGCCGCGCAGGAAGGGTGCAGCGGCATTTTATTACTTATATACCTTAACTATAGTACAGTATATATTTTATATGCGGCCCGAGAAAATTTCTCTACACTCAATGTGGCCCAGAGAAGCCAAAAGGTTGGACACCCATGATTTAAAGCAAACTGTCCGTTTCCCCAAGCACATACACCTGCTATCTACAGAACCCCTCCATCTGTGGTTTAAAGCTCTTTCTTTTCCCCCAAATAGACACCTTAAGCAAACTAACACCACTAATAATATGCAGATTTTAAATGTCAGCAGCTAAGCGGTCATTGCCAATTGTAGCCTCTTCCCCTGGCCGCTGATGTATACAGGCTGTCACTGGAAGGTGGAAGGTGATGGTAGGCTGCGATAAATATTCTGGTCTCATCTCCTCTATGTTGTAAAAGAGACAAGATTGAAACACCCAGTGGGAAATAACTGGGTCTCAGGGTACAAACTGAAGCAACGTTTCATTCACTGAATATGCTTGTACAATGGTTTCTGAGCATATAGCTTATATTTGGCAGCACTTTCTATAAACATTGGCAAAGGAAAAGGTTGTTCAATGTTCACATATTTTCCATGAATTTTAAGCTGTCTATTTACTACAACCTCAGCTCCGAAAGGTTTTACCCCCTTCATGACCAGGCCATTTTTTTGCTATTGAGCACTGCCCTACTTTAATTGGCAATTGCTCAGTCATGCAACACTGTAGCCAAACTAAATTTATATAATTGTTTTCCTCCAAATAGAACTTTTTGGTGGTATTTGATCACCACTGGGTTTTTTATTTTTTATTACATAAAAGAAAGACAGAAAATTTGGGAAAAAAAATACTAGATTTTTTGTCTTTCTGCTATAAAACATATCCAATAAAAAAAATTAAATGTTATTTACTTCAAAAATTTAGGGCAAAATGTATTGTGCTCTTTGGTAAAAAATCCCTATTTATTGATAGGTTTGCGTGAAGTTATAGCATCTAAACAAAATGGAAAATACACTGGAATTTTTATTTATTAATTTTTTTTTCATACTAGTAATGGTGGCGATCAGCAACTTATAGAGGGACTGCGATAGTGTGGTGGACAATCTGACACTAACCGACACTGGGAGAACTGACTAATTGACACTGACTCTAATACAGTGATCAGTGTTAATATTATACACTGTCACTGTACTAATGACACTGGCTGGAAAGGGGTTAACATTTATGTATCATCAAGGGGTTAACTGTGCGCTTACAATATTTACTGTACTGTTTTTTCTAAACAATGTGCTGTTTTTTTACTCCCTGCTTTTCAGGGAGAAGATAAAAAAACAGCACATTGCTGCGGTCTGTTGAGAACTTTGTGTTGTTTACCAACGCAGAGCCCTCTTTTTCCATTCACTCAGCCAATCAGTGGGTTCCGGCCATAAATCATTAGCCAGAACCCACTGATCGGCTTGTGCTGTAGTGAATAACAGCATAGCATGTACGCGTACGTGATCCAACGCAGCAGGGCTGTTTTGCCCTAGTATATCTGCTTTAGGCGGTCCGAAAGCAGATAGTTTACTATTACAACCTGTGTATGCAAAAAAGAAAAATTTTGTTAAACAAATAAAACAAAACCCACATCTGAGAACACATCACATTTGCAGGTATTAAAACCGTTATCTTGGACTTTAAAAGAGTTATTCAACTTTTCTCAGCCATCACCTTATAGCAAACCCCCCAACTTTCTAAGAGGGAAAAGAGGGGCACCCCAATAATGCCGATCGTAAGGACTCAGTATGCAGAAATTGATTGAGGAAACCCACAAGTTGTTTATACCACTAATTTTCATTCATACAACAATAAATGTAAGATTTTAGCGGACGAATGAAAGATTTAGCGTGGTAGAATCGTTTTTGTAGTTAAATAATACATTGCTTAATGAGGAATATATCCCTAGAAAACAAGAGGGACAAATTAGAAGGAAAGAGGGACAGCTATGTTATAGTAGTTTTGTGCTTCACTGAGCCTTGTGGAGATCTAAGATGTGGAGAAAATAGAGCGCTGAGCGATTATGCTGAGATTATAGTGCGTTCAGCAATTTTCAACACACAGACTTGAGGAAAATGACTTATTGCACTAATAACACAGTGACTGCAAATTTGTCCCTCCATCTCACAGTAGGCTAGTATGTATTACAATTTACATTAATGTAGCGCTACTCCTGCAGGAGCCGCTTGAATAATTGTGCCCGGGTCTCCCACTGATTAATCCACAGCCAGTTTCAGGGTATTTTCACACAGCCAGGTGCACAAAGTCGGTTCTGTCGCCCCCGCACAGAAGGAGGCGGGGGTCACTTATTCAGCAGGTGAGCTGGTGGGGGGTGATGGAGGGCCAAGTTTAAATTCTTCACGCCAACCGTACACAAATATGCGGCCTCAGGTTGAAGGGGTTGTACCGGGGTGATGCCTGCAGGTGCAAGCTTCACCCCGGTACCATTTTTTTTTTCCAGGATAACAACCGATGTGGCTAAAAAGCCGCTCGGCTGTTAACCCAAGCAGTGGGAGGGGACGTTCCTCGCCCCCCCCCCCCTCCCGCCGCCCTTTGTGGCTTGTACTCTCCCATCTCACCGGGTGGCCAGAACGACCAGCCAGCACGTCGGCCGGGTGGTCGGAGATGGTCTCAGGTCTAGTAACCCGGAAACAATGCTTTTAAGTGCAAAGGAGGGATTTGGGATCTTTTAGACCCCAGATCCCTTCATAAAGAGTACCTGTCACTGCCTATTACGGTCACAAGTGATGTTTACATTCCTTCTGACAGCAATAAAAGTGATCAGAACTTTTTTTTTTCAAAGAGACAGTGTAAAAAAATAAAATAAATAAATAAGAAAAAAAAATTATAGCATGCCATCCCTCCATGCTCGCGCGCAGAAGCGAACGCATCTGTAAACAGTGTTCAAACCACACATTTGAGGTATCGCCGCAATCGTTAGAGCGAGAGCAATAATTCTAGCACAAGACCCCTTCTGTAACTCTAAACTCTGTAATCTGTAAAAAAGTTTAAAGCATTGCCTATGGAAATGTTTAAGTAGTTTGTCGCCATTCCACGAATGTGTGCAATTTTAAAACACGACATGTTAGGTATCTATTTACTCGGCGTAACATCATCTTTCACATTATACAACAAAATTCGGCTAACTTTACGGTTTTGTTTCTTTTTAATTCATGAAAGTGTATTTTTTTTTTTATTTTCATTTGAAAGACCTCTGTGCAAATACTGTGTGACTCTCTAGGGTCCCTGCTATTTTATTTATTTATTTCAAGTACTTATATAGCGCCATCAATTTATGCAGCCCTTTACATATATATTGTACATTCACATCAGTCCCTACCCTCAAGGAGATTACAATCTAAGGTCCCTAACTCACATTCATACATACACATACTAGGGCCAATTTAGACAGGAGCCAATTAACCTACCAGCATGTCTTTGGAGTGTGGGAGGAAACCTATGCAGGCTCGGGGAGAACATGCAAACTCCAGGCAGGTAGTGTCGTGGTTGGGATTTGAACCAGTAACCCTTTTGGTGCTAGGGGAAAGTGCTCACCACTTCACCGCTGTGCCGCCCAACCACTACACCACTGTTCTCTGCTAAAAAAAATATAAATAATGTTTGGGGGTTCTAAGTAATTTTCTAGCAAAAAATATGGATTTTAACTTGTATGCAACAAATGTCATAAAAAGGCTTAGGCATGAAGGAGTTAAGCTGTCAGCCACTTGATTTGTCACAGGGACTCACTCCCCCAAGGAGGTGTGACTATGAAGGTGCCATGAGGAGCTTTATTGCTGAGGACTTTAAGGCTCATGTCATTGCACAGAATCTGGCTCAGAAGGAGCTTATATGAAAGGCTACTCATTCCTGTGTCCCACCTGGGAGGGGAAACCCACAGGAATTGCCAGGACTTTCACAACTTCAGTGCATGCTACAGAGGAAGGTAGCAATTGAGTATGGGTATGAGTACCCTTATGTGCTTTGTCCTGTGACGGAAGAGGTAGAGGCATTAAGAAAGCAATGGGGCGATGAATATGTATGGAATTTTCTATATGTGCCGAAACCTTGCCACAGCTCTCAGTATGCTACTTTCTGGGGAAGGTTCCAGAACCATAAGACTGAGTGGAGTGAAGGACGCTTCATTTATCATGACCATCTGGTCCTCCGGAGAGCAGGATGAGTGTTTCACGTTAGGGATTGACCGATATTGTTTTTTCGTTTACCGATACCGATAATTTGGTCATTGCATATCGGTATCGGCTGATATGGGCCGATATTTAGAACATTAAAATTTTTCCAAAATAAACACGATCCCCTGGACGGATGGAAAATAGGGTTTCCATCCGTCTGGATTTCACAGACAGGATCGGATGCGGATGGCAGCGGGTGTCAGCGGACATGTCTGCGCTGACATCCGCTGCCCCATAGGGATGCATGGGGGATTCGATCAGATCCGCCTAAAATACTGACAGGTGGATCTGATCGGATCACTCGTGTGAAAGGGGCCTCAAGGATTGTTCTTCACATCTTAACTGCATGAAAACTGATAGGAAAACCGCACTTGCAGGGACATCAGTTTCACATCATCTGACTGTGAATGATGCATAAATTGCTGCAGTACTGCACTCCCTGCAATAATTTTAAATCACTACTGCAGTGCAGTCAATGCAAAACTGCTAGAAAGACACCCTGTCACGCACTTCCCCCAAACTTATACCCACTCCCAGAATCCTTTGCAGCCTAATCTGCCTTCTGGGGTAGTTACAAGTTGGGATGTGTCCCCTGATTGGGCTTCCCACAATGCCCTATGAGAAGCCACTCACAGGAGCCAGTAAGGATACTTCTCCCTTCAGCAGGCACATCTGGAAGCCCTGACACTCCACCTAACAAATCCCAGCCCTGCTGTTAGGCAGACAAGGCCCACTATATCTTTACCTAGCACCTACCTGTAGGGTGCTACACTCACCCCACACCAAATGAGTCAGGTCCCTCTGACTCTGAGGCAGCCGCCTCCTATCAAAAACTCTGCCAAAAATCCCACAAACCTGGAAAAGGGGAAAAGGGAAAAAACGAATGTACAAATAAGTTAGCGTGAACAAATATATCTTTACAATCTGCTGTACATGTATATACACAGTTTAAGGTGCATGGTACCTGATGCACCCCCACCAAATAAACTCATTTGGTGGTGAACAACAAGAAAAATACAGTGCAAACATCCTGTCTATCTCTAAGGTGGTCCCACCTGTATAGAGAAAAAGGAAGCAAAGGTTAGTCAATCTCGTCACATAGAAATCACATCACTCTTCTAACTCACTGAACAGTTGAGTGGAAAGACCCTTCTCCAAACTTCAAGGACGACCTTTCCACTCCCTCCCTGACTGCCTCTGCCATCCAGTGTCTTGACACGCCGGGGTCCTCTCTTAACTTGAAGAGCTTTTCCCCTAACACTGACTATCTAGAGTCTCCAGACAGAATCCTTTTGTATGAAATGAAACACAGCGCCCTCTGCTGTCTCTTTGAGCACTTCAGTAAGGAAACAGGGCAGGTCACAGTCTATCATGACCCACAGTCCTGCTATGTCAAGGAAATTTCACAGGGGTCCAGCAAGGCACTCCACACCAAAGTTCTTGACCATTCACGAACTTTGTAGCAGTTTCTTCTGTAAAGACTGTGGGTGAAGTCCCACACAGCCATTTGTAATCCATAAAAGACCCTGGCCCGATGGCCTAAGAAGGTCTAACTATGCTACACTTGACTTTCTCTCCCAAAGACCCTGGCCCGGTGGCCCAAGGGGTCTATAATATTTCAACAGATG
This sequence comes from Pelophylax lessonae, assembly GCF_965119305.1. Classification (NCBI taxonomy): domain Eukaryota; kingdom Metazoa; phylum Chordata; class Amphibia; order Anura; family Ranidae; genus Pelophylax; species Pelophylax lessonae. The sequence goes on along the minus strand of NC_138768.1, from coordinate 804,714,770 downwards.
CAATTCAAAATCAGCATTATATTTTCAACAAAAAATTTCCTTGGTCAGTTGTGGTAGCCGGCCGGCCACACAAACTTTCTTGTTAAGTCTCTCCTTCCTCCTCTAGCCACTGATGAATACAGATGAATTTATTCTCTCTCAGATATAGTACTCTGGATGAGGTATTTGAACATATTGCCCATTTTCATTTTTGACCCGGATGGACCAGGCTTGTCTGGAGGCATCTGGGCGACGGACCTCCACCCTAACTATGTAGATGGAGCATCCATAATACCACTGAACCTTGACCCTTTTAAATTTCTCCTTCAATCCTTCCTCTGGAGAATCTCGGTACCACTTAGGGACAAAGAAATAGTCTCTGTATTTTTCCACTAATAGCATGACCTCCCTTGGAGCATATGGGTAGTCATAGCCATACTCCAAGGCAACTTTCTTTTGCATCCACCTCTGCATTCTTGACAGTCTGGGGAGGGTTTTCCGGTTACCTCTCCCTGGTGGAGAAAATGGGGTATGCACTCTTTGGATCATCTCCTCATAGGCAGTGTTCTGATCCCTGGCCCAAGCAATATTTCATGGTGGGGTGAGGTCTGGGACCCTTGTAACATAGGCCCCACAGAACCCCAATTGCTGAGCCAGTTCCCCTCTCTCAATAGCCTCCTTGGCTTCCTGGTCTAGGGGTGCAATAACTTTGGGACCTGGGGAGCTACTTCCAGTCTCTGATCCCCACTCCCATTCAGTCCCCTCAATTGATCCCCAGTCATCCATACCTTCTTCCACAGAACCATGCTTCAGATAGAAGGATGGGGAGTCCACTCGAACAGGGCATTTCTCACCCTCGCTGCTGACGGGGGGAGGAAGACACCTTGCTATTTTATTTATTGAGGACTGAGGCCTGTCTCTCACATAACTGCAAGCTTCTTGGGACAGCCCTCGCTCTTCTCTGCTCTGAGCATCAAATCTCTGCATTGCCCACATTGAACCCACGCCTGCACCCTCAGAGTAATAGTGGCACATTGAGGATGTACCACTCCCAGGAACTCACGACCTCCTCCGGTGCATAACGTGAGTCCGCCGTCTGGCACCATCCGGATACCGGTATCCCAAACTAGCGGGGGATCTGGCAGGTAGACCTGCTCTTGCCTCTCCGCAGGGCTCTCAGCCACTATGGTAGCCATAGCGGAAACACTCTTCTCTCCTCCAGTGAACAACATATTTCCTCCTCCTACACGTGTCTCCCGCACGGCGGCGCCCGGAGGAGGGGGTATTAATAGAGTCCCCTGGGTCGCTCCGGATTGGCCAGAAGTTCCTGCTATCTCCACCCATTCCCCATGTTTGGCGGTGACTCCTCCCTTTGTGCAGAGCTGTTCGTGGCGTGCTTTCCTGCGCGGTACTGTAACTCTTCCCCTGCCATGCTGCTGCACTGAAAACACTTGGGAAGTAACTGCAAAGCAGAGTATGTCACTTGCTAGACATACATCCGCCCACCCTAATTGCACTAGGGCCTCCACTGCCCTTTTCTTGCCTAAAGCCAGCTTCCCTCTCTTGCTCGGTTAGAGCAGCATCCCGCCACCGACTGCACGGTCGATACTCCTCTTCCTTGTCACACACGTGCAATTAACATCTTCCATACTGGCTCCGGGACTAGCTCCACGGCCCTCCTCGGCTTGGCCGACTACAATACCCACAGTATGTGTGCATCAGCCATAAAGAATAAATGTCCTGCTATCAGATGCACGGTCAACATTCTTCCACATAGCTTGCACCACCACCCGGCCCCTGGCACCTCTCTTCCCTTGCCCCTGGCCTCCATTTTCACTGTCCACACTGGGACCTCCGAGTCCACTTCTCTGTCCTTCACTGGACCCTTGACGCCATTTGCACTGTTCACACTAGGACTCCTTGCTATCAGGTAGCTACTGCATTCACGCATCCTGACATACTTGTCTCCTGCTTTCCACTTTCTGACAGCAGAATACATCTCATAATCCATATGAAGAGTCTTGGTCACTTTACAGTCTTTCCTGGAGCATTTGCGTTGCCACAAACATCCCTCTCTGTGGGCCTCTAGTCTGTCCACTCTCCCTGCCTCCCGCAGTCACAGTCTCACACCCGGCCTGATGCTGATGTAGCAGTTCCGGACACAAAAATTGATTTTTTGGACTTTTTCTTGCGCCTTTGCCAAGGGCAACTGACCCAGTAACTAATGGCAAAATTCCAGACGAGCCCCCCAATGTGGCCTGATATGGGTCTGCCATTAGCACCGGAATCCTCTCCAGCCCATGTGAGCTGAGTCCCCAGGTGTGACAATTGAGACAATTGAGACAATGACAACTCCGGCATCTTTGTTTGTGGTTTTTATTATAAATTAAGGGGATGGGAGAAGGGAATGAGTGGAATACTCCTCTCGGCTTGAACTAATTACAATTGGGACTTTGATCCTGGAAAAATGCCCGTTGGTGCTTCCTTGACGCTAGCCAGCGCCAGCCAACGCTCACTGACTCTGAGAACACTCTGTAAAACAGAGGAAGTGTTGAATCATCGACCTATAGTCCAGTAGATCCAAGACTGAAAACTGTAGAACTCCTGACACTGCTTCACTGTGTAAGTCTTTGAATACTTTTCCCCCGCCTGGTACAGCTTGAGGTGTTTTTCTCGTCCTCCATGTTTCCCTCCTTGTTGGTTGCCAAGCAAGGGTCACATTAGAGGCCTATAACAATAAAAGTGTAAATAATCAGCGCAATCCTCAAATAAAGTGATAAACACAAAGCTGCAAGCAATCAGTGCCAAACACAAAACACAGTAATCAATAAAATAATATTGCTGCGCTAAGTGAATAAAATAATAAATAATATCGCTTAGAAAATCATGTGACAAATAGTGTGGTGATAATCATAAATCAATATGAATCAAACAAGCCAAAATGTGAAAAGTCCCAGTATTCAATAAATAAATAAATAAAGTGACTGAATAAATGTGAAAAAAGTCCCAATACACAGTGCAATCTCAGTGACACATGAATAAAGGAATCTCCATCTGTGCAAAATGTGCTGCATGCTTCACTCCCAGTGGTCCAGTGACAAATAGTGAGATTAGCAGCTCACCTCAGATGGAGACTCAAATGAGTCAAAACAAGCATATAGATAAGTATCCACAGTCGCCTGGTGATCCCCTCTGCCTTCACCTCCAACCAGTCTCTCAGGTCTCAGGGATGCAGTTGTAAAACATACAAAATAGGAGATCTAATGCTCTCTTTTTTGATCAAGGGGCTATTTATTCATAGGCATAAGAATCGCACTTACATTATTAGGCACTTCAGCCGTGCCAGCTTCCACAAGCCTTCAAAACCACTTCCTGGTACCTCCGGACCGGCGTAATGACGTGCAGGCTCCTCCCCCGTACGCGTTGCATTAGAGGCCTAGCCCGGGGTGGGTTCTTCTGGGCTATGCTAGGCACCTTACAAAGGGTCACTTTGTTACACATGGGGTACCTTTTGCTTTGTGCTATTTTCATTAATGCTCTGGGACAAAGCAGAGGCTGCAGTGAGGGAAAACTCAACCTTATGGTGGTCCTCTGCTCTTAGAGATGAACGTACACCATGTACATTTTCACTGCAACTGTTCTCCAGTTAACTCTTGGTTCCCCATGAAAATGTGCACCTTCTCTGCAGGAAGCAACCATTAAGTGTGATGTGGAAGGGATTTGAATGAAATGCCGTAACTATTTCAATGGGTTTTAAGTGCGAATACTCCTTGGTGCAAGGTGTAGCACCTTAGAATGTGAGTAGGACTACCTAGTTGTGTATTGTTTTAAAATTTAAAGGTTTTACACTATGGCGAATCCTCCTTGTTTTCCATATGATTCCTCTATGTGAAACCTGTGAGCACACCCTTAATTTTGGTGAGAGGAGCGGTGGATAAAGTTGCTGAGGAGGGGTGACACCCTGGTGATATCAAGTGTGGAGGAACTCTAGAGCCGCTGTGGACCTCTTGATGATAACTTACATTGTATGACTTACCTGTAGCAGGTGGTCATGTGTAGTTGGTAAGTTCTCTGGTGTGGCGGTGGTGGATTACTGGAACACTTTATTGAAGACTTCCAACCTTGTTTTGAGGAATATTTGCACAGAACTATAGCACTTTTTTGGTGTTTATTATGCACTTATAAGAGACTACTATAGATACTTTATAGAGCCTTTATATATTTTTTCCTCTTTAATTTGTTTGTTTTTTTTTTTTTTGTGAAATACATATTTGCGCTATTTTTCTCAGGACACAGGCAATAGCTAGCAAGGCAGCGCTGCATATAGCGTGGTTGTGTAATAGGTATGTGTGACAGAGACTGAACACAACTATTAGGTACTTAGGGCCGCACATTGCTAGGGAGCCAAGGAAAGAATGCAGATGTGAGCCATAATCGGAAGTGCCAAGTTCTTTAGTAGGATTGCAGCTGATGAAATATGTGGCCACTGGGCTCTCACTATGCAGTATAAGGGTGGGAGATTGTATTTGATTGGTGCTTAACAGGTCATGTTTCAAGATTTTGTAAAGCAAATGCATTTATATTGCTAATGGTATTTAGGCTACATTTACCTGGGTCCATTTGCCCATGCACTGTAAAAACATTACGTATTTTTGGTGTGTGATGGATGTCCTACAGCTGCCTGTAGAACTGAATAGGTGAAGGCAGTTGTATGCAGCTATGCACTGCTATTTGCATAAAGTAGTGCATGTGCACATACGTAATACACCTAACGCACCTGTGCCCGTGGCTGCTTCATGCAAATAGTGGTGTACAACTGCCTTCACCCATTTATGTCTGTTAGAGGCTGTGAGCAGCTCCAGGGCACCCAGCACATCAGAAATACACAATGGGGTTAATTTACTAAAACTGGAAAGTGCAAAATCTGGTGCAGCTCTGCATAGAAACTTTCCAGGTTTTTTTTTTTTTTTTGTCAAAGCTTAATTTAACAAGCTGAAGTTAGAAGCTGATTGGCTGCCATGCACAGGTGTACCAGATTTTGCACTCTCCAGTTTTAGTAAATCAACCCCTATGTCTTTATGCTACACAAGCAAATGTGCCCATGTACATGAAGCCTTATTATTATTGTTATTATTATTAATAATTATTATTTTGTTACTTCTATTATGGTATCATTCTAGGATTGGCTGCAAATAAAAATGTTCACAGGTTGGAAGTGCCCTAATATATTGCTTTAAAATTAGATTTTTCGTTTTGTAGCCGAAGTTTGCAAATCTGGAAATGCTACATTTTTTTTTTTAATGTTCTTTCTTTATCACTGTGTCTTATTAGAAAGTTAAAATGTATGACGGATGGTGAATCTGTTCCCCCTGACTGGCCTTATTTTAAAACCATTGATCATATCCTGTCTAAACTGCCGGAACAGACAGACGGGAAGTTACAGCCTGGGCCTTCCACCTCTCAGACTGAAGCCTCGCAATCTCCTTCGGTCAAATCTACACCCCTCTATCTGCCCTACAACCAGTTCACATATGATGAGGGCTGTTTCCAGGATGACAATTCAGAGAGTTCCACAAGTCTGCAGTCATACAAGCAAAGGTAAAATACTGTACGTATTAGTGGTGTGTTTACCCAGAAGTTGGAGGTGACATGCAGCAAGGGATTATGCCAGGCAATATACTGTATGCTCATTCCTGAATGTTTAAGTATTTTTAGACATGTGCTGAGTGAAAAAATGTGTTTGGTTTCGATTCATTATTTACATAAATTCACTTTGACATTCAGAGCACTGGGCAAAAATCACATTGCATCATCACCAGCCTCGGGCCTTCGCGTATATACTGTCCGAATAAAAATCCATCAGGTTACTTAAAGAAAGTACAGACAAAACCACTGACCTAAATCAGTGAATCAGCGCTCACTGTTCCAACGGGATAGAGGAGACCACACTATCGGTGGAGTTACAAATAAATAAATAACTAAAGGATAAATGACCGAAGTGACCGAAAACAGGAACCGGAAGTGGCTGGCTTCAGCGTCATCTCCGGCCACTTCCGGTTCAGGTCTTCGGTCACTTCCGGACACCAGCGGGCACTAGCGAGGCTGCCCATCCAGGGAGCCTTTGCTATCCGTAGGTCACAGTTTATCCCGGACCGTGTGTTTCACCTTAGTACAGGACCGCCTTTTAGACCTCACAGCCCAAACACACCATCTGGCTTCACTGCGGGGATCTTCCACCGATACCATACAGGCTGTCCCTGGATTATCTACATGTAAGTTGCCATAATAAAGTTGTCATTGTTTACTCATCCTTGTGACTTGGCGCCCTTGCTTTCTTTCTTTACTAAAGAAAGTGGTGGGGAAGGTAATGGATTTTAGAAAAAGAATAGTGATATTGGCGGGAGATTTACATTTTTGCATGAATCCACAAATAGATAGTATGTCACATGCATCAGTGATTGGCAGCCATTAACTGAGGAAGGTGAAGAAGAAATTATATAAAGCCCAGTTGGTGGATACATGGAGGGTGCAACACCCAGGTGTTAAAGACTACACATTCTATTCGCCAGTGCATGGGACGTACTCTAGATTGGATTACGTTTTGGTAGATCATAGACTGCTAGACTCCATAATTAAAACATCTATAGCAATAATATCGCTATCAGATCATGCCCCAGTAATAATGAAGATAAAGATGATGGATACCCAAATGAGGATAAGTAATTGGAGATTAAACGAGGAACTAATACAAGAGAAAAAGGTAAAAAATAAAATAAAATGGTGATAGTGCCGAAAATTCTTTCTAAATTCCAGATGCTACCAATATATATCCCACAGACTTGCTTTAAAAAATTTAACTAAATGATAACAAAGTATATATGGCAGAATAAGAAACTGAGAATTCAGCTCTCATTACTAAGCAAAGATAAAGTACATGGGGGCCTAGCGGTACCTGATTTCAAAAGATATTACAGGGCCGTAGTATTATTACGATTGATAGAGCGGAGAAAAATAAGAAGTGATAAATCATGGGTGAAAACTGAAAACACACATAAAACACGGTTGAGGGATAATATATGGGTACCACATAGGTATAGTAAGAAAGATGGGCATACACACGAATTGACTAGAAATGTGTTAAAGGTATGGGATATAATTTACAATCAAAATGGGACTATAATTCACCATTCATTTCAATCACGGGGACAAATTATTTTTTACTTAGAAATGACACACAATTTGGTGATTGGATAGTGGAAAAAACGTATAAATAAAGGATATAATGAAAAAGCGAAAGTTATGTTCATATCAAGATTTGAAACACAAAAGGGAATGAATGATTTTGAATGAATGGCGGTATCTCCAGCTAAGACCTTTTGTAACAACAGTACCTCAGCCTATTAGGTCAGAAGAAGAACTTCTTCCATTTGAGCGACTATGTGATTCGCAGATGAATACAATACATTGAATATCTCAGATAGAGATAGCATCAAGAATACCGCCATTCTTTGAAAGTGGGAAAAATTTATTCTATTTAAAATTCTAATTTTGGAACATAGTTATATTCTTTCCACTCCATTCTATTTTATTGTTTTTTCTATGTTATTCTTTTATATTTTATATTCTATTCGAATTATAATTTATTCTATTCAAATTTTGGAAGATGGTTATAGTCTAGTCTATTTTATTGTTTAATGCTATTCTATTTTCTCTATTCTAGTCAATTCTATTCTTTTATTTTTTATTCTAAATTAGTCTATTCTTTTCTATTCTATTCAAAATCAAATTTATTCTATTTGAATTTTTGGCAATTGTTATATTCTTTCTATTCTATTGTTTTTCGGATTCTATTATTTTCTATTCTATTCTATTATTTTCTATTCTATTTTGAATTTATTTTATTTGAAATTTGAATTTCAGAAGATGGCTATATTTTATTTTATTCTATTTCTATTACAACAGTAACTAATTTAAATTAATCAAAATTACTGAAACAAAATTTTTAACAAAATTCAAATAATATATCTCAAATATATAAATTGAGATATATATAATATATTTTAATATATATCAAATAATATATATCATCGAATTTGAATTTCTAAAGAGAATACACTAGAAAAGAAAGGAATTAAATAGAAAGGAAAATAATAGAAAAAAATATTATAGAAAATAAAAGAATATAATAGAGTAAAATAGAACAGAATACAAAATAAAAGAATAGAAAAAATAGAATAGAAAAAAATAGAACAGAAAATAAAAAGAACAGCAGAATAGATGCCTTAAGGGTTCCCTTTACTGAAATTAAGGGGCTAAGTCCAACCCCTGAAAAACAACCCCACACCATAATCCCCATCACCAAATTATTTGAACCAGTGCACAAAGCAAGGTCTATAAAGACATGGATGAGTGAGTTTGGGGTGGAGGAACTTGACTAATCTGCACAGAGTCCTAAACTCAATCCGATAGAACGCCTTTGGGATGAATTGGAGGGGAGACTGTGAGTCAGGCCTTCTCGTCCAACATCAGCGCCTGACCTCACAAATGTGCTTCTGGAAGAATGGTCAAACATTCCCATAGACACACTCCTAAACATTGTGAACCGCCTTCCCATAAGAGCTGAATCTGTTATAGCTGCAAAGGATGGGCCAACACAATGTTGAATCCTACGGATTAAGACTGGGATGCCATTAAAGTTCATGTGCGTGTAAAGGCAGGCGTCCCAATACCCAATTGCCCCCCACGCGACGTCACCCGGGATGTCCTCTATGATTGGTCCAGGCTGGAGTCTGGACCAATCACAGCCAGGACAGCGCCACAGTGGGGAGCATCGGGGTGCATTGCTCTGCGTCCTGATGACACCCAGAAGGCCGCCAATCGGCGCCTCTGCGTGACGCACGTGGGGTGCAAAACCCCACCCCCCATAGCACACAATAGGTCCGGCGCCCCTAGTGGGCTGCAAATGCTAACTTTTTTTTTATTTTTTTTTTCCCTCGCACAATTGGGGGGCGGTGCCCCTGCGCCCCCTATAAACCGGCCGCCACTGCCACATAGTGTAATACAGCTGAAAGAATCTTAAATAAAAATGCGCTCACATGTATCCAGCAATACAATCGCACTGTAACACGGCACGACTGTAAGCACGGCCATGGGACCTCTGGCATTGGAATTAATAGCTTTTGTACTACTTTGGGAGAGCCTATCTATTTCCAGTAGCCCCTCCAGGGGTAAGGGCTACTCACATGACCAAAAAACAAGACAATGGAGTAGAGAGGATGTAGGTCCTCTCAGGATGGTTGCAAAAACTAGGCTCACTATAGTCAACAGTGCATAAATTAATTTATTAGGTGATTTTCAAACAAATAAACAAAATACAATGAAGTATCAAGATCCTGAAAATTCAGTGAAGTAAGATAAAAATATATATGACCTTTTGGACCAGGGAAGGAATATTGCAGATTCCTGCAATATCCTTACCATGCCACATTAACCATAAGGAAAATAATCTACGTAGATTATGTGGGAACTTAGGGTGTGGTATCCAGTTGGATTAGTACACCATTCCTATAGTCATGACTGAAAGTATTAAATATGTCAAGAATATATCATTTTGCACAGAATATATTGAAAATAATTAAGGTAGATCACAATAAACAGTGGTGATAATCAAGTGACTCAGCATGCGCAAATGGTCATAGGTATAGGGTTCCTTCCGATTTTTTAAGGAATAGAGGTCAAAAGGGTTAAATGACTCAATGTGTCACAGTGGTGTGGGAAGTATGTTGACCTTTAGAAAAGGAAGAAAGTATGTGCTGCACAATGCACGTTGATTTAGACGTTGGAGCTCATACTGTTAGGGTATATTGTCATATTGATGTAAAATCAAGTTATTGGTATCTGTATCCTTTGGTATGACTGAAGAAGCGTGCGTCATCACGCGAAACGCGTTAACATCACACACCAGCGCCACACCCACCACGCCAAGGAAACCTCCGATCATACACGGAACTGAAAAGGAAATTGGTACGGCACATGCGGCACATGCATGCGGTAAACCGCAAGAGTACGGGCATTAGGAGGAAGAGGATAGAGCTCTCACTCTCATCCCCTCCACCTCCCTCCAACACAAGCCACAAAACCCCCTCTCCCCGGACTTCAGACCACTCCCGACATCGCGGCAAATTTGAAACCACCGAAGGAACAAGCTAACTCTAGCTACCAGCTACGGAGCTATCTGATGACTACAGGAGATGAGCAGACTACCCAGATGTAGAGGTGCCCCTAACAAACAGAGGTAACGAAGCTCAGATACACCGAGGCAGGTTGACCGGTCTTCTATGGGTGAGTAACGGTGAGAAGATTTCTTCATTCACCATTCCTCAGCAGGATTAAGTATCGGATGTACCCGGATGATTTTACTTAAACACTGCAAAAATATTACTCCCCTTCCTTAGTTGCTCCGGTCCCGGGTGTCACGAGCCCCTCCACACATCTATTAAGGCTGTCATTACTTTCACAGCCTTCAGAGTCTTACTCCTAAAAAGGGATACTATATACCCATCAGTCTCTATTTAAAGAGCGAGAGATATATATATTGACATTCTCTTATATATATCATTGCCCCTTACTAATAAGTACTCTGTGGTAACCACAGCCGCTGCATCGTGTCATACCAAAGGATACAGATACCAATAACTTGATTTTACATCAATATGACAATATACCCTAACAGTATGAGCTCCAACGTCTAAATCAACGTGCATTGTGCAGCACATACTTTCTTCCTTTTCTAAAGGTCAACATACTTCCCACACCACTGTGACACATTGAGTCATTTAACCCTTTTGACCTCTATTCCTTAAAAAATCGGAAGGAACCCTATACCTATGACCATTTGCGCATGCTGAGTCACTTGATTATCACCACTGTTTATTGTGATCTACCTTAATTATTTTCAATATATTCTGTGCAAAATGATATATTCTTGACATATTTAATACTTTCAAGAACAATAGAGTTCCCCTTGGGGCGGGACTTTTAAGGCACTATGTAATATCAAGATACACAATTTATTTGAAAATTTTATTGAAAAAAGTATATACAAAACAAGAAAATATGTTAAAATGCTGGCAAGTTATACAGACATAACGTACAACAGTGAAATGCACCACAAATAGACCGCGGGTATTGACCCGACGCGTTTCGGAGAGGAACCCCGAACTCCTTCTTCAGGGGTGCCCGCAGGAAGTGGTCTAAAAATAATTAGTATGTAAGTCATGTGTCACTTAGACAAAATTAAATACAATATAGTATTTTGACAAAATTTTCAAAGCACTTACATATTCACTGTAGAGAATGAAGAAAACTTGCCCGCCTGTAAAGGCTAAAACCAAGAGATCAGACTGCCGCAAGGTGCTAAACTGGGATGCCGTGTAGAAATGCTCGATGTTGGACCCAAAAGAAACCTTCTCTGTGTGTCGCAGGTGGCTGAAAAACTGCTTGCAACCCCAATTCCCCGAAAGGGAAAGAGGGGGTAGGAATAGCTGGAACCCCCAGAAGACAGTCCTGCTGAGCAAAAGCCAAATGATTAGAAAAGATCCCCAATTTAGCTAAAAAACGCAATAGTGATAGTAATTGCTTTTTTGGAAAAAATCCCAAAAACCAAAAATTAATAAAAATCAGAAAAATTGTTAAATAAAAATTATTGTTTTGGTTTATTCATTTGAGGGGAAAAGGGCCATCGTCTGTTGCTTAGATAGTAAGAGACAACACAGATTAATTGTGATTGGAAAAATTGCACTGCGGGATTTTGCAAGTCCCAAAACCTATGGTTGAAAATACCAGAGGAGAGACATAGTGAGTATCCTCTTGTAAAGAATATGAATTCAACAAGAAAGAGAAAGAAAAAAAGAACAGAACTTGCCATCAGCATTGAAGTACATCGGCAGACTGTTTAGCAAAATTTCTCAAAAAATAAATACCTTAGAGTCACTTGTAACGGGCAGACAAATCCAGCTTGGCAAAATAGATGTTATCTCATGCTCGGCAGTGGAACAAATGAGTCCAATGTCGGGCATGTAAGATATATAAGGAGCCTTGTCAATCAGCTGAGACTAGTCTCAGCCGAGAGACAATTGCAAACAGCTGGTTGCCAATAGGGTTCCCCGGGTCACATACGCCGGGCCTGCCCCCTGCCGGAGACATCCGGCGGAAGCTGGGCCGGCCTGTGCGTCCCACCGACACGGTGAAGGACTTCCGCCTGCGTGAGACGCAAGGCGGAGTCCACTGGGCATGCGCCTATAGCTCAAACAGAGCTAGATGGAATTGGGCTGTTGCCGCTGTTGCGGGCGCCATCTAGTGGCGTCCGCTTACCGTGCCGGGCTATTCCAGAGCCAAGATGGGAAATAAGTGTCTCCCCATCGTGCAGCTTCCATCCATCGAGACATCAGAGAAGGTTTGGGTCCTGTAAAAGAGTAAAATAAAGCAATAAATACCAAAAGCCTAAATGCAAATGGTTGTCAACAATGCAATATCCGAATATAATTTTAGGAAAGGATATTTTTCAAAATAAACAGTCGGCACCATAGTCGGTCAGGCTGACCTACCTGTGTACAAAGATTTAATTCGTACATATGCTAAATTACAAGATGTTATAGAATCACTCAATATTCACCATTACATGAAATAGAATTGCAAAGCATCTAAACAACCCTCATATTAAATTCATGTCAATAATTAGAAACATTGGGTAACAATAAAAATTATAAGAAAAAAGAAAAAAGAAGAAAAGAATTGCAGAAAAAAGAAAAGAGAACTGCGACATATCCAGAAACCGGAGTCATTAGATTTCCATACCACCGGATGTGAAGCCTTCGAGGAAGGGTTTGTATGAGACCATCTCATTAAGTCCTGGTGGCTCTGTTGCTCTAAGGCGATAGATCCACCTCAGCTCGAGCTGGAGGAGGGTCTTGTTTTGTATATACTTTTTTCAATAAAATTTTCAAATAAATTGTGTATCTTGATATTACATAGTGCCTGAAAAGTCCCGCCCCAAGGGGAACTCTATTGTTCTTGTATCTCTATTTGGGATGTGGCACTCAAGGGACCACCCCACATGAATCAAAGTTTCTTTGACTCATACCAGGTAGCAAATACCACTCCCCGTTTTCGATTCATGTGGTGTCCTCCCTACTTCTGAATATATACTTGTTGATATTTCCTTATTTTTGACATTTATGACTGTATAGAACAGTTTTTATTTCATATATAAGTTTTTTGGGATCAATTTGTACATTGCTTGATTACAATCTCCTCAATATTCTTCTTTTTCATACCTTCAATTTTCAATTTTTTTCTTTGGCACTGCGAGATCTCTTTGCAAGGGGTATATAAACATGTCCACCTACGTAGGGGACGAGTGGGAATCACTCATGGCAAAATACCTAAAAGAGTTTGGAGATAGGGAATATGCGGATGTAGACTTATCGGCCTTATTTTTTCAGTTATCTAAATCTCTGGAAAAAAAGTCTGCCTATTTTTGGCATGTCAAAACATTCCAAGATTATTTAAAAAATAAAATTAACCCAATTGGTCTTAGGATGCAGGTCTTTCCAATGTTGGAGGACCTCAGTGCAGATTTTAAGACCAAGTGGGAGAATACTCTCAGTGAGTGTTCAGCCAATCTCATGACACTCCTTATTGGAGAGTATACTATCCGCACCTCCCAATTAGACTTGGAAATTAAGAATTTATGTGAGAAAATTCAAAAATATAAGTCTCACAAACTTTTTCCAATTAAGGAGAAACAGTTGAAGGAACACTTGGAAGTATATAACCGCAATATCCTTATCAAAAAACAACAAAAATTCGGTCGTGACTCCATAGCCTTTGGTCAGAAAAAGGCTTACAAATGGAACACACCCAAACCCTCAATATCTCCTTTTACCCAAAGGGAACGACCATCCGCTCCCCCAATCCCCTCCAAGGGTGGACCTAAAAATACCCCCCAAATTCCAAGCAAACATAGAACCACCAAACGTGCATTTCAAGAAGACAATAGTATAGGACACTCCACTAAAAAGCCTTACACCCAAGGCGATTCAGGCACAAATCTCCCTTTGTTTAAAGCAGCCTCACAGAGACCACACATGGACACCAACTCACCTCAAGAAACCACACAACCTAACACTGATATCAATCTTACTTCCAACACTGCACTTTCCTCACTAGCATCTACTATTAATTTACAGGACACTACTTTTTTAGAGTTAATTCATTCACAAGCACCGACCCTCACCCCAACTGCCCCGATCTAATTGTCACTGATTCACCCCTTTCACCAACTACACCTGTTATCCAAGTCCCACATGTCGATTTATCGGTTGTCAACCTGTCAGATTACCATCTATCCAAAGAGGAAATTGAAATACTCTCCAAAGGTCTGAGTTTTTGTCCGAGCAGAAAGTTAGACAAGTTTGAGTTCATAAAGGACTTACACCTTTTTGCCCGAAAATTAAATTTTAAGATTTTGTTTGATAAAGAAAATACATCTAAGACTGCACAGCCTAAACCAGACCCTGCATTGGAGACACTCATTTCTCTCTTGGAGGAAAATGACGATCTCATTGATCGCATTGACCTGCCTTCCCTGCTGGCAGGTTATGATCCGAAAAAAACGACACAACATAACACAGGCTCCCTTCTTAAAAAGAAGTCAGATAGGTTTCCCAACACTTCCAATCCCCACGTTGCCACCTTCGTAAAAATAGTAACCAAAGAAATTGAAAAATTGAATACTAAAAAATTTACCAACAAAAACATCACCTTCAACCAAAAGCAAGCTATTGAGAAACTAAAGGCGAATCCTACAATCACCATTAAACAGGCTGACAAAGGCGGCAACGTGGTGATTATGAATAATTCCCAGTATGCCGCCATGTGTTTAAAGATTCTTGGGAACCAGGAATGGTATAGGAGAATTCCATCGGATATAGTATTGAAATATCAGCTGGAATTCTATCAATTAGTTGACTCTGCATACTTAAATGCGATTATCTCTAAACATACATGGGACTTTATCCGTACACCATTTCCGATTACCCCCACCTTTTATGCCCTCCCCAAAATACATAAGGACGCCACTAATCCACCAGGGCGTCCTATTATTTCAGGTAGAGGGTCCTTAACGGATAATGCCAGTAGATTGGTCGATTCCTTTTTGAAACCATTCGTGATACAACTGCCATCTCACATACGAGACACCATCCATTTTCTACAAAAAATTGAACATATATGGGTGCCTCCTGACTGCTTGTTGGTCACGATTGATGTGGAGGCACTTTATAGTTCCATTCCCCACGATCGAGGCCTCTCAGCAGTCAGACACACCATGATGCAAGATAACAACTTAGATGCTTATGGCGAATTTATACTGTCCAGTTTACAGTTTATTCTATTGCACAATGTTTTCACGTTTGACGGCTCCCACTACCTCCAGGTGCAAGGCGTAGCGATGGGCACTTGTTGTGCCCCATCCTACGCCAATTTGTACCTGGGGGAGTGGGAGCGAGCCATCCTCAGGGACGACGCGTTATCGATGTATACGGACCACATTAATTTGTGGGTCCGATACATCGATGACGTGTTTATGCTCTGGCATGGGTCACCTGAATCACTCAACGCTTTCATGGACAGATTAAACAAAAATGATTTCAATTTGAAATTTACTATGAATTTTGACCCCTGCCATGTTACCTTTTTGGATGTAGAGGTGTCCAGGGGAGAGGATGGTGTTCTCCACAGTGGGCTTTTTCGAAAGCCCACTGCTGGCAACACCATCCTCCATGCCTCTAGCTTCCACCCCGAGACATTGGTGCGTTCCATTCTGTTTGGCGAATATCTTCGGGCCAGACGGAATTGCACGGACCTCACTGTCTTTCAAGGAGTTGCTAATGATCTGAGGAGTAGACTCCTAGCAAGAGGCTATTCCCCGACAACCCTCAAAAAGGCATACAGAAATGCCAAAGGAATAGACAGGAACACACTACTGGCCCCTAAAATCAAAAAACCGGATGATCACACCCTTAGATTAATCGTTAGGTACTCAGAGCAACATATGGAAATCAAAAAGATTATGACCAAACATTGGCATATGCTTGCATTTGACCCAATTGTAGGTAAACATGTCCCAGCATTTCCACAAATCACACATAGAAAAGTTCCAGCTCTTAAGGATCAATTGACACACAGCGAATTTGCTGCCCATGGAAACAGGGACCCCTGCAAAGTCAGGGGAACCTACATGTGTGGGGCATGCAAGTATTGCAAGTTCATGCATACTACCAAGAATCCCATTCTTCCGAATGGACAAATTTTCAGGCCCATGCATTTTGCCAACTGCCGCACCCACGGGGTGGTATATTTACTTCTCTGTGGGTGCGGTTGTTTTTATGTTGGCAAAACTAAACTGGATTTCACCAAACGTGCCTGCCGGCACATAAAGAGGAAGAGAACTTGCGACCCTGAGCTTCCTCTCGGTCGCCATACCAGTTTGGTACATGCAGGGAGGTTTCCCAAAATTAAGTTTCTGATCCTTGATAGAGTCCACCCCAGCTCGAGAGGGGGGGATTGGAACAAGACCCTCCTCCAGCTCGAGCTGAGGTGGATCTATCGCCTTAGAGCAACAGAGCCACCAGGACTTAATGAGATGGTCTCATACAAACCCTTCCTCTAAGGCTTCACATCCGGTGGTATGGAAATCTAATGACTCCAGTTTCTGGATATGTCGCAGTTCTCTTTTCTTTTTTCTGCAATTCTTTTCTTCTTTTTTCTTTTTTCTTATAATTTTTATTGTTACCCAATGTTTCTAATTATTGACATGAATTTAATATGAGGGTTGTTTAGATGCTTTGCAATTCTATTTCATGTAATGGTGAATATTGAGTGATTCTATAACATCTTGTAATTTAGCATATGTACGAATTAAATCTTTGTACACAGGTAGGTCAGCCTGACCGACTATGGTGCCGACTGTTTATTTTGAAAAATATCCTTTCCTAAAATTATATTCGGATATTGCATTGTTGACAACCATTTGCATTTAGGCTTTTGGTATTTATTGCTTTATTTTACTCTTTTACAGGACCCAAACCTTCTCTGATGTCTCGATGGATGGAAGCTGCACGATGGGGAGACACTTATTTCCCATCTTGGCTCTGGAATAGCCCGGCACGGTAAGCGGACGCCACTAGATGGCGCCCGCAACAGCGGCAACAGCCCAATTCCATCTAGCTCTGTTTGAGCTATAGGCGCATGCCCAGTGGACTCCGCCTTGCGTCTCACGCAGGCGGAAGTCCTTCACCGTGTCGGTGGGACGCACAGGCCGGCCCAGCTTCCGCCGGATGTCTCCGGCAGGGGGCAGGCCCGGCGTATGTGACCCGGGGAACCCTATTGGCAACCAGCTGTTTGCAATTGTCTCTCGGCTGAGACTAGTCTCAGCTGATTGACAAGGCTCCTTATATATCTTACATGCCCGACATTGGACTCATTTGTTCCACTGCCGAGCATGAGATAACATCTATTTTGCCAAGCTGGATTTGTCTGCCCGTTACAAGTGACTCTAAGGTATTTATTTTTTGAGAAATTTTGCTAAACAGTCTGCCGATGTACTTCAATGCTGATGGCAAGTTCTGTTCTTTTTTTCTTTCTCTTTCTTGTTGAATTCATATTCTTTACAAGAGGATACTCACTATGTCTCTCCTCTGGTATTTTCAACCATAGGTTTTGGGACTTGCAAAATCCCGCAGTGCAATTTTTCCAATCACAATTAATCTGTGTTGTCTCTTACTATCTAAGCAACAGACGATGGCCCTTTTCCCCTCAAATGAATAAACCAAAACAATAATTTTTATTTAACAATTTTTCTGATTTTTATTAATTTTTGGTTTTTGGGATTTTTTCCAAAAAAGCAATTACTATCACTATTGCGTTTTTTAGCTAAATTGGGGATCTTTTCTAATCATTTGGCTTTTGCTCAGCAGGACTGTCTTCTGGGGGTTCCAGCTATTCCTACCCCCTCTTTCCCTTTCGGGGAATTGGGGTTGCAAGCAGTTTTTCAGCCACCTGCGACACACAGAGAAGGTTTCTTTTGGGTCCAACATCGAGCATTTCTACACGGCATCCCAGTTTAGCACCTTGCGGCAGTCTGATCTCTTGGTTTTAGCCTTTACAGGCGGGCAAGTTTTCTTCATTCTCTACAGTGAATATGTAAGTGCTTTGAAAATTTTGTCAAAATACTATATTGTATTTAATTTTGTCTAAGTGACACATGACTTACATACTAATTATTTTTAGACCACTTCCTGCGGGCACCCCTGAAGAAGGAGTTCGGGGTTCCTCTCCGAAACGCGTCGGGTCAATACCCGCGGTCTATTTGTGGTGCATTTCACTGTTGTACGTTATGTCTGTATAACTTGCCAGCATTTTAACATATTTTCTTGTTTTGTATATACTTTTTTCAATAAAATTTTCAAATAAATTGTGTATCTTGATATTACATAGTGCCTTAAAAGTCCCGCCCCAAGGGGAACTCTATTGTTCTTGTATCTCTATTTGGGATGTGGCACTCAAGGGACCACCCCACATGAATCAAAGTTTCTTTATTTAATACTTTCAGTCATGACTATAGGAATGGTGTACTAATCCAACTTGATACCACACCCTAAGTTCCCACATAATCTACGTAGATTATTTTCCTTATGGTTAATGTGGCATGGTAAGGATATTGCAGGAATCTGCAATATTCCTTCCCTGGTCCAAAAGGTCATATATATTTTTATCTTACTTCACTGAGTTTTCAGGATCTTGATACTTCATTGTATTTTGTTTATTTGTTTTAAAATCACCTAATAAATTAATTTATGCACTGTTGACTATAGTGAGCCTAGTTTTTGCAACCATCCTGAGAGGACCTACATCCTCTCTACTCCATTGTCTTGTTTTTCAGTATAATATTGGTTGCCTGTGGTTCCTGGTAAATATTACCATTACAGTCTATATACTCTACCTAAGGACATATTCCTTTATAACTATAGATCTCCCTATTTCCCTGTTTTTTTTTTAATGAATTTCTACTCACATGACCAACCCACTTACACCTAGCACAGCAATATTTACCCTTGAACTGGTAATTTAGGTGTATATAATGTACATGGGGCATTGGGGTTGATTTACTAAATGTTAATAGTCTGTGCACTGCTCTAGATCGTAGGGGAACATGCAAGGAAAATAAAAAAAACAGCATTTTTTCTTGCACATGATTGGATGATAAAAATCAGCAGAGCTTCCCCTCATTTCAGAGCTTCCCCTCAGATCTACAGCGACTGCACTTGCAGTGCACTTCTAGTGTACAGTATATTTGCCTTTAGTAAATCAACTTCATTGTCTGTGTACATTGTGTGCAACATTTATATGTCTAATTAAACATGAAGCACATGATAAATGGTTATATATGGGGACTCTTTAGCAAGGTGCCTGTATATCAAAGTACTTCCATGCTACTTCCGCCCATTAGGTCTACAGATACAGAACTACCGTGCAGATAGTCACGTCAGGTTGACCATGCAGATAGAGATAAATAATCTGTTTATAAAGATATGAAAGGTCTAGTAAGTAATTCTAACACTAAACGTGTTTGTTCATTTGTTTTAGATAAAGTTTAGAAGGGTTAGAACCTCTGTCAGGTTTCCATTGAGGTCTGAGTTCCATGTGGGAAAAAATGTATTATGTGGTTACTGGGGAAATATCTGTACAGTTTCTATTGTCTATGTTATGGAGATTTCTCTAAACTTTCTGTGTTTTAATGGGACCTATTGAGATACAGGCAGTCCCCGGGTTACAAACAAGATAGGGTCTGTAGGTATGTTCTTAAGTCAGAACATATAAGTTTTTTAAGCGTGGCTCCAGCCAAAAGCATATTTTTTAAGTTTTTTGCATAGCATAGAGAAGGGTTACCACCCCTGTTCCCTTTTGTTTTGCTGTCTATACTCCTGTTCAGAAGATTTTACCTCACTTTCTGTCCCTATGACAATTGGATTTTAAAGATTGTGGGTTGTTGTGGAAACAAGGATTGGTGATAAAGCTTCAGTAGAGACATCTTTTTCCCATGAGAACTCTTATGGCGCTTTTCCACTGCATGGAACCGAACGGTTCAGCTCGCTTTTGTGCTTTTCCACTGCTGGTACCGCATGGTATAGTGTAGGAATGGTTCGGTACGGTACTGTACGGCAGCGCTTTTCCACTGCATGGAACCGAACCGAACGGTACGGCTCTCAAAAACAGTACCTACTCGATTGTGGTTCCAACAGGTACCAAACTGGTACCATATCCCACAATCCTTTGCATGCAGTCACTACTAGCCACTGATTGGTCAGAGAATCCCACCCACCCGGTTGTTATCCCACCCACTTAACTTTAGTACTACTTTAGTGGAAAAGCAAACCATACAGTACCGTACCGAACCGTTCCAACACCGTACCATGTGGTACCAGCAGTGGAAAAGCAAACCGGGCCAAGCAGGGTTGAGTAGAGCCGAGCCAGTACTTGCAGTGGAAAAGTGCCATTACAGGAGTGAATTTCCCTTCCTAGAGCTAGAGCAACCTTCACTCCCTGTTGTCTCCCTCTGTTTGTGAGTAGGAGTCGTTTGTAGGTCGGATGTTTGTAACCCGGGGACCGCCTGTATAGAGAACCATGAAAACATTCCAGAGATTCTAACACTTTACCGTGCTTTTAAAAACTCAGAAAAAGCAGGTCTTCAATGTTTTACTGGTTGCTGTACACACAGCTCGACTGAGTTTTCTCTAGCTAATATTCTACTCTCTGAGCTGAAAATCTGAAGTTTGCTAATGCCTTCTTCTCTCACTCTTACATTACAACGCTTTGTCTTAGGTCTGGTGAGAGGTCTATGAAGAAAAGGAAAGTGCACAGTTGTAACTTTCAGAAGAAGAAGTTGAAGATCATGGAGAACATGTTGGAGGAACAAAAGCGCTTGAGCCGGGCAATGGAGGAAACCTGTCGGGAAGTACGACGGATTCTGGACCAACAGAACATCATCCAAGTACAGAGCTTGCAGCTCCAGGAAAGGATGATGAACCTCCTGGAGAAGATGGTCTCCAAATCTGCACAATAACTGGCTCCACATCCTAGTTTTGTAAATCTAAAGCTTCCTATGGACAAGCTGCATTTCATTGTGTCATTGTGGCTTTCATCCATATACATTTCTTGTGGAAGGTTCTCTTTGGATGATGGGATCAAGATCAAATGATTAGACTTCTCTGAGTGCCTCCAATAGACCCCATGTAAAACAATATTCTGAGGATAGAGAATGAAGCCACCTGGATATACAGTATATAGGGATTGATTAAAATCCCTTCATTACCGCTGCCTTCTTTACTTATTTTGAATTGCTTTTGATTATAAAAGTGGATTGTTCTTTTACTGCAACTAGCAAGGCTTGGGAAAATGTTATCTTATCTAGCCAAAGGACTGAGTAACTCATGCACTTAAATATATACAAATGAAGTGTTCTCCATATGTAAAAAGGACGGTTCAAGAAGTTACTTGCACAGTGCTATTCACGTATGTTTTCAATTTGTGTGAAAAGATGTATGTCATTTTTAAATTATTTTAGGCCTTGCCTATCAATAATTAATCTGGGCTAACACCACTCTTTCAAGACAAGGCATACATAGACAAAAATAGATATGATGGAAGATGTAGTTGTAAAGTGGATGTGTTATAACCTGTAAGTTACACAGCGACAACTACAAGGTCATTACTGGAGCGACTATATGACTACAGAGGTGTCCCTCGGTGTTCACCCCACTTGCATCAGCTTTCAGAAAATGATGCAAAGTACCAAACACTCAAGGACAGGCGTAGTGCATACAGTATATAGGCTAAGGCCAGGATTGATTCCAAACAGGCAGATTGTGCAGTCTGCAGTTAAGACATATTGCACAGCTGGTTCTAATTCTATATAGCTAACTTAATTGACTGCAAATTATTATTTTATGCGAACATTCATTTCAAGGAGAAGCAGATGCAAGGGACAGAATATAAGCTGATTGTTTGTCTTGCCACAAATTTTTCGCAGATACCTTTAGATCTGAAAATCTTCCAAAACTTTTCTGTAAATATTATTCATTTATGAAATTCACGTTTCATTTTTTTTGTTCTTTTGGCCCCCTTTACACTTGGGTAGGGGACTGACTGTGGTTACCCATGGGAGACTCAGTGGGGTATCCTGCAAACAGCTGTGGGACGAAAGCCCTATTCAAAGCTATGGGAGCTTGACATCACCTGCAGCTATTCGCATGAAATCGAACATGCAGCGATTACCTGAGTATGATTGGCCCCTGACACCGATAGACTGCATCCAGTGCTAATCATCTGCAGGTAATCACTGAGTGACCAATTACATGCAAATGGTTGTGGCCACTGTCAACCAGGGCCAGTGCTAGACTATTTTACACCCTAGGCAAGACCAGCTACTTGCGCCCCCCCCCCCCCCGCCCCCAAAAAAATTAAATAAAAAGGGAAGGGGTTAAAAACTCCTCTATGTCATACCAAGTGACCCTGATCTGATGGCTCCTCTATGTTATGCTGTCATACCCAGTGACCCCCATATTCCTCCATGTCACACCTGGGGACCCTAATGTCCCTCTATGCCACACCAAGGGACCCCCGATGATCCTCCATGTCACACCAGGGGCACCTGATGTTCCTCCATGTCATACCCAGAGACCCTGATGTTTTTCCATGTCACACCTGGGGACCCTGATGTTCCTCCGTGTTACACCTGGGGACCTCAGTCCCCCATGGCACACCAAGGGACCCCAATTCCTCATGGCACACCTGGTGACCCCGAAACCTTGTTACACTCAGTGACCCCTATCCCCCATGGCAAACCTGGTGACCCTGATTCCCTTTCACACCAGGGAACCTCCATGTCACACCCAGGGACCCTGATCCCCTGTTCTGGGGACACTCACTGGGCGGTATGAAGAGAGTGGCCCGCACTCTGCCCTCCTTCACCGTGATCCTGCTGATTCCTTCTCCTAGGATGCTCCTCTTCTGGACCACAGTGCTCACCACAGCTCCAACCGGCTCCTGGTGAAGGGAGAAGCAGCAGTCAGAGAACTCCGCACGTCCCTAATCCCCAACCTCATCAGACCATTCCGGTGCCTCGTCATGTAAAGGTTAAGGAACCTCAATCAGGTTCAAAATAGATTTCTTGCTGCTGGATCTGATTAAATAGGTAATTAGAGTGCATGCACGTGGATATCATAGACTGACACATTGTTCAGGTAAATGATACTACTTTTATTTCTAATGGACAGTATATTATATAGTTAGTAGGCGGTGTCATATGTTAGTACGTCATAAGCATAATATTAGCATAATACAGATTATTTGCAGCTTTCTGATTAGTCAGGTCCATTGTAAGGTGGTCCCCTTCCAGTTCATGAATGTTATCTTCTTTTGAAGGCACTGTGCCAAGGCTCCATCTTTTTCTCGCATTCCATTGTCGGTGGTGGGGAGTATCTAGTAACGGCCATTTTGAGTAAGGAAGATATGTACATGTATAGAGAAACAGACATAGAAAAATAGACATTTTGCTTAATTCACAAGTGTTCATCACATTCCTTCACAAGCCCCCCTAAAATGGCTATTTTTTCTTCTGTCCCTCATACTAAAGTGCCTACTCACCTGGCCCAAACTCCTCCGGAACTTTTTTAGGGCTGTATATAGAGAAGAGCAGTAACTAGTTCACTACCCCCCTCGATACAGCCTGGAGAGGGCAGTCAGGTGCTATCTATCCCTACAACCCTATAGAACTGTGAAATTATGAACAGGGAGTGACTGTAGAGGGGTGAAGGGTTTGTCCTCTTCCATCATAAGGCGGTCTTCTTCTTCTTGGTGGAGAAATGTAGGTGTGCTATTGTCTACAGCTTTACTCATTAGCTTCTTTACAAATGGTAGAATACAGCATACAATCAGGGTTAAAAGAACTAGGATTATCAGTATTGTTACTCCTATCTGGGCGAGCACCTTCTGCCACCCACTCATCCAGCTAAGATATTGATCCCAAGGGTCTGTAATACCTGAGTTCTTCTTCAACTCAAATGACAGATCTTCCAATTTCTTGATAGCTAGAGTAACCTTACCATTTGGACCGGTGTTGTCAGGAAGGTTATTATGGGGAGCAAAGACTCAAAACCAGCTTTTACCTGATCCCTAGCTTGGAATTCATCTGGGACCCCCCTTGGGACCCCTATGGCATCTATGTACACATGAGGATCAAAGCTTCCAGCGGGAGCTGCTCGCTTCCTCCTGTGGTTGGGTGCTGAGTCAGTGTATTTATCAGGGGTATTATACTACAAAGATCAAAAAAATAAAAAATAAATAAATAAACGTAACCACTTATGTGCTGGATGAATTGTACCAAAATGTAGCGACACCATTTGTCTTAGTGATGGCCGCCTTTTGAGTACCTGTTATGGTGATGATCACCTGCTGAGCTTTTATCAAACTTATAAGAAAAAAGGATATACAGCACAATCATTGTGCTGCCAGCAGAATCTTGTCTTCAGGAGATTGGGCTTTCTTGCAGTGAAAGGCGTGTATCCAGGTGCTTCGTATCGGGGATCAAGTGAATTTTTCCTTGTGTATTTCTTCACTAACACCCAATCTCCTGGCTGAAGACTGTGGGTTCCCGAGTCTGTTTCTGGATCTGGAATGGAGGAAAATACTCGAGAATGGATATTAGTTAAGGCTTTAGACAAATATGTAACATAACAAGTTAACATATCAGATTGTAACTGCGACTGCTGTGGGGAGTAACAGCCAAGTCTGGGGGCTGAACCAAACTAAATTTCATAGGGAGACAGGGCATGTCCCCCCCCCCCCCCGGGGGGTGTGCCTGACACTGAACAGGGCAATAGGCAAACTGTCTGGTCAACTCATGTTAGTCTCTTGGGCCATCTTTAACATCCTGTTCTTTAGAATCCCATTCATCCTTACTACCTTCCCACTACTTTGAGGGTGGTATGGGGTGCGTAAAGCCAACTGAACTCCCAGTGCTGCCCAAATCTCTTTTTGTTAGGGTTGCTGTGAAAGCTGGGCCCTGATCGCTCTCTATCACCTCTTGGACCCCAAATCGACGTACTATCTCACTAAGTCGTTTTTTCTTTTTAGCCGTGGTTCTAGCTGTCATGTTTGTGACTGCGTAGGCTCCTGGCCAAATGTTTCTGCGGTGTCTTTTCTATCCTCCCCATCTTTCGTATTCTTCTCCTTTGTCGATCCATTCCAGCTTTTCATCTGCCAAGTGGTTTCCCCTGGCTTCTTGAGAATTCAGCTTGCCATGTGTTTTAACCTTCAAGACAGCCACTTGTTCCAGTAGGAGTAGTGCATCCATTAAATCCTTGATGGCAGGACCATGTTTAACCGATGTTCCAGCCGCTGTCAGGAACCTTCTAGCTCTCCGGATGATACCAAAATCATGAGCTACTCCAAGGGCGTATCTTGAGTCTGTGTGAATGTTGGCTCTTCTTCCTTCTGCTTTCCCTTCTCTGGTTTGCGAATATGCTGATCCATATTCCTCCCCCCCCCCCTCTTTCTGGGCCACCCAGCTTAAATGCAAGGTCCCTTACTTTTTTCTATTCTCCTGCCGCTGTCTCAGCTGACGGCCGGAGGGGTCAGTACTGGTAACCAATCGCTGAACTTGATTTAAAACTTTTGGCTGTGTGCCAATTTTCAAAACTCAGACCAGGGGTGACCAGAGCTAACCAGAGGTTCCCCTCCTGGAATAGAGGATGCCCCCTAAATATCTCTCAAATATTATAAGTAGATATAGAGTTAATCTAATTTGAAACTTTTGGCTCAGTGCCAATAGGGTTCAATGGTCACACTAATTGCGGTAACCCTTTCTGTCCAAAAATAAATTCTATGACTATTTCAGGAACAAAAAATATTCACAGTTGAACCCCCCCTTGGTAAGTAGCCAATTTTCAAAATTTTTTCCCAGAGCTTCCTTTTACATAGGGACCCATTTGCAAAATGTAAGTTCTCATTATCTCTAATTCCATAAAAAAAAAAAAATAGCCTCAAAACATCCAGCCAACTACGGCAAACTGTGTTTCCTGATAAAAACTGTTTTTTTATTACGATTAGCACTCTTGCCAGCGGTGCCTACACTGTATACACAAATGTTTAAATGGCAAAACTCCAAAAATTCCATAAAAAAGTAATAATTGCATATATCTGGTTATGCTGAGGCTTATTGTCCTCCAAACTCCGCGCAAGGAGTGACCCCCTCCCGCTTTCTCACGAGAGAAAAAAAGTATGCCAGCTGCGTGCGTGGGGGTGTACCAGCTAACAACAGTGCTAATGTCAGAGAGAAGAGGAAAAAAAAAAACTGTCAAGGACGCACAGAAGAGAAGGAGGGGGGGTTGAACTGAAAAAAAGACAAACTCAAAACGTAACCCCTACCTCTCTCTGTCTCTCTCTCTCTCTGTTGCCCGTAGCAACCTCAAACCTGACTGGATTTATCTGTGTAACAATGTACGTTTCATTTCACAACACACACAGAACAAAACATAACTCCTGTCGTCTCTCTCTTGTCATGTGACCTCAACAGCTGAGCTTAACCCTCAGGAGATCCTTCGAATCAGTCAACCTCCTACCCGTCCCGTAGGACGTATGTTGTAAGGTCCATCTTTTCAAGGGCAGACAGCTCACTTGAATCCAAGGCACGCTTACAACTAGTGTATCAGCCTATTGAGACACACTTCAAGCAAAACGACAGACACTGAAGACATTACTCCTGCCTCCCCTAGTGTCGGGCATCCACCTGCAGCCGGGCGTTTCCCTCAGAGGATCCTTCAAATCAGTCAATCCCCTAAGTTACCCGTCCCGTAGGACGTACGTTGCAAATATCCGTCTTATTCAAGGGCAAAACAGCTCACTTGAATCCAAGGGCAAAACAGCTCACTTGGTGACACACAAATGCAACCTTCCAGCCTGCAGAGACACACTCACTCAGGATGGCAGACACTGAACAAACAATATACAGCCAGCAGAAATCTTACGGCGGGTTAATAAAAACAGCCCCAGGTGAGGATTACCCACCTTTTGAAACGTCTTTCGAAAAGCACCTGAGATCTGCGATTAAGATAAGACAGAAACAAGTCGTACAGTGGTAAGGTAAAAGTACCTACCGTACTCTGAGGTGTGCGCAAGTCCCTGTCTCATCCAGTCGCCAAACCTCCTACGCGGCTTTTCGGCAGACGAACACTTGAAGCTCCACGTTGGGACGACATTTGTAAAGGTTAAGGAACCTCAATCAGGTTCAAAATAGATTTCTTGCTGCTGGATCTGATTAAATAGGTAATTAGAGTGCATGCACGTGGATATCATAGACTGACACATTGTTCAGGTAAATGATACTACTTTTATTTCTAATGGACAGTATATTATATAGTTAGTAGGCGGTGTCATATGTTAGTACGTCATAAGCATAATATTAGCATAATACAGATTATTTGCAGCTTTCTGATTAGTCAGGTCCGTTGTAAGGTGGTCCCCTTCCAGTTCATGAATGTTATCTTCTTTTGAAGGCACTGTGCCAAGGCTCCATCTTTTTCTCGCATTCCATTGTCGGTGGTGGGGAGTATCTAGTAACGGCCATTTTGAGTAAGAAAGATATGTACATGTATAGAGAAACAGACATAGAAAAATAGACATTTTGCTTAATTCACAAGTGTTCATCACATTCCTTCACAGTCGTTTCTGCTCCAGTAAAGGTGCCGCCCTCCAGTGCCAAGCTTGGGGTCAGGTTCAGCTCTCCTCCGCACACTGCTTAATACAGACCCAGGGAAATGAACGGCTGCCCACCAGCTCAGTGCAGAGAGTCACTTCCTGCCCAGGGTTTACACCACTCAGCTCCAGCCAAAGAGGATCATCATGCAGGCAGCACTCCTGTGGGCTCCCTTCCTGCCTCTTGCCCCCCACCCCCCCCCCAACAGTGGTGGAAAGCCAGGGCCTGGTAGTTCAGCCACTGCCCCAGACACCTGGTATCTTCCTCTGTCCATTCTTCCTCCCCATTCTTCCTCCCCCACTGCCGCCCCCTCCCCTCAGCTCACAAGGATCATTCATGATGGACAGAGAGTGCCGACTCATGGCTGCGCCCCTAGGTTGCAATGCGCCCTAGGCGGCTGCCTAGATTGCCTAGTGGAAGCACCGGCCCTGCTGTCAACCTTCTATTGCATTGAATGGGGCTTCCCACTCACAGCTGTATTTGCATTTGTCCTCATACGCAAGTGTGAATAGGGCCTTAAAGCAAACCTAATATTTTGCAGAGAGAATTTTCCCATACCAAAAAATGTATGTCTAGTTAGTAACATTTAGCTGGAATTGATCTGTCATGTTGGTGACATTTCGTAGGTTATCAAAGCCATTTCTTTCGTTCTGATGAATGTTGGGGAAATAGTCCAGCAATTACTGTATATCCACACAGGTAGCACAGACACGATGGAATTTGCAAAGGTATTAACTTTTGATTTGAGTAGTTGTTGTAAAGGGTTCTAAAAAAAAGCCAGGGTAGAGGTATAAAAAATGGCAATATATGTGGCAGACATATTGTGTTGAATGCCCTCGCCCTTGTACGAGGATGCTTGTACCAATTTGAAGCAGATGGCCTCTGTCAAGCCTCTTGTGTACCAGTTGTCAAGAATGTGGAAAACACTGTCCTCCAAATGTCCCCTTTTTATAAAGTGGTTGTAAACCCTGACATATATACACAATTAAGTGACTAGCCTCAGGTGATACAAAGAGATGAAGCAAATCCTCCTACATAACCTGTACCTGTTTATCTGCTACACTCTTTTCTACAGCCTATTAAAGCACACATTTTACACAGTATCTCTGAGTTCTAGCAGTCAGGGGGTGAGAATCTGACCTCAGCCACCACAGAGCACATAGCAGGTAGCTGAGTGTAAACTGAGATGTGAGTGAACTGAAGGGACCCACCCCCTCCACTCAAACTCATAGGCAAACATGCACAGCTGAGGCTGTCAGTCACAGGCTGTGTACCAGAGCTCCCCTCCCCCATCTCCTTCAATCCCTTGGAGTTGTCATTAGCTGTCAGAAATATCTCATGCAGATAGCAGAGAATGCAGGCAGCAGACATAAATCATACACAATGCTTTGGATTGAGGCAAGTATACACTAAAAAAGGATATGCTCTGATAATTTTTCATAAAGGTTATGACCACTTTAACCTCTTAGCACCGAGCGCACGCAAATATGTGGCCTCTAGGCTGGCAGGCCACATTTTTTTTTTGTGTAGTAGTTCCAACAGTGCTGTGAGGAGAGGGTGCGCCCTGTGTGCTCCTGGCACAGTGACCGGCAGCTCATGGAAAACTCTCGATCTCTAATCGTGGGACAATCATGGCAGTCACATGTCCGTAAGCCCGCCGCCCTGAATAGCAAACCACTGAAAGGGCTGGCGGCAGCCGGCGTGAAGGTGTTATGGTGTAGGAAAACCACAGAGTCTTGACCAGTAGAATTTGGCATCCTATGTTGGGCTATTAGTTTATTAAGAGGTTGTTTTATCTCCCCAATGTCCAGGTCTTTGCACACTACACTGCGCTGCATATTTCAAGTCACCTCGCTAGTGTTTGAGGGTTGAATCTTTTGGATGTACAATCTGAGTTTTTCAGACACTCCAGCTGTGTTTTTGCTTGACCTTGTGGATGTTTAACAAAAGTTGGGGTATTTTCCTTAAAGCTGAACTCCAGCTTTTGTTAGACTTTACATAGTTTGTTTGGGCCTAGCTTGGCCCAATGTCCCTCAATAACATGTGATACCTTTGGATGCGCGGTATAGACTATATGCAGCTGAGGCTACATACAGCACTACAGGTGCGAGCAGAGACTTCCTGTCTCATACCCGGAACACAGGAGAGTTGATCTCATAGGCGTGCGCACAGGGTGTGATTAGTGCACACCCTAATCACCCCATGCGCATTAGCATTATTGCTCTGTGTGCCAATAGGAAGATGGGAAAGATCTCCCGCTTACCAACTTTGCCGTAAGTGAAGTGTTTACATACTTCTCTTTCACTGTGCCGGCATGGAGATCTATGTGCCGAGGTCATATATATATATGTAGACACACACTCGCGTGTGTTTGAGCTTTAGGGTGCACACCCTAATGCAATAGGCTGCGCACACCTATGGTTGATCTGATCGGCACTCAACCATTTAGAGAAAGCGATGTATTCTAGCAATGACTACAACGCTTCCTCTGATTGGCTAAGTCAGAGGTTGTGACATCATCAGCCCACCTCTCTCCGACTCAGCCAGTCAGAGGAAGCTTTGTATTCATTGATAAAACACTGCTGAGTGCAGCCGATCATCTACACTCTATTGTGTTCCGAGTATGAGACAGAAAGGTCTTGGCTCATACCCGGAACACAGTGCTGTATTCTGTCTGTAGCCTCACCTGTATACAGTTTATACCACATATCCAGCGGCCTCACATGTTATTGAGGGCCAAACAAGCTATGTAATGTCTAACAAAAGCTGGAGTTCAGAACTGAATAGGTGGCTTGGATAAGCTATGAAACATCTTCAAATACCGTCTGCTGTATATTTGAGAACTTCCACAGACAATAGAGGTATGTATATTGCAAAATTTTGTTAAGCAAATTCTTACATATTCTTACCTTTTTCTTTCTGCAGATCCGAAATGCTGTTGCAGATATTACCTGCACTTTATTCAGGCTGGGCTCACACTGTGTGCGGACGTGGCTCACAGCAGGGGTCTGGTGTGTCCCTGTTCTCCGTTTCAGAAATTAATCAGGCCTGAATTTTTGCCTGAATTCGGACTGGAAATGCAGCCAAAGACGCATAGGACCCCTGTGCAATGCGC
The DNA here is from genome assembly GCF_965119305.1 of Pelophylax lessonae. Classification (NCBI taxonomy): domain Eukaryota; kingdom Metazoa; phylum Chordata; class Amphibia; order Anura; family Ranidae; genus Pelophylax; species Pelophylax lessonae. Next base: position 804,683,802 of record NC_138768.1, on the reverse strand, counting down.
TTCGCTGCTGCCCCGGAGATGTGTGAACCGACTCCATTGAGAGCCGGTCACAGCCTCCAGCCATGCAAATGGGATGCGGGGAAACCCACATTCAATTCGCATCAGTGTAAACACAGCCTCAAACTGACTATTAAGCAGGAGGGCATACCTACAATATTACCACCTGAACATTTTTAGCGTTGTAATAAAAAAACCAAAAAAAAAAACAACACACAGCAGTCGGCACCCCAAGGCTGTTTGCAAATACACTATCTTGAAAATAAACTCCAATGCAGAGGATGCCTCCGATTACAAAATGCAAGCTCTGTGCAAATACCAATGAACCAATCAAATAAGCAGCTAATGCGATTTGAGGGGTGTTCTGTACACAAACTGTATATAAAATGCAGAAGTAAAATTCTAGGTAAGGGAAGTTATCTGATAACAGGCATCATATTTACCAGTCATGTAAAAAGTGAGTCCTACCCCTACTTCTCATCACTGAAGTTCACTTAAAGCGGTAGTATCCCCATACAACCCCCCCCCCCCTTGCAAGACCATGGCATAATGTGCTAGTATACTAGCATTGCATACTAGCACATTATGAAATACTTACCTTAGAACGACACCGCTAAGGGAGGGAGCTGTCATGTTCCCTCGGCGTCTCTTCCGGGTTTGGCGGCTCCGGCGCTGTGAGTGGCCCGGAGACACGATGATGTCACTCCCACGCATGCGCGCAGGAGTTCACTTTCCAGTAAGGAGCTCTGAAGGTCTGGTGTCAGCGGCTGCAGGATGAGTATCTCCTAAACCATGCCTTATTATAGGCTTACCTGTAGGTAAAAGTTAAAAAGCGGAGTATACTACCGCTATAAGGAGTCTATCAATGTTTGCAAATAAGAGACTCACAGCTTTTACACAATATTCTAATTTGATTACATTGGAAAAATGTGTGAATCCTGAGAGAAAGTTGTGTGAAAACACTTGTAAATAGACCCTCAAGTGCATCAAATTCCACACAAACCCTTTTCCCTTTTTAAACCCTGCTACAAGTATGATATCATGCAGGAGTAGTTAACTAAGAACACGAAAGTTGTAATTTCCTCAAAATATTGGCAAAAAAAAAAAATGGAGATTTTGTTGAAATGTTGCTGTTTTGGTTACATTTCTAATCAAATGCATTGAAGAAGAGGAGGGGTAAAATGATGGTGGTTTTCAAAATGGGCTTTAAAGTGTAAGCTCACCTTCAGCAACATTTTCCAAAAATCCCTCTGTGCAATTCCATATCTTCTGAAAAGTACATACAAGCGCTCCTCTTTGTTCAAATGTTACACCTCCTCCCATGATGATACATGCAGCTGTGGGGGCCTCACCACCCAAAAAAACCCTGGCACCTCATTCCCCCTCCATCCTGCTGTTTGCTGGATGGGCTTGGAACTACAATTGTGCGCCCCCTGGTGGTCCCTTTCGGCTGCGCTGCATGCACTTTCCAGCTGAACTCTGCAGTTTGAATTCTATTGCTGATGGAAATGCTGCAGAATTTCACTGGCCAGCAAGAGAGCAATGAGTATTTCTCTGTTCTCTATGGTGATCTTGTAGCTGGATAACGGACTTGCTATTGTGCAAGTTGTCACCTGCTACAAGTCTATCGATGCACCACGTGGTTATTAACCACTTCAGCCCTGGAAGGTTTTACCCCCTTAATGATCAAGCCATGTTTTGCAGTATGGCACTGCGTTGTTTTAACTGACAATTGCACGATCGTGCGACGCTGTACCCAAATAAAATTGATGTCCTTTTTTTCTCCCACAAATAGATCTTTCTTTTGGTGGTATTTGATCACCTCTGCAGTTTGTATTTTTTGCGCTATAAACAAAAAAAGGCTGACAATTTTGAAAAAAAAAAAAAAAACAATATTTTTTTACTTTCTGCTATAAAACATTCCCAATAAAAAAAAAATTAAAAAAATCTAATTTCTTTGTCAGTTTAGGCCAATTTGTAGTCTGGTACATGTTTTTGGTAAAAAAAAAAAAAATCCCAAAAAGCGTATAATAATTGGTTTACGCAACAGTTATAGCGTTTATAAAACCATGGGATAAATTTATGGACTTTTTTTATTGTTTTTATTAGTAATGGCGGTGATCAGTGATTTTTAGTGGTACTGCGACATTGCGGCGGACAAATCTGACACTAAGTGACAGTTTTTGGGGACCAGTGACACCAATACAGTGATCAGTGCTAAATAATATGCACTGTTACTGTTTAAATTACACTGGCAGGGAAGGGTTAACATCAGGGGCGATCAAGGGGTTAAGTGTGCTCCTAGAGAGTGCTTTCTAACAGTGGGGGGAATGCATTGACTGTAGTAAGAGAGAAATCGGTGTTCCTGATTAGTAGGAACACACAATCTCTCCCTTCCTGTCTGACAAAACAGCCATCTACCTTGTTTACAGGCTAGGGGCGATCGCAGCCGCCGGTCCCGCAGACTGGCTTCTGCTGTGTCTAATCAGAGCGAGAGCGTGGCTCCAGCGGCACATGCGGGCGCCCCCTAGAGCCTTAAAGCAAAATCACGTACATATATGTGATTTTGCGGTTAAGGGCCGCCCTGCCGCAGTATATGTACAGTGGGCAGCCCTTAAGTGGTTAATCTGTTGCAATATTTCCCAGTTAGTTGGCTGATTATCACTGATTTAGAAATCTGGCTTTCATAGTAAATTAACACTCAGACAGATATTTATTTCTATGGTAGTCTGTTCAATAGCAGTGCAATGCTGCAGAAAACGTTTCACCTCGAAATCACCTCGAAATAAAATATTACTTTTGTACAAAAATCCTTCTTTTTCAATGTGAAAAAAAATCTTCAAAATACTTTTGATAGCCACCCCTCTCTGCCTATCCCTTCACTGGCTTCCGATCGCCCAGCAAATTACATTCAAAATACTAACAACAACATACAAAGCCTTTCACAGCTCTGCCCTGAGCTACATCACTTATCTGGTCTTCAAATATCACCCAATTTGTCCTCTCTGCTACTCCCAAGACCTCCTGCTCACTAATGCCCTCATCACCTCCTCCCATGCTCATCTCCAGGACTTCTCCAGAGCCTCTCCTATCCTTTGGAATACCCTACTTCAATCTGTCCAGCTATCTTCTACTCTTGCCACCTTTATGCAATCCCTGAAAACTAATTTTTGGGAAGCCTATCCTGCCCTCACCTAACATATTACCAACTACAGCAACATATTCCCTGTGTGACTGTGCCTGCGCCTTTCCCTGCAGCAGCTGAAAGCCAGAGGAGAAGAGGAGAAATCAGCTTTCAACTGTTGCAGGGGGAGACACACAGGGGACCTGGTCCTGTAGTTGCCCTCCCGCTGCACTAATCACCCCCTCTTCTGCTTACATTTGATTCCTCTGCTGCCCGGCCTGGTACAGGAGGACCAGTACTACCCCCTCAGCAGCAGTCTGGACACACACTGCAATAAATAGCTGTCAACATGTCTTCTCTTTCTATAAAATGTAATAAAACATTTGAAGTAGACGTCTAGTTTAATTTTATTATTTTTAGAACTTTCCTAACTTTAAATCCAGGTACACTTTTTATTCAGTAAAGCGGAACGGACCATTAAAAGGAAGTAATATTGATTTGCTTTTCCTCTGCTAGCGAAATATTTCATTCATACTTTTAAGCACTGTACTTTTATTCAGGTCATTAACTCTAACAAGTTTTCAACTTTCAGTAGAAAGTAGGAATAAAAGTAAAGAATCCAGCAGACTCTTTGAATGGATAGATTCATTTTGTATGTGATCACAAATAGAGCATTTCTGTGAAGAAACAAAGCTGCTAAGGTAGAGACTGATTTAACCAAGGAAACAATCTGGATTGATTTACTGAAAATAACCTATTTACAAATGACAGAATGTTTTGCTTGCTGTTTTTAACTTCTTTTGCCAAATATTGGCCCGTTTTTTTCTATTCAAATGATTTATGGATCTATTATAAATAATAAATCCATGCTACTATCTACCACGCTAACAAGCTCACCAATCAGAAGGTTTTTCTGAATGGCACTGCTCTCCCAAATAAATAATTAAAAATATCTGAATATATAAAACCAAAAATGTTATACATACATCAAAATTTAACAAATATGTAGGTGAAAGAAAGGTTCATCAATGCCAACAAAAGTGCAGTACGTGCAAAACAAATCCTTCATAAAATAGATTCTAGCTGCAAACAATCAATTTTAGGAGAAAAAATCAATAGCCGTTCATAGTGTTCATATACAGTCAGGTCCATAAATATTGGGACATCGACACAATTCTAATCTTTTTGGCTTTATACACCACCACAATGGTTTTGAAATAAAACAAACAAGATGTGCTTTAACTGCAGTCTTTCAGCTTTAATTTGAGGGTATTTGCATCCAAATCAGGTGAACGGTGTAGGAATTACAACAGTTTGTATATGTGCCTCCCACTTTTTAAGGGACCAAAAGTAATGGGACAGATTAACAATCATAAATCAAACTTTCACTTTTTAATACTTGGTTGCAAATCCTTTGCAGTCAATTACAGCCTGAAGTCTGGAACGCATAGACATCACCAGATGCTGGGTTTCATCCCTGGTGATGCTCTGCCAGGCCTCTACTGCAACTGTCTTCAGTTCCTGCTTGTTCTTGGGGCGTTTTCCCTTCAGTTTTGTCTTCAGCAAGTGAAATGCATGCTCAATCAGATTCAGGTCAGGTGATTGACTTGGCCATTGCATAACATTCCACTTCTTTCCCTTAAAAAACGATTTGGTTGCTTTTGCAGTATGTTTCGGGTCATTGTCCATCTGCACTGTGAAGCGCCGTCCAATGAGTTCTGAAGCATTTGGCTGAATATGAGCAAATAATATTGCTCGAAACACTTCAGAATTCATCCTGCTGCTTTTGTCAGCAGTCACATCATCTAAAAATACAAGAGAACCAGTTCCATTGGCAGCTATACATGCCAACACCATGACACTACCACCACCATGCTTCACTGATGAGGGGGTATGCTTTGGATCTTGAGCACTTCCTTTACTTCTCCATACTCTTCTCTTCCCATTACTCTGGTACAAGTTGATCTTGGTCTCATCTGTCCATAGGATGTTGTTCCAGAACTGTGAAGGCCTTTTTGATGTTGTTTGGCAAACTCTAATCTGACCTTCCTGTTTTTGAGGCTCACCAATGGTTTACATCTTGTGGTGAACCCTCTGTATTCACTCTGGTGAAGTCTTCTCTTGATTGTTGACTTTGACACACATACACCTACCTCCTGGAGAGTGTTTTTGATCTGGCCAACTGTTGTGAAGGGTGTTTTCTTCACCAGGGAAAGAATTCTTCGGTCATCCACCACAGTTGTTTTCCGTGGTCTTTCGGGTCTTTTGTTGTTGCTGAGCTCACCGGTGCGTTCTTTCTTTTTAAGGATGTTCCAAACAGTTGATCTGGCCACACCTTATGTTTTTGCTATCTCTCTGATGGGTTTGTTTTTTTTTTTCAGTCTAATGATGGCTTGCTTCACTGATAGTGACAGCTCTTTGGATATCATATTGAGAGTTGACAGCAACAGATTCCAAATGCAAATAGCACACTTGAAATTAACTCAGGACCTTTTATCTGCTCCTTGTAAATGGGATAATGAGGGAATAACACACACCTGACCATGGAACAGCTGAGCAGCCAATTGTCCCATTACTTTTGGTCCCTTAAAAAGTGGGAGGCACATATACAAACTGTTGTAATTCCTACACCTTTCACCTGATTTGGATGTAAATACCCTCAAATTAAAGCTGAAAGTCTGCAGTTAAAGCACATCTTGTTTGTTTTATTTCAAAACCATTGTAGTGGTGTATAGAGCCAAAAAGATTAGAATTGTGTCAATGTCCCAATATTTATGGACCTGACTGTACATTTATTTAACTTTCAAGAGTGCTTCAAAACCACTGGTCCAGCGATGATCACCACCAAAAGTGCTCCTTTTGAAATAAATAAACTCACTAAAAGATTTTAACCACTGTTACTAATGGTTACGGTTAATGGTTATGTGCCTAGTAACACCAGTCTGAAGCTTTTCACTTTATAAGTTCTATCTCTACCACATATCCATTATAACTCCAATTCAATATGGCATAAATGCAGAAATCACAGGATCTTTCAATGTGTAAAACTGTCATTTTACAGTAATTTAGTAAACTCATTAAAAAAATGCTCACATTGTAAAGTGCTATATCAGCACCATGTATTGCGCTCAGCTAACCCATTCCATGCCCAAACCCTGTGCCAGTGGGACTTATGGTGCCATGGTTAGGGGTCAGGCTTGAAGACCAGTTGCAGTAGCATTAGCGGGATTACCACGACCAGCAGGATAGGTACAAAGGCGGATGACATGGCTTACCTGAGGTGCGGAGTAAGTACCAACTGGTGTTCACCAGAGCTATTGATGATGCAGATGGATTTTGCTGCATGTTTGTATCAGGTTGCGGTCCTTAGGATTACCCCACCAGAAGGTGAGCAAGGCAGGGTCCAGAAGTAGATAAGAAGGCAAGGCTCAAACAGAAGCAAAGTCAGTAAAACAAGCCAAATGTCAGTAACTAGTAGTTGCAGGTTGGGATCAGGCAGAAGCGTAGTCGAGGAACAAGTCAAGGTTCGAGAACGAGTGGTAGCACAATATGGGCAGCAGTAGGGAAGACAAGAGCAGATACTGGCTGATAAGAGCACAATAATCTGGCAAACAGGAAGTGCAGAGACATGGCTTAAATCAGAAATTTAATGGGAGGAGCAAAGAGTTCAAGGTTCAGCAGAAGTCAAGGCATAAGGCAGGGTTGTCCAATTGATCAGACAGGGTGCTGTCCAGCATCTCAGGTAGCTAAGTGAAAAGCCACATCGCCAGACACAGCATGGGGTCCCAAGTTGAAGTCCAGGCTCTGACATATGGGTTGCATACCTGCACCCACTCAGCACGTTTCGTCAAGAGCAGTCTCATTGGCAGTGGAGTTTTTTTTTTATTTAAAGTGGTAGTAAAGTTTAGGAATTTTTTTTTATTTCCTCCTGCAAAGTAATGTCATAATGTGTTAATATGAATTGCATACTAGCACATTATGAAAGACGTACCTTAAAACGAAGCCCTCCAGCGGTGCGCTGTCACCACTGACAGAGCTTCCATCTTCACCCAGACTTCCTTCTGGGTTATGGGGCTCTGGCCAAACTGGGATGACGTCACTCTCACACATGCGCGTGGGAGTCCTGACTGCAGCACAGAGTTCTGAAGGAATGGCGTGAGTATCCTTAAAGTTCATGCGCTGGGGATGTCACCGGCTGCCAAACAAGCGAATATCTCTTAAACGCACACATTTAGGAGATATTTATTTTACCTACAAGTAAGCTTTACTTTGACCCTCTCTTTGATCTCCAACCTCTTCCTTCCTAAACCTGTCTCTTTAAGGGATGGGCCTGTAGTTGGGCCATTGGTTTGGGGTTTGTCCCCCACATCTTTGATTCCAAACCCTGGGACCCTGTGCTTGTTCTTATAAAATAATCAACTGGTGTATGACCCCAATTACCTCCCTTACAAAAATGTGGGCTCCTATCATACTTTGTTCCATGGTGCCTGTAATGGATCCACAACCCACACTGTACTTGTGGACTTCTGTCAGTAAACGGCTTCCTCCCAGTCGTGCACATAGATATCAGATTTTCCAGCCGCCCCACAAAGCTAGCCGGCAACTTAGCTTCTACTGGAACCTTCTCCTTTATTAAACAGTTTCACACCCAATGTATACACACATGAGCACATCCCTCTCCTGATCAGATTACCACACACAGGTCAGGGGTTGCCTGATTACATTATCATATGCAGATGAAATTGTATACAGAAATAGAATTAACCTGAACTAATTATCTAGCCATCTGGATAGATCAATATGTGAGTTCATTATCATTTAACAATAGAACAGACAGGCTTAACAGAATACACGTCTCACCTCAATACACAAAGAATAGGGAGAGCCTGTCTCTAAAATTGAAGTTCAATACACATTATCATAAGAAAAACATATAACCCATTTGAAGCAATCCAAACCATTAAGTATCTGTCTTTTACTCCCAGTGACGGTGAGTACCGTCACAGTACCCTTCTCTCTTATCCAGGTCTCCCCATCTTTCATGTCCCTTAGGAGAATGCTTTCACTTTCTGTATGTGCAGTCCACTGAATAGTGGAGATTCTTTTTTTTCTAATTATGGATGGGCTGTCTTTTAGTTTTGCTTACTCCGTTGTTTCTATTCTACTTTCCATAATTACCCACCTTTCATATTTTATCTTTGTTCTTAATAGTAGGTGGTGCAGTAATTATACTCATCATATATGTTCTCCAAAGTGAATCATTACTGGAATCATTTTTAAAAAAACGTCCATTTGTAAACAATTTTTTTCAATCCATGGAATTCCTTAAAGTGTAACTCCACTTTTGTTGAAAAAAAAAACATTCCCCTCTGGGTGATCTGTGTACGTTGCAGGGATTTAACAAACTTTGTTGCAGATTCCTACCTTTTGTTATTCTGAAGAAATCATTGTTTGTTCCTGTGTGCCTCTGTGATGAGTGGGTCAAATGGGAGTGGTTTCATAATTATCAGCTGTGGCAGCTGCAGGGCTCTAATGAGGAAAGCTGCTGGGCCTGCATCCCTTTAGACGTGTGCCTATTGGTAATATGACGTTTTTGTTGCAGGGGAAGCCAGGAATCTGACTTGTATCTTAAGCAGACTTCTGGGAAAATTGGTGAGCCAATCACACAAACAGAAAATTATGTTTCTGAGATGTGGTCAGTATAGATTCTGTGTACAGAATAGCTCCAGGCGGCCATATTACAATTCAGAAAATTACAACAGCTGCAGCTTGAAAAGGAAAGGTCATTTTTAATAACATTCAATTACAATATGATTTTGTGTCACAATTGTATACGTTATATTGTTTTTTTATTTATTTGCTGATTTTTTTCCCCATGAAAGTGGAGTTTAAATATTTGCTATGCTTTCTTTTGCTTTTTGACCATTCCAGTGTAGAGTCTGTTATAGGCACAAAGCGGGGAGGTGGGGTTTAGTGGCAACATGCCTATGATTTGCAATAGGATGTCTAAAAAGCTCATCTAGGTATTATGGTCAGATGTTCATGAACCTTTACTATATAGTATACGATCTAGAAATATATGTTCCGTTGCTTCAGAAAGCATAATGTTATCCAGTGAAAAGGGAAACAGAGTACAGTAAACCCCCCTCCATTGCGGGGGTTACGTTCCGGACCCAGCCGCGAAAAGTGAAAATCCGCGAAATAGAAAAACCCTATTAAAATGCATTGTAGGCATGATTTTCTTACTGTCACTGTACGTGTAAAAGCATTTTAAGGTCTTTAAACACACTTTTAAAACAATAGAAACTCATTTAAACACATAAAAGATACTGAGAGACAGAGCAAGAGCTATGGAAAACACAAAAATATTTCATTTTTAATGATTTATATAGTAAAATAACATTACAAAAAAAAACGCAATATACCGGGACCGCAAAAACTGAACCGCGATGGAGCGGGGGTTTACTGTACACAGACAGAAAATACTTTTATATAAAATATATATAAATATTGCATTTATTTCCAATAAATGAGCCAGCATGTTCTGAATATTTTTTGGGAACAGATAGATCTTTAATTTGTTGGCAGTTTTTATTTCATAAGTTTTCTGGTAATTTTTTTTATCTAACAATACTAAGTAATTAACAATAACATCCCCCTAAGCTGACAGGAGTGCAATTTTAAATGAAAGTGGTTCTAAAACCTAGGTTTTTTACTTTAATGCATTCTATGAAAAAAAAAAAAAGCAAATGGCAAAGGGTCCCCCCAGAATTAAATTATGCCTATATGTTTTTGTAGATGCAGACTTTTTATTTTCAGGAAAAAGGACTGGAGCTCCTCTTTAAACTACTTCAGTGAAGAGTTTCAGGACCAGATGTGCAGGCAGCGGCAGGACTACCACTAACAGACATTTTTTCATATTGGGCTCCAGTCAAGGAAGCCACACATGTGGTGTGAATTGCACATTTAAGGTACTTTAGCACAACTTCTTGGATTTCTTTTTTCAATACTAAGGATGAACCTGAATGTCCCGGAAGTTCAGTTTGGTTCTGGGTAGGTGAACATTAGAGAAGTTTGGGTGTCGAATCTGAGCCTCATTAAAGTCAATGTTAAAAATCAGTTCTGTCTAATTTCTAGGATGGAAGGCACGACGTTGTCAAAGAAGTGGCATGGGGGGCTAGGAACTGTCCTGAGTAACATGCCAAAGCAAATAAAAAAAAGTTGTATTCTTTAAATCCTGCTTGGCAGGAAGCAGCAATTAATAATGCCTAAAGTGAAACATTAAAAATTGTTACTTCATAGACTTTAATAGAAACGCCTGACTTAGAAAGAAAAACCCTCGTTCAACACTCAAATAGCAGCTCTCAGACAGCTTCCAGACTGGCTACCCCTATGTGAATGAGTAAGGGTCCTTTGACACCAGCGGTGCGCCCGTCAGATTCCGTTTTACTCAGCGGGGATCGATTCGCCGATCCCCACTGAGCAGGCGGATGACAGCTCCGTCTCCGCTTACTTTGCAGAGACCGACCTGTCAGAGCCCCACTCTCATCTATGGGAGATCGGATGAGAACGGACCACCACCACCGATCCTCCAGAAAATAGGGTTTCCATCTGTCCGGATTTCACGGACAGGATCGGATCGGATAGCAGCGGGTGTCAGTCGAGATGTCTCCGCTGACATCCGCTGCTCGATAGGACTGCATAGAGCATCCCCAGGCAGACGGATCAGAAAGCCCGTGTGAAGGGGGCCTTAGGACAACTCATTCACAAAAAAATTAAAAAGTTGACCCACAATGTAAATCCACCATCAATCATGTTGTCTGCTTGCTCATGAATGACAGCTCTGGCAGATGATAGAAAATTATAAAATAAAATGGGCGAGGGCACATGACCCCACACGGTTTTTGTGTTTTTTTTTGTGGGCCCCTTAAATTTATTCCAGCCCTGAAGGGCACAGTTTAATTCTGGCGGGGGGGGGGGGGACCCATGCAACTTTTTTTTTTGCATAGCATGCATTAAAGTAAAAAAACTTTAGAGCTCCAGCAGTGGCGTACCAATGGGGGGGCGGCCCGCCCCGGGTGCCACTCACTGGGGGGTGTCAGCCGGTGTCCTGCCCGGTGTGTTCAGACAGATCCCGCAGTGTGAAGGCAGCTGCAGTGGCAGCTCCTTCAGTCTGTGCTGCTAGCGGGGGCGGAGCCGTGGTGGGAATAAGGGGGCGGAGCCACAGCATGGATAAGGGGGCGGAGCCTCGGCGGGAAGAAGGGGCGGAGCCTCAGTGGGAGGAAGGTGAGTGCGTGCCCATTGCCCAAGTGTATGTGCTGGATAGGAGGGGGATGGGGCTGCTGCATATAGAGGAATTCATCTTTCTCTATTCTTCCTGCAGCTGCCTGCTGAATAACTGATTCTCCTCCTCTCCCTCCTGCAGGAAGAATAGGGAAAGATCAATTCATCTATATGCAGCTGCCCCATCCCCTTCCTATACAACTTCTTTTGCTGGCCCCCCAGTGTTCTTAACCCCCTCCAGTTCTCCTAATCCCCCCCCAGTGCTCTCCACCCCCCTGGTTTTCCCTGCCCGCCCCCCAAGTGCTCCCTGTCCCCCCCATTGCTCTCCACCCCACTGGTTTTCCCTGCCCACCCCCCAAGTGCTCCCTGTCCCCCCCCAGTGCTCTCCACCCCCCTGGTTTTCCCTGCCTGCCCCCTAGTGCTCCCTGCCCCCCCAGTGCTCTCCACCCCCCTGGTTTTCCCTTCCCGCCCCCCAAGTGCTCCCTGTCCCCCCCAGTGCTCTCCACCCCCCTGATTTTCCCTGCCCACCCCCCAAGTGCTCCCTGCTCCCCCCCCCAGTGCTCTCCACCCCCCTGATTTTCCCTGCCCGCCCCCAAGTGCTCCCTGTCCCCCCAATGCTCTCCACCCCCCTGATTTTCCCTGCTCACCCCCCCAAGTGCTCCCTGCCCCCCCCCAGTGCACTCCACCCCCCTGATTTTCCCTGCTCGCCCCCCAAGTACTCCCTGTCCCCCCCAGTGCTCTCCACCCCCCTGATTTTCCTTGCCCACCCCCCCAAGTGCTCCCTGCCCCCCCCAGTGCTCTCCACCCCCCTGATTTTCCCTGCTCGCCCCCCAAGTACTCCCTGTCCCCCCCAGTGCTCTCCACCCCCCTGATTTTCCTTGCCCACCCCCCCAAGTGCTCCCTGTCCCCCCAGTGCTCTCCACCACCCTGGTTTTCCCTGCTCGCCCCCCAAATGCTCCCTGTCCCCCCAGTGCTCTCCACCCCCTGCACCTTCCAACCCCCCTACAATGCTTTCCAAACCCCCTCTTAATTCTCTCCAGTCACCCCCACCGTGCCCTTCAGCTCCTCCAGTGCTCTCTGCTTCGTCTGTGCTCTCCGGCCCCCCTAGTGCTCTTCTATCTTCTATCATGTCCTCAGTCTCTGAGCATCTCCTGTATCATGTCTGTAGTCTCTGACCATCTACTGTATCATGTCCTCAGTCTCTGACCATCTCCTGTATCATGTCCTCAGTCTCTGACCATCTCCTGTATCATGTCTGCAGTCTCTGACCATCTCCTGTATCATGTCTGCAGTCTCTGGCCATCTTCTGTATCATGTCTGCAGTCTCTGACCATCTCCTGTATCATGTCTGCAGTCTCTGACCATCTCCTGTATCATGTCTGTAGTCTCTGACCATCTCCTGTATCATGTCTGTAGTCTCTGAATATCTCCTTTAGAAAGTCTCCAATCTCTTTCTCAAACTTAAACACATTGCTAATATTAGCTATCTATCTATGCTGAAGATAGGACTGTGCAGGGGAGGCAGAGAGTGCAAAAGGGGGAACTGTGATTAGAGAGACGGAGGGCAGACTGCAAGGGGCACTGTGATGGGGGGCTGTAAAGTTTGTGCAAAACATATTCTTGAAAACATTACAATTTTTTGTGGGTGTTTTTACATTTTAAAGTTGGGGGGGGGGGGGGGGTGCCAGATATAGGATCCGCCCCGGGTGCCAAATGCTCTAGGTACGCCACTGAGCTCCAGTCAGCTTAGGGTGGTAATAACTTAGTATTGTTAGATAATAAATACTAGAAAACTTATGAAATAAAAACTGCAAACAAATTAAAGATCTATCTGTTCCCAAAAAAAATGCAGAATGTGCTGGCACAAACTACAAGGGCGGGGTTATGTGGTGCAAAGACCACAGCAAAACATGTTTTATTCTGGTAATTGTATATGGCTAAAACAGACCTCCACCCAAAAAATAACATTGCTGCCATTCTCCTCCCCCTCCCCCAGACTCCAATAAAATTGGAGGTTTTTTTTTTTTTTTTTACAGTACCTGCCCCCACTTCCTCAACCCCACAAAGATCCTTGCAATATTTAGGCTTTGTTCACATGGGTGACCTTAAGCGTACCCCCATACGAGGGCTGAGTTTTGCCTGCAGGGGATGCACAGGTGTTGTGTGAATTCACATGCCAGCAGTCCCATTCATGTCAACTGGGATGCAGTGACTGCACAGACACAGCTGCTGCTCCCAATCTGACATCTGTGTGGGTGCAGATGTGACATGTCCAAACAATACCACCTTATCCACTGGGTGACAACGCTGTAATGATATCACTAAAGAAAAAAACATATCACCCTGTTAACCGCTTGCCGACCGCCCGCCGCAGATATACTGTGGCAGGCTGGCTCGGCTGTTCGAATCGACGCTTGGGGAGCAGTGCTGGGGGCGCGGGAATGCCGATCCATGATTGCTGCCGGGCACCCGCAATCACTCCCCGTGGAGAGAGAACGACGGTCAGCTGCTGCAAACACAGCTGACCGTTGTTCTCTCTGAAATGATCAAAGAGCGCCTATGATCCTCCTATATAGAATCACAGGTCTCTGTGTTCATTTCACAAGTCCCTCCCCCCCACACAGTTAGAAAACACTCCCCTAGGCTCACACTTAACCCTTTGATCACCACTGTGTTAGCCCCATTCCCTGCCAGTGTCATTATTACAGTAACAGTGCCTATTTTTAGCACTGATTACTGTAGTGATGTCACTGGTCCCCCCAAAAGTATCAAAATTGTCAGTTAGGGGGCAGATTGTCGCCATTACTAGTAAAAAAAAAGAAAAAAAAGAAAAATGACATAAATCTTTCCCCTAGTTTGTAGATGCGATAACTTTTGCGCTAACCAATCAAAATACGCCTATTATGATTTTTTTTTTACCAAAAAATATGTAACAGAATACAAATTGGCCTAAAATTATGAAAAATTTTGATTTTTACATTTTTTTGAGGGGGAATGTTATATAACAGAATGTGAAAAATATTGTTTCTCTAGCGCTCATCGACAGACGTAGTCCTCGGTGATACACCACCTTCGGGTTATGTTACCTCCGCAGGAGCAGGACTAGACAGGAAATTAAAAAGCTCTGGCCACACCCTAGGGGCAGTCCCAGAGGGTATATCCTCTCTCTCTCTGCCTCAGCAAATCAGTTATTTTCTGTCTAGTTAGGAGTAAGGACCTAGATACCTTGCTGGGATCTTAGGTCCTGGCAAGAAATTTTTTTCTAAAAGGATTTTTGGACAGCTTTTTTTCTCCAGTGTTCCTGTGAGATCTTCAAGCAAGAAAGCTGAACTGGGCGACGGGCTGGATGTTGAGATCCGGTGGTCACCCCAGTTCAGCCTACGAGCGCGTGCAGGCCATAGCTCCGCGCTGAGTCGGCCGCGACAAAGTCCCATTAAAGGACTGAACCCGCGAGTTAAACGTCTCGCTGAAACGCCAAAGACCATGAGTCACGGCGTCTGTATCGGTCGACAGCCCTCCCGCCCCGGTGGAGAGGGGTACTGTCAGGAGTTGGTGCCCGCCTGGTTCCGGTATGGTGAGTAGTATGTTCCCCCTGTTTTCCCTGACGGGTTTTGTGGTGAACGCGGGCCCCTCTCTGTATGGTAAGAAAGAGTTTCTTTCTATCCTATAACATGTCACAAATCCTCCTACTTTGAGTGTGATTTTATGTGTGCAAAAGCCAGGAGGCTTGGTTTGGGAGCTAACAATCTATTGTATACATGTTTTAAAGATGTAATCTGTGGCATTCTGGGAATCTTACGGTGATAAGAATAAGCTACCTACCAGTCAGAAGCCATGGACATGTAGACTGCCTTCCAAGTCAGATCTCCAGCTAATAGCAGGCCTCCCGAACGGCCATGCGGTCCGCCAGGGCCGGTACCGCCAAACACGCCATATCCCCATGCAGAGAGAGTGTTGTGTGCCTGCAGCACACCGCTAGTCAGCACAGGCCGCCGCCATTTTTTTTGCTGGATCGCACGAGCCGCCATTTTGGCGTAGCCTCGTGTCTCCAGCATGGGGGCGGCCATGTTTTAGGTGATTCTACACCTCGTGGAGCTTGGGGGAGGCGCCGGAAGGCGTGCAGAGGGGCGGAGCCGCCTCCTTTCTTCCTGGGCAGCCAGCCAAAAGACTTCCTGTTTGTCTAAGACAGCGCTGTAAGCTGTTGCAGTTCAACTCTGAACATCAAGTGGTGAGCCTGGGGGTCTATCTCTCTCTCTCTCGATCGATAGGGATCCCTAGCAGGGAACACTAAGGGGTTTTTTGTGGCGCTGAGGGTCAAAAAAAAAAAAAAAAGTTTTTCTTTACTTTGAATTATATCATCCAGGAAGTAACTGGAGTTATTATGGACCCTGCCACACAGATTCCCCCACCTGTTTCCCTCGAGGGGGCCTCGGGACCCGCCGGTGTACAGAGTATAGAGTTATTTACAGCAATTTTGGAGTCTATGGTGGCTCGGGTGGAGGCGGCCTGTCAGGGACGGGGGTCAAGGAAGCGACCCCCGCCTACCCCTATACTATCTGACACCTCTGACTCTGATTCAGAGATGGTCACTGCAGTTGCAGGTCCCTCTGCAAGGGCTGCTATCCCAGGTAAAGCCCCCTCAGACAGTGAGGAGGACGCTTCTTCTCCTGCTATAATTCAGGAAGAAGCATTGGTGGACGCACTAGTTGTGGCAGTGCAAGAAACCTTAAAACTTGAGGCTTTACCGGCAGAGGCAACTGAAACAGAGAGGCCTTTTGGGACTAATAAGCCCATCAAGACGGCGAAGGCTTTTCCTGTACCTAAATGTTTTGGAAATCAGATTAAAGGAGAATGGGAACATTCTAAACGTACCTTTACTATTTCCAATCGTATTGCTAGACGCTATCCGTTTGAGGAATCCATCATTAAGAAATGGACGGTACCACCAGTCGTGGATCCGCCTATTTCCAGGCTGAATAAAGCCACGGTTATTCCAGTGGAGGACACTTCGTCCTTTAAGGATCCGGTGGATCGAAAGATAGAAGCGGAGTCCCGCACTATCTTTTCTCTGATAGGGTCAGCATTTAGACCAGTAATTGTTATTGGTCTAGTATCCCAGACACTTACAGAATGGGCGAAGATGGTACGCCAAGATCTTAGGGGAAAAGATATTCCCCAGGAGACATCTGATTTGATGGAACAGATCATACAAGGGCTACGGTTTATCTGTGACGCAGCCTTGGACACTACTCCCTTGTTAGGGCATGCATCTAAGACAGCGGTAATCCTCAGACGTGTGTTGTGGTTAAAATGCTGGTCAGCTGACCTAGGTTCCAAAAAGACTTTGACCAATCTCCCTTTCCAGGGGAATCGTCTATTTGGAGCCAACCTAGATGAAATCATTAAGGATGCCACCGGGGGCAAGAGTACTTTTTTGCCACAGGCTGCAAAAGCTAAGGAACCTCGCAACAAGCGAGGACCTTTCTTTACCGCCCATAAAGGACGCCCGGCTGGTACTTCCGGGAAAGGCAAGACTCCTCCAGGAGGGTTCAAGAAGGGCTGGTCGGACAAGCAGAGGACCAACCCAGCCAAACCCGAAGTAAAGGAGTACACAGCCTGAAGGTGCGCCCCCACCCAATTTCAGGGTGGGGGGACGTTTTCACCGGTATTCAGGACATTAGATCGAGCATCAACCACTACTACCGGTGCGATTCTTCCCTTCCAACATTTAAGTACAGGAAGCGGTAGTTACCGTTCCCTGTATAGATCTTTTCCGTTACCTTTTCCTAAGATTAGTCCCGATACCTCACAGGAATCGGATCTGATTGACCAGATAGGCCAAGTAGCCTCTAGTCGGGTGACTTCGGTCCCTGAGGTTCAACCAGAAAAGATCACCTTGCCTGATAACTATCAGGTATCTGATAAATGTGTGGGAACAGAAAACGACCAGACTTTCTCGGATGGTCGGGGCCAGATACCTCTAGGGACGCCTGGTTCAGATCCAATCAGCGCCAGTGGTCCTAGAAATTCTAGGCTGGCCTCTTCAAGCCGGCCTGGCCGACTTGGACAGGTTAGTCGCAGACGTTCCGTGGGAACTTCGTCTCAGGGAGTGTCTGTAGTCTCAAGGACCTATTTACCTTCGTGCTTTACAGTCGCTGGTTTTAATGGCCTGGCCATTGAGACCCAAGTACTGAAGGACAGAGGTTTGTCTACTTCTGTCATTCCTACCCTTATTAAAGCAAGGAAAGCGACTTCCAGCAAAGTCTATTATCACACATGGAAGACTTATATTGCGTGGTGCGAATCTTTAGGATTTCCTCCACGTACCTATTCGGTGTCTCGAATATTGGCCTTTTTGCAACTAGGGGTTGAGCAGAAGCTAGCCTTGAGCACCATCAAGGGTCAAGTTTCAGCATTAGCAATCTTCTTTCAGAAACCTTTAGCTACCAAATCCTTGGTGCGGAATTTCATCCAGGGGGTGCGGCACCTGGCTCCTCCAGTCCGCGCGCCCTTACCGCCCTGGGATCTTAATTTGGTTTCGTCGGTTCTACAGAAACCTCCCTTTGAAAACATCAGGGAGATTCCCTTGCTTACTTTATCCCAGAAGGTGGTCTTCTTGGTGGCTATTACTTCTGCTCGCAGGGTGTCAGAACTGGCTGCATTATCATGCCAGTCCCCATACCTAGTGATTCATAGGGATAAGGTAGTACTTCATCCTAAGCCATCTTTTCTTCCTAAGGTGGTTTCAGATTTTCATCTGAATGAAGATATTGTACTACCTTCCTTGTGTCCTCAGCCCAAGCATCATCGGGAACATGCGTTGCATTCCTTGGATGTGGTTCGGGCAATCAGGGTATACCTGAAAGCTACGGAATCATTCCGTAAGACGGATTCACTTTTTGTGATCACGGATGGCCCCAGAAAGGGTTTGCCTGCATCTGCCGCGACCATTGCCAAATGGATTAGACAAACGGTGGTACAGGCTTATTCTATTAAGGGTCAGAGTCCTCCGTTCCCTGTTAGGGCGCACTCCACTCGAGCGCTCAGTACTTCCTGGGCCTTTCGCCATCAGGCGTCAGTGGTCCAGGTATGTAAGGCGGCCACTTGGTCGTCGGTACATACCTTTACTAAATTCTATAAAATTGATGTGACGGCATCGGCGGATGCCTCATTTGGCCGCAAGGTTTTGCAGGCCGCAATTTGAGGAGACCGGTGGTCTACCTCGAGGGTTTTTTTCTGTTTGAAAAATTTTTTTTGTTGAGTCTCATCATTAAGGATGAGCATTGTAAACTTCTAGTTGGCACCGGTTGGGCCTTCTAGATTGGGATTTGATTTCCATTTTCCCACCCCTCAGTTGTGATACTGCTCTGGGACGTCCCGAAGGTGGTGTATCACCGAGGACTACGTCTGTCGATGAGCGCTAGAGAAAAATGGATTTTTGTAAAATCTTACCGTAAAATCCTTTTCTCTTAGCTCATCGACAGACGTAGTCCCCGCCCCTCTGTTTTGGAGTTGGGTTGGGTTAAATTCTCTAAGCACTGCTTTTTCACATAACTGATTTGCTGAGGCAGAGAGAGAGAGGATATACCCTCTGGGACTGCCCCTAGGGTGTGGCCAGAGCTTTTTAATTTCCTGTCTAGTCCTGCTCCTGCGGAGGTAACATAACCCGAAGGTGGTGTATCACCGAGGACTACGTCTGTCGATGAGCTAAGAGAAAAGGATTTTACGGTAAGATTTTACAAAAATCCATTTTTTTCTTTTTTTTTTTTTTCAGAATTGTCGCTCTTTTTTTGTTTAAGGCCCAAAAAATAAAAATCGTACAGGTGATCAAATACCACCAAAAGAAAGCTCTATTTGTGGAAAAAAAACTATCATTTTTATTTGGGTACAGCGTTGCATGAATGCGCAATTGTCCATTAAAGTAACGCAGTGCCAAATTGCAAAAAATGGCCTGGTCATTAAGGGGGCAAATCCTTCCGGTCCAGAAGTGGTTAAACAAAGTGAAAAAATAACGGATCTACTGTCAAGATCAACCTGTAAAAACAATACAGTAAGACAGGGGCGTAAAACAATGACCAACTATGCCCATATTTCCTCTTTAATTATAAAGGGCATGGAAGGAGGGTGACCAATATATGTACATATATCGGGTGGCACAGTGGTGTAGTGGTTAGCACTTTCACCTAGCAGCAAGAGGGTCGCTGGTTCAAATCCCAACCACGACACTACCTGCCTGGAGTTTGCATGTTCTCCCTGTGCCTGTGTAGGTTTCCTCTCACACTCCAAAGACATGCTGGTAGGTTAAAGCGGTTGTAAACCCTATAAAAAAAAAAATAAAAAAAAAAAACCTGCAAGACAAAGGCATAATGAGCTAGTATGCATCGCATACTAGCCCATTATGTGTAACTTACCTTAAAACGAAGCCCCGACACGGACCCCCGGACATTGATGCGGGCGTTGCCATGATCCCTCGTCGTCTCTTCCGGGTTCGGCGGCTCCGGCGCGCTGATTGGCCGGAAGAGACGGCTCCAGCGCGCTGATTGGCCGGAGCCGCGATGACGTCACTCCCGCGCATGCGCGCGGGAGTGATTTTTCCGGCAAGCTCCCGGCAACTTAATTGAAGGTCCCCCCGGACATTCAGAGCGCATGCGCCGCTCGCGCGAGCGGCTGCATGCACTGTAAATATCTCCTAAACCATGCCGGTTTAGGAGATATTATTTGTACCTACAGGTAAGCCGCCTTATAGGCTTACCTGTAGGTAAAAGTGTCAAAAAGCGGGATACAACCGCTTTAATTGGATTCTGTATAAAATTGGCCCTACTATGTGTGTATGAATGTGAGTTAGGGACCTTAGATTGTAAGCTCCTTGAGGGCAGGGACTGATGTGAATGTATATGTAAAGCGCTGCGTAAATTGACAGCGCTATATAAGTACCTGAAATAAATAAAAAATAAAAATAATACAATATTGTACCAGCGACATTATAAGGTTTGGTTACTTTTCTGCACACTTTATAAATAAGCACTAGAGGGCGCCCATCAATCTGTCTCTCTGCCTCCTACTTGGAATATTTTCTGTCTGGACATCTGGAAATACTGCACATAGCTGTAAACCTCAGAAAATGGACAGCACTGTGGTAATGAAGAATTATTATACTGCCTAAACACACTATCACTATCTAGACTGCTACGCATGATTGCACTTTATAATGAAACCAGGGCGGATTTACTAGATGTTATTGGCTAATGCATTTATGATGAATTTGTTTGGGATCAGAGAACAGTCGGAGCTCCATTACAGATTTTTTTCCGGCAGCAGCTTCAGTGTGCCATCACACACTTGGATTTTTTGGTAAAATGTGTAGAACTTGGCATCATATTCATCAATGAGTTTTCAGCAGGTTCTGATAGTTTTTACTATACTTTGCAAAAAGCCATTAGGTTTATCCTTTCCATAGAAAGAGCTTAGCTGATAGCTTGGCCTTTGGTATCCATTTTCAGAATCCCTCCCAACCTGTTATATACGAGTCTTCTCCCTAACCTACACTACGCACATGAACTTTAATGGCATCCCAGTTTTAGTCGGTAGGGTTCAATATTGAGTTGGCCCACCCTTTTCAGCTATAACAGCTTCAACTCTTCTGGGAAGGCCGTCCACAAGTTTTAGGAGTGTGTCTATGGGAATGTTTGACCATTCTTCCAGAAGTGCATTTGTGAGGTCAGACACTGATGTTGGACGAGAAGGCCTGTCTCGCAGTCTCCGCTCTAATTCATCCCAAAGGTGTTCTATCGGGTTGAGGTCAGGACTCTGTGCAGGCCAGTCAAGTTCCTCCACCCCAAACTCACTCTTCCATGTCTTTATGGACCTTGCTTTGTGCACTGGTCCAAATCATTTAGTGGGGGGGGGGGGGATTATGGTGTGGGGTTGTTTTTGAGGGGTTGGGCTTGGCCCCTTTGTTCCAGTCAAGGGAACTCTCAAGGTGTCAGCATCCCAAGACATTTTGGACAATTTCATGCTCCCAACTTTGTAGGAACAGTTTGGTGATGGCCCCTTCCTGTTCCAACATGACTGAGCACCAGTGTGCAAAGCAAGGTCCATAAAGACATGGATGAGCGAGTTTGGGGTGGAGGAACTTGACTGGCCTGCACAGAGTCCTAACCTCAACCCAATAGGACACCTTTGGGATGAATTTGATTGCAGACTGCGAGCCAGGCCTTCTCTTTCAACATCAGTACCTGACCTCACAAATGCGCTTCTGGAAGAATGGTCAAATATTCCCATAGACACACTCCTAAACCTTGTGGACAGCCTTCCCAGAAGAGTTGAAGCTGTTATAGCTGCAAAGGATGGGCCAACTCAATATTGAACCCTACAGACTAAGACTGGGATGCCATTAAAGTTCATGTGTGTGTAAAGGCAAGCGTCCCAATACTTTGGACAATATAGTGTATTACTTTCCTTGGGCCAGATTCACGTTGTGAAAATGTTAAATAAAATGTGTTTTTTACAGTGTGTCACTGTAACACACAAACCGCACCGTAGTGCACTGCCCTGCCAATCATTTTGAATTGCACAGCGAAGCATTATAAGGCTCAGTTCATACCTATGCAGTTTGCTTTTGATCCATTTCTGCAGTGCTTTTTGCGGTGCATTTTGTGTTTTTGCACATGCGTTTGTGATGCATTTTTCGCGTGTTTTTTTTATGTGTTTGCATTTGCATTTTTTATGCTTCTTTTCATTTTTTTGGCCAATTTGTTGTTGCCAGAATTTTTAAAAAAAGCAAAACAGATCACGGCAAAATCACTGCAAAAGCGCACTACATGCTTTTCTGCAGCTTTTCCATTAAAGTCTATTGAACCATAAATGCATTGTTTTGCTTTTAAAAAAAGTCCCTGACCCTTTTCAAAAGCTCAGCGACTGATAAAAGCATAGATGTGAACATCTCCCATGGGAAACCCTGTTAAAATGATACTAAACTTTTTTTTTTCTAAAATAATAAACATGTTATACTTGCTTCTTCTGTGCAGTTGGTTTTCCATAAAGCAGCCCAGATCCTCCTCTTCTCGGGTCACTCACCGGTGTTCTTGGACTCTCTCCTCCATAGTGCCCCGATAGCAAGCAGCTTGCTATGGGGGCACTGAAGCCAAGCCATTGCTCTATGTGTCCATTCAGACATGTCCATGTCCCCCCTTCAGTCCATAATGAATGCTGCTGCAAGACTCATCCACCTTACCAACTGTTCAGTGTCCTCCATCCCTCTCTGCCAATCCCTTCACTGGCTTCCATTCACCCAACCAATACATTTCAAAGTACTAACAATAATTTTCAATGCCACCTACAACTCTGCCCCCAGCTACATCACTAACCTGAAAAGACAAGAACTCACTGCTCAAGGTGGTTTAAATGCCTGATGACTCACACCGGTGCATGCCCCGGCTCGCCTCCGTGAAAACTTGATAAAGGAAAAGGAATTGGCAGCACTCCAGGTTGAGTCAAAATCCAGATTTATTGACTGGACATCCAAATATGACAATCGTGACAAGGTAGACGCGTTTCACACACTGACTGTCTGGATTTTGACTCAACCTTTACATCACTAACCTGATCTCAAATCAACCAAGCCGCTCTCTTCGGTCCTCCCAAGACCTCCTGCTCTCTAGCTCCCTTGTCAACTCCTCCCATGCTCGCCTCTAGGATTTCTCCAGAGCTTCTCTCATCCTTTGGAACTCTCTACCCCAATCTGTCCAACTGTCCCCTAATCTATCCATCTTTAGACGATCCCTGAAAACCCTTCTTTTTAAATAAGCCTATCCAGCTTCTAACTAATACACTGTTTCACTTTCTCCATCAACTCATCCCCCACAGCTATTACCTTTTGTATCAATTGACCCTCCCTCTTAGATTGTAAGCTCAAACGAGCAAGGTCCTCTGATTCCTTTTGTACTAAATTGTATTGTAACTGTAATGTCTGCCTTCATTTTGATAAGCGCTGTGCAAACTGTTGGCGCTATATAAATCCTGTATAATAATAATAGGTTGCTACAGTTAAGAATTTTATAGGTCACACACTTAATGATCTGATTGCTCATCAAAGATAATTCTTGGTAGAAGATATAATCAGATTTCGATTTTTTTTCTTTGTTGCGAAAGAGTCTTTGAAATGGAGACATGTATGGATTGATGGTTTATTGTTAGATATATGACAAGCATTAGAATTTGTTTTTAATAAACCTCATAGTATTCATTAGATTCACACACTACAAAACCTGATGGGAGCAGACGGAGTTCTGCAATTTAAACCAGGCGACAGCGTGAGAGAGAAGCTGTTTAATGGCGATTCCTCCCAGCAGTGTACATTGTTCTGCTTGCTGATTATTCATTACAAGCTCCCGAGGTGTTTTCGGGAACAGCTTGTACACGGAGCTGCTGAACAATTTCAGGAAGAAGCTGGAGTCGCATAGAGGTTAAAGCCGAGATGGGAGAAGATTTCAACAAAACAATTCACAAACGCTGTGTGACAAAACCAAGATCATTTTTTTGATTCCTCTGAATGAAAGCGTACCTCACATAAAATCAAAATTGAGAGTTAAGCAATTAATTATCATTATACAGGATTTCTATAGTGCCACCAGTTTCCACAGCACTTTACAGAATAAAGGTAGACAGTACAGCTACAATACAATTCAAAATAAGAGGGTTAGGAGGGCCCTGCTCATGAGAGCTTACAATCTAGAGCAGCCTTTCTCAACCTTTTGTAACATGGATAAACCCTTGATATAACTTTGAGCTCAGGAAATCCCTGCTCATAATTACAATATATCTGAAGCTTATAGTACTGTAAATGGGGAAGATTATTCGGGTTCGGTGTTTACCCTGGGAATTGCCAACATCCCTATGGAATATAACATAGAAAAAATTCCCCTGAGGGGTGGGACTTTTAAGGCAATAACCAGGACTTGAGTATGTTAGGTGTAGAATTTATTAAACAAATGTGGTACAAATTATATGGTACAAAACATGTGGTAGACCAAGACAATAACAAGAAACAACAAGTGTATCATAAAAACATGGCCATAGATACGTCTCTAATGCTGTAAGTGTCTGAGATGTCTGGACAGGACCAAACGCGTTTCAGACGGTTTGCCTTTTTCAATAGTCCAACAAGAGAAGCCAGATCTCAGACAGATAAGAGAGTTCTCTATGAGACGAGGAGGAAAAGGCCATGTAGGAAATTAAAATCTTAACGGGTTGAAGAACCTCAATTTTCAAAAAGCCGCTATTGGTATGCACCAACTTCTGATTGTCTGTTTTCACAGATCTGTAGATGTATATCAAGTTGTGCGTTTCTGAGTTTGGAAGGGAATCTCCAAAAAAATTTTTAGTACGTTGTGGGGAACAGGGTGAATATAGCAGCCCCACAACTAAACAAAGGTGGCTGTATTCCTCCAATCAAGATTCCCTCAAGGATCCCAAAAAAAAGGTCTGCATTAAAGGGCGTCGTAAATATTATGTAGGGTTACAAGTGTCTTAAATGGACATCTGTGAGAGGTGAGTATTATACCGAGCTCCTCCAGTATATAGTCCCTTTTGGCAGGTAGTCTTGGTGACCCAGGACGAATGATTGGAGGAATACAGCCACCTTTGTTTAGTTGTGGTGCTACTGTATGTATAAATAAAAGCTGCATTTGAAATAATAAAAAACAATATGATGTTCAAACTTCTGACTTCTTTCTTTAATAACTACATAACACAGTACTTGTACTTTTTCAGTACTTGAGTAGCAATTTTTTTTTTCAAAACTACTGGTACTTTTACTTTCAGTACTTGAGTAGCAATTTTTAAAAAATAACTACGTGTACTTGCAATACTTAAGTACAAAAAATGTTGAATACTTTAGTACTTCTACTCAAGTCACTTTTTGATCGAGCACTTCCACTCAAGTATGGGTTTCGAGTACTTTATACAACTCTGGTTTTAAGTGATCATCTAAAAGGAAGATACAGTAGCAGATAGCTGTACAGAGAGAGTTCCAGAAGATGGGAGAGGCTCTGAAGAAGCCTTGCATGGGAAGGGGTGGCCGGGGGGCTGGGGAGCAAGGAGGACAGTTTGGGTGATATTCTGAGACAAGGTTGGTGATGTAGCTGGGGGGCAGAGTTGTGGATGGTTTTGTATGCTGTTAGTATTATGAATTGTATTTGTTGGGCGATCAGAAGCCAGAGGAGGGATTGGCGGAGAGGGGTGACCAGTTGGTAAGGTGGATGAGTATGGTAGGAGCAGTTGTGATAGACTGAAGGGGGGATAGTCTGTGTAGAGGTAGGCCAATGAAGAGGAAGCTGTATTAGTGAAGTGGAGAGATTACAAGAGTGTAAAAAAGGTAGCTTTGTGGTGTGCCATCGGTTAGGAAGGCAAATATTTTGGACATTTTACTGAGGTAAGTTGTGTGGAGTTCAGCCCTAAAAACTCAGACACAATAAATAATTAAACATAACACAAGAACTGCAACCCACGGGAAACCAGTCATTTTACACAATACCTTCTTCACATGGCTTTTTTGTAATTGTTATCTTGGTTATTTTTCACCCAGGATACTAGTCAACATATACCATGAGTGGAGAGAGAACCTACAAACCTGTATTAAAGCACCTTTATAGCAAAACATATTGTATTCTAATAACTGTATGGGATTGATGCCTTTAGTAATAGTATTCAATATGTGAATTTCTTTGTTAGTTCACATTTTTTTTCCCCCATTTATACTGATGTAGCACCCTCCTAGTCAGGTGCTAGGTAGCAGGCATAGTTTTGGCTTTCTCTGCTTAACAGGAAAGCAATAGGCAAAGCATTTGTACTCTCTGCTTATCAGGGAGTTAGATCTGCTAGTTAGGCCTGCTCCATGTGTTCAATGTGTGATTCATGTGGGCTGAGGGAGTGTCACCACTGTATCCAATGGAGAGGTGTGTTGGACAGTGGAGGAAACCTAGCCAATGACACACAGGCTTTGATATTTATCCCATGGGTTTGGCACAGAGAGTGGTGCATCATGGGATAGGGTATAAAAGCCAAGAGCACATGAGCCAGGGGGTCTTTGGGGGGGGGGCGGGTAAGTCAGATCCCAGAAGGAGGGTGATGGCTGTCTCCTCTTCTGTAGCAGTGGATGGTGGTCACAGGCTGTCGGCCTAGTGAACCCAGGAGTGTGATTGAACCCAGAGGTCGTCCAGGAGAAGCTGACTGGAGGAGTTGGGGCTGAAGTGAATCTGGAAAAACAATGTCCTTAAGTACAGAGTAAACTTCCCAGGGGTCTGCCTAGGAAGGGGACCACTCCAGAGAGTAGAGTCAGTGGACGGGTGTCAGCTCCACAGAGAGAGGGAAAGGGGGCGCCAAGTTAGAACCCTGAAGATAATTGTACAGAGGAACACTTTTATTACCTTCATTCCAGTGGCAGAGTGAAGCAGCGGCCTTGCCGCATTCTCAAGTCAGATGTCCTCAATACTGTGAATAGTTGCTAGTTGGAGTATCCCACTCATCCCTTCTCCTATCCAAGTTATAAATAAAACTACAAAACAACATCCCCTGGACTGACCATTGACTGAGACAAGTACTTAAAGTGATACGTTTTGCAAGCCGTTGCTACGGTTAACCCAGGGGAATCCAGAAAGTGTTATATCCAGCAGTCCTCTAGGGGGCAGTGCTATACTATAGGCAGATCATACTGTTCTAAAAAGTGACAGTTACAGGGGTGGAACAAATCATATAACACTTTGGGGGGTGGGGGGCTTACTACAGTCATTTTTTATTTATTTGATTTAAACATTTTATTACAAAAGAAAAAAAAAAAACTGTGGCTGTAACTGTTAGATATGTAGCCGGGAGCGGACTACGGTAACCTGATGTAGCAGTTATAATCTCCACTCCTTCAGACTATTCCTATTTCCTCCTAGTTCTAGAATTTTGCATCACATTCTTGAGCCACTGAGGGGAGCATCATGGGAATTGTAGTCCTCTGGACAGTCATCACTGTATTACTTAATCCTTAGCAGACTACATCCCCCAAAATCCACACTCCAGGGTATAATTATGAGAGAGACTATAAGAGGAACTGCCCAGCATTCTTCCCAGAACCCACTGAGTGAGCACTGGCTTCGCCACTCTGCTGTGAGATTGCTGCCTACCACAGCGCCCAAGGTCACCCCTGTTCCTCCCCAAACTAATCTGCTGTGCAGCACCACGCTAAAAACCTTCTGCGACCTCTGCCAGTGAAAGGGAGACAGCACAGCGGGTTACAGTTCAGACTGCTGAATATATCTGACCGATCCATCGCATCCAGATCCTGCTGACCGGTGTACAGACCCTGCATCGTTTCCTTTGTGTAAAACAGCTGTCCCCAGGATCTGGTGAGTGGGCTCATGCCCAAATCGTCTCCAGTCTGTTAGTAACATACAATATATGGACACTGCATGCAGACAACATAACCTGGATTATCAAGGGATTTGACATCGTGCCATACCTAGCATTCCTCTGCCGATTATTAACCCACTGAGGATTCCCTGTTCACATATGAGCTCCAACGTTGCCGGTGAAGACAACCCTCAGGCCTAAAATTTGGACTACTATCACTTTCTTGCCTTCAAAGGGTAGAGTGACCGGTTCCTAGATAACTCAATCTCTCCTTAGAATCAGAGTCTTTTTTGGCCGGCTCTTTTCCCTTTAAGTGGTAGCATAATCAGTTAAGGTCACTCTGATAATCTCATTGCTACAGTAAGTGTCTATATTACTTTATACATTGGAGTGTTATCCATTGTTATTGCTATTTGTACATATAGGGGAGGACTGGGCCAGGGGGCAGGGGGGCAATTGCCCCCTGGGCTGCTCTGATGTCCTATAAAATTACTGCACCGCTTCTGCCCTAGACATGCCTAAAGAATTCCTGGTGAAGAGAAGTAAAAAGTCTCTGCCACTGACCTACTGAGTGCAGGATGAAGACAAGGACAGAGCCCAGGCCTCCCCCCCAGCATGGATGGTGTAAACTGTGTCTGAGCAGAGGCCGGTTCCATGCCCCACTTGAGACTCTTCTCCCTTGGCCAGCCCCAACCGAGCTGTCCCAGCTCCTCCCAACAGCCCCCTGCTGGCAAGGTTGGGAACCCGGATTCAGCCTGGGGGTGAGTAGAGAGTACCAGGAGAAGGTCTTCAGCCTGGAATGGGGGTTAGGAGGAGGGCGGGAACAGGGGGGTATGGGAGGGGGGCCGAGTCACTGCACCATGGGCCTCTGGTTTGTACTTGCCCCCTGGGCTGAGAGTTGCCAGTCTGCCCCTGTGTATATATCAGTCTGATAAGTGATCAATTCAACCTGGTTTTCGGGTGCTTTTCCCAAGATTTGGCTGACTGACGCTCTTATACACACCTTTTGCTGCCTAGTTAATACAAAATACTGTTGAACTCAGTTTGTATTGTATCTGTGTTTCATTTAAAGGGGTATACACTATGTAAGAACCTAAAGTGTCAGATTGGCTGGGAAGTTTCCCACGGTCAGGGCAGCACAAGGAGAACAGGAAATATCTAACGGCCCCCAGGGGGTTGTTGCTACAGATACCACAATACCTCTGAAACATAATTTTATGCTGGTTGAAGGCAATGGACATACAGTATGTCTTTTTTCAGCCTGTGTACCTGTTAATCCTGCCAGTAGGTTTGTTATTTTTTCACATTTTGAAAGCAGGCATATTCATCTTAAATTATAATTTTAGATAGACTTTAAAATTTTACATAAAATTCAAAACCAAAAATGTAATGTATTATAGTTTACCAATCCTGATATGTAGTTGCTGCTTTTGTTTCATTTTTTTAAGACTTTTTTCTTTTATTTTTACCTGGTGACCCTGCCAGTGACACTGCTTGTGGAAGATAATTCCACATCCTTACAGCACTGACAGTATAGAACCCTTTACGCAGTTTAAGGTAAATTCCCTTTCGCTGAAAAGTTTGTTCCCTATGCTAGGGTCATCGGTACGGTATTTGTACATCGCTTTTATATCCCCTCTCAAGCATCTCCTCTCCAGAGAGAATAAGTTCAATGCTTGTAGTCTTTCCCAATAGCTGAGGTCCTCCATTCCCTTTATTAGCTTTGTTGCCCTTCTCTGGACTCTCTCCAGTTCCAGCACATTCTTTCTGAGGACCGGTGCCCAGAACTGGACAGCATACTCAATACCAGAGTCTTGTAGAGTGGGAGAGATATTGTTTTATATCTGGAATGAATCCCCTTTTTAATACATGCCAGTATTCTGTAAGCTTTGCTTGCAGCAGCTTGGCATTGCAAACCATTGCTGAACTTGTCATCTACTAGGACCCCCAGATCTTTCTCCATCCTGGATTCCCCCAGAGGTTCTACTCCTAGCGCGTAGGGGTTGCATCTTTGCTGTGCCTCTGAAAAGTATTGCATCAGTTTTTATAGTCACTTGACAGGGAAGGAGGAGATAATTGCAGCAGAGCTCAATCCACTTGGGTCACATTCAGTGGCAGTACTACCTGCCCAACATGATCGGGGGATCATTTTTGTTGTGGCTGTGAAGCAAAGTATCACGGCTGCAGCATGTGAAAACCTCGTCTGCTGCCCTCATAGCTTAAAGTATCACTAAATGCACGTCATAAAAAACTATCAATAAATGGTTTATTACATGCTCACTAAAGTTACTATGAGATTAGTTTTCTGTATTCTGAAAAAAACCTGGTTGATCCTGCTGTTCTATCTCCACCTACTGTTCATGCCCCCAATTCTGCTAGGGATTGTGCAGCTGTGGTGGCAACTCTACAGATGCTCAGTTTTCAGTGAGTTTCTATGCTGAGCATTTCCTCCCTATCACATCTGAGCAGCCCAGTTGACTATAAAGTCACACATGTGGGTGTATGCACAGTGGTAAATGACAGCCTACTCCCTCCCTTCTCCTCCATGCCCACTAACCAGCTAAACACAGTTGTGGGTGGGATAATACATCTTGATTGATGAAGGCTTCACCTCCCTCTTATTCTAAAACACAGACTGGAGGGGCGTGACACAGGCTGTGACTGGCAAAAATCCCCCCACACCATGTTATTGCCAAAAAAAATTAAAGATTGAATTTCAAATATATATTAGTATGACAATTTAAAACAGTTTATTGATATTATTTATTTTTACTGTGTATTCCAAAGGCTGTTTTTTTTTTTTGTTTTCATTTTATTTTGAACATGTGACCAGCAGCAGAGGACTAGAAGCTCCTCCCTGCTTAAGTTTCCCTGTAGACAGGCTGGGAAAGATCTGGGTCATGTGACAGCTGTATATTGATAATGAAAAAGGTACTTAGATGTTTTGTTTTTTCTTAAAATAATTACAGTGCCATCATCCTCATCCATATGCAGAAATAGAAGGGACAATTTAAATTAAACTGTGTGTTTAGTATCACTTTTTAGGAGGGTGGTAAAAAAAATATGGCTCAACTGTATGTTTTTACTGCCCGCACCAAAAATCTAAACAAACCCTTACTGGATCAGCAGGTGAACATAAAGGGAAAAAGACAAAAAAAGAAAAACAAATGCAGCCACTCTACCTAAGAGTTGGTAATTTGGTTATCTGCAATACAATACATTTTCGGTTTTAGGTTTAAAACCATTTTAAGTAGACACATTAAATTCTACCTAAAGCTAACACTTTCTAAACTGTCACAGCAAAAAGTTTTTCTAATTTTTTAGGAATATTGTTTAAACCATATGAATAAAAGCTGACCGTTGGAAGCACCCCGGCACTGTTTTATGGTTTGTAAGCAGCCAATATCACGGGAATGGGATGCAGCTCAGTAGAAAAATGGATTGCAACGCTGACACCTACAAATAACAAAGGCCGTGTGTGTCGCCATGAATCGGGGAGAGAAGCACCACTTTTATTACAGGCCAGAAAACTCCTTTTCAGCCCACTCCAACAATGAACAGAACCCTTCTTTGAATAACCACTGAATTATACAATAATAGAAGTTGTATTTGGGCTGGATCTGCCAGTACCCGTCCATTGATCAGTGTCTGGCATGTGACCATGGCACCTCTTATCCGAGGCTAAACGTCTGTGCAAATTAGCAGATGTTTTCTATACAGCCTGGCAGGAGGAACTGAGGCTGCTTACAGACTGGCACAGCGGTCTGATCTGTCATTCACAGCTAGGAAAGTAAGCGAGAATCAGAAAAAATATAGAAAAGTTGATTGCGGTGTTTTACCAATAACTACTACAGACAGCAATGCTTGTCAGAAGCCAACACGGAGGTTGGCTGTCTGCTCTATGTATAAAACATGGGCACATTAATTATTATTATTACTCTATTTTAACATATCAGCTGCCTAACTTTCCTGTAGCACCCTCCTAGGTAGGCGTTAGTGAGAAAGTATAGTTTTGAGCCTTATCTGCCTATCAGAGGAGCTGCAGGTAAATCTATATTGCTCTCTGCCTACCAGAGAGCAGGATCGGTTAGTATGGTCTGCTCAGTGTGCTCAGTATGCGATTTATTGTGTCTAGCGAGTGTTTCACGCTGGTCCAATAGGGAGGCATGTTGGACAGTGGGAGGAAACCTGACAAATGGATGCATAGACTTTAATACAATCCTGGTGATTGGCAGAGGGCAGGTCGCCTCTGTGCATTCTGGGATACTGTATAAAAGCCAGGAGCACATGTGCTGCGATGTCTTTGGCTGGAGAGCAGAGTCCCGGAGGGAGGGAGGGACGGCTGCCTCCTCCTCCTCTGTAGTAGTGGCATGTGGTCACAGGAGGTAGTCCTGAGGGCTAGAGGAACGAATGAGAGGAGCTGAACCCAGAAGTCCAGGAGAGCTGACTGAGGGGGAGACACTGGAGACCCTGGGACCACAGTATCGTGAGTACAGGGGCCTGACCTGAGGGGGGCCACCCCACGTGTAGGATAGTCAGTGGACGGGTGTCAGCAGTGAAGAGAAAGAGGATACTAGTGAGAGTGTCCTGAAGATATTTGCTAGTCCACCAAGTTGTCTTAGGAAAAGAGACTAAATTCCCAAATTAACCCATAGTGGCAGGGTGAATCAACAGCCTGGCTGTACCTGAAGATAGGAGTCCTCAACCACTTATGCATAGTTAATTTGGAGTATCCCACTATTCCCTTCTCCTATCCCTATTTATGATAAACACAAAACAACCAAAATACCCCTGCAGTGATTATTGGAGCGAGACAAGGAAGGAGAATGTAAGGACTTGAAACTGTCATTTTTGTATGCTGGTAACTCGGGGGGACCCGAAAGTGTGAAATCTGGCAGTCCTTACGGGGGCAGTATTACATTCCTATGAGAGATTAAAGTGGTATTGAAGCCAAAACTAAAACTGTATGATATTGCAGCTGACCAATCATTGGAGGTGATGGCTGCATTCGTTTTCTTTTCTTTGTCTTTTTCCACTCTGTTTTCACCTGGTGATCTGGCCAGTAACACACCTCCTATATTAGTAAGACACAACTCTGAATGAATAAGCACAGGGGGCACAGCAGACAGCAGCTTTGCCAGTCTGGGGGGGAGGGTAGTGTTAAAAGTATTAGCAGATTTAGCAGGGCCGGTGTTCTGCTGAAAACTCCAACTCGTCAAAATCTCCAACCACATCACTTCCAGTGGCTCTCATGCCGCAGTAATTGGAGATTTTAACGAGTTGGCTTTATACACTACGGTATACGATATAAGTTGTGGACATTGTTAGTCCGCCCGCTAGTAACCAACAACATGGCCGCCTCCAAGGCAGCGACAGCTTTTTTCCTCCGTACCCAGTGTTCTGTCAAAAAAAACAACTAATCCTGTACCCAGGGGTGGATCCAGAATCTAGTCCCGGGAGGGCGCTGCGTTTTTTCCAAGACAATTTGTTGGGGGAATGGCTGGTGTTGGCGCTTCAATCATCACGACACCATGGTGGATATGGTGTCAGGATGATTGAAGCGCATTATTTCAATTATTACATTGTAATATAAAATGAAAATAGTTCAACTCACCATAATGCAGAATCAGTGGGAGCACTGAGTGTGTCACTTGCCACGTTGCCTGTCACCGGATGCAGCTTGTCACTTGCCACGTTGCCTGCCACCAGATGCAGCTTGTCACTTGCCACGTCACCTGCCACCAGATGCAGCTTGTCACTTGCCATGTCACCTGCCACCAGATGCAGCTTGTCACTAGCCACTGTCGCCTGCCACTGGATGCAGCTTGTCACTTCCCACTGTCGCCTGCCACCGGATGCAGCTTGTCACTTGCCATGTCGCCTGCCACCGGATGCAGCTTGTCACTTGCCATGTCACCTGCCACCAGATGCAGCTTGTCACTTGCCCTGTCACCTGCCACCAGATGCAGCTTGTCACTTGCCCTGTCACCTGCCACCAGATGCAGCTTGTCACTTGCCACTGTCGCCGGCCACCGGATGCAGCTTGTCACTTGCCACTGTCGCTTGCCACCGGATGCAGCTTGTTACTTGCCATGTCGCCTGCCACCGGATGCAGCTTGTCACTCGCCATGTCGCCTGCCACCGGATGTAGCTTGTCACTTGCCATGTCACCTGCCACCAGATGCAGCTTGTCACTTGCCACTGTCGCCTGCCACCGGATGCAGCTTGTCACTTGCCTCTGTTGCCTGCCACCGGATGCAGCTTGTCACTTGCCACTGTTGCCTGCCACCGGATGCAGCTTGTCACTTGCCATGTTGCCTGCCACAGGATGCAGCTTGTCACTTGCCATGTCGCCTGCCACCAGATGCAGCTTGTCACTTGCCTCATCGCCTGCCACCAGATGCAGCTTGTCACTTGCCTCCAGATGTGGATTGTCACTTGCCACGTTGCCTGCCACCAGATGCGGATTGTCACTTGCCACGCTGCCTGCCACCAGATGCGGATTGTCACTTGCCACGTCGCCTGCCACCAGATGCAGCTTGTCACTTACCTCCAGATGCAGCTTGTCACTTGCCATGTCGCCTGCCACCAGATGCAGCTTGTCACTTGCCACCTAGAGTGGATTGTCACTTAGCAGTGGCTGTGTCCCAGAGTGAGGGCAGGCAGTGAGAGATAATGTAATCTTTCTGCTGCCCATGGCTGCACAGTGAGAGTGGTGCTCGGTCACAAGCTGAACAACAGTGCTTCAAGGCGGGCAGTGAGAGATGTCACCTCTCTGCTCGCTCGCTCGCCCACTCACCTGCCTGCCCACCCACTCAGTGCGCTCACCTGCCTGTCTGCTCACCCCCTGGGCCACTCACTGGCCTGCCTGCTCACCCTCCGGCTAGCTCACTATTTTCTGGGGGGGGGGGGTGGAAATTGCACCATTGCCCCCCTTGATCCGCCCCTGCCTGTACCGTAGTGTATACGCTGCCGGTGTTCTGTGAAAGAAGCCAACTTGTCGAAATCTCTAACTATTGCGTGGACATTGCTTGAGGAAGATGGGGCTCAGCGGAATTGAAAATTCGAGCTCAGTATGAAGGCCAGCTAACAAAATGATATAAAATGTACAGTGCAGGGGGCGTGCCCGGAAGTAGCCATGTGAGTGTGCTCTGCGAGGCTCTCAGCTGTGGCGCGCACCTCTCCCCGCTCGAGCTTCCAGAGACGCTGAAGCCAAGCCAGCCAGTTAAGGAGGGATAGCAGACTTCCAACCCTCGGATAAACCGCCCTCGCTCCGCCCACGGAGCGGGTGGAGAAAGGAAGTAGCGGCGGGACGGGGGACAGGAAGAACGGATCGGCGGGTCTTCCCGCGAGTACGGTAGACGCGGAACGGTACCGCCACCTGCCTCGCGGCATCCACCAGCTCTGCCCTGGTAGCAAAGGAAAGCCGAAGTGCAAAGCGGTAGGCATTAGATCCGGGAAGGTCTCGTCGGCCGGAGCAGCCAGGCACTATACTATCGGCTGAGAGGAGGGAAGTGGAACCGCGGGGCCAAGATCCCCAGATACAGCCTGGTAGCCACGAATCCCCTGAAAACCCTGGTAACCCCGCCTGAAAAGCTACACAATTAAGAGGATAAGGGGAGCAATAGCCCCTTAGGTAAAGAACTGTAAAAAGGAGTAAGTTCACAGAGGACAGGAGCAATACGGCTGACAAAAGTGGATCCTCGGGAGAGATCTGGTCTCGTGAGTACTGGGGTCTGTGTAATGTGGAACTAAAGTGAAAGTAATATACTGTGTGTTCCTGTTGTCGAGGGCTATACACTTTAAAAGAGTGGGGGAATGAGCTAAAATAGGCTAAGTTCGGAAAGAGTCTGGTATCAGTTGCTAGAAATTTGTCTCTCTAGAATTACGTGAATAGTATACCGGGAGAATAAAAGGTCCTCATACGGTGGATACAGGAGAAGGGCAGGAAAGGATGACCCTCACTAAGAGGAGGAAAGGAAAGAAAAATACAGAAAAGACAAATACAAGCAAGTTGGAAGGTGAAATAGGTCGATTTTTTACCAACAGCCAGAATTCGGTTAAAGGGGCAAAAATGGCATCAGTAAGCTTAGATGCTGGTGACCAGCCCAACTCCTTGCTCACTTCCCCTACTTCAGAGAATAGTGCAAATAGCCCAGGTTCTAGACAAGGAGAGTCGTCAGCTCCAAGTACCCCTACACAGTCTTTCACACAGATCTCTGAACTTAAAAAAATGCTACAAGTATTACCAACAAAGGTAGACATTGAAAAAATGATAAACAGGCTGGAGGAAAAACAGCGTCAGGAACTACAAGGAGTTAAAAAGGACTTACAAAACATGAAAACTTATTTAGCAGAACAGGAAGCCACCACCAGCCAAATAAAAGAAAGATTAGTAGCATTAGAGGCAAAAAATGACACCCAGAGAGAAATGGAAGATAAAATACAACTGCAATTAGAAGACATAGAGAACAGGAGTCGCCGTAGTAACCTGCGATTACGGGGGATACCGGAGACCGTAAGCAGTGAAAAATTGGAGGGGATAGCGACAGGGATTTTTAAACAAGTGTTAAAAGAAAAATACCCTGAAAACTTTGAAATTGAGAGGATACACAGAGTCCCCGGCACTAGAAGAATGGAATTAATGAGACCAAGAGATGTGATTTGTAGGATACACCGCTTTACGCATAAGGAATCCATACTGAGAGCAGCGTGGGAAATTGGGGATATATTAGTGGAAGGAATGCCAGTGAAAATATATTCAGATTTATCCAAAGGAACGCTACGGAGAAGAGCTATTATAAGACCCCTGCTGGATCTGGCGAAGAAGGCGGGGTGTACATATAGATGGGGGTTCCCCTTCTCTGTGACTTTTCGTAGAAATGGCCGCTATTTTAACCTTAAAACCTATCAAGATAGAGGGGCTTTTTTCCGATTCATAGAGACGGATCCGATAGAGGTGATAAACTGGTTAGGCCGAATTCCGTGGGAGAGAGGCATGGAGTACCTACAACAGCAAGAAGAGAGAGGAGTAGACCCCGAATAACCGTAAAAGCTGTGGATTTCCCCTGAGTGATCTAAGTACTGTCGCTTATCCCTCATTTTCGCCCGAAAGTTTTGAGGAATAATATACCCTTTGAACTGCGTTTTTTTTTGGTTTTATTGTTTCCCCCCCCCTTTTTTTTTTTTTTTTTTTTTCTTGGGGCACTTAAAGGAGGGTACTGTTGTTAGACCTTCCCTTGTATTTTGGTCACATAAGATAAAAATTTCCCTTTTTTTATTTTTTTATTTTTTTTTTTTTTTTCTTTTTTCCACTTCCAGGATGGTTCTTTTTTGGACCTCCCTTATATTTTGATTACACAAGACTTAAATATTAAATTCCTTTTTTTTTTTTTTTTTCACTTTAAGGAGGGTACTGTTGTTAGACCTTCCCCTGTATTTTGATCACATAAGATAAAATTTCCCTTTTTTTCTCCACTTAAAGGATGGTTCTTTTTTGGACCTCTCCTATATTTTGACTACACAAGACCTATTTATTAAATCCCTTTTTTTTTATTTATTTTTTTTTTTTTTTATTTTTTCCACTTCCAGGATGGTTCTTTTTTGGACCTCCCTTATATTTTGATTACACAAGACTTAAATATTAAATTCCTTTTTTTTTTTTTTTTTCACTTTAAGGAGGGTACTGTTGTTAGACCTTCCCCTGTATTTTGATCACATAAGATAAAATTTCCCTTTTTTTCTCCACTTAAAGGATGGTTCTTTTTTGGACCTCTCCTATATTTTGACTACACAAGACCTATTTATTAAATCCCTTTTTTTTTTTTTTTTTTTCCTCGACAAAGAGAAGGAGGAAGAGGGAGAGAAAAGAAAAGAGAATCCCCCTTTTTTGATCCAGCACATTCGGTTTTGTTTTGATTAATATATTCTAATTAACTGC
Source organism: Pelophylax lessonae (assembly GCF_965119305.1). Taxonomy (NCBI): domain Eukaryota; kingdom Metazoa; phylum Chordata; class Amphibia; order Anura; family Ranidae; genus Pelophylax; species Pelophylax lessonae. The sequence goes on along the minus strand of NC_138768.1, from coordinate 804,646,063 downwards.
AGTACAACTGTTCTAAACAACTTGAGCAAGAGCGCTGATAGATATTGTTGTATAGCTATATATTTATCTTGTGGGGTTTTTTTTTTTTTTTTTTTTTTTTTGAGGGGACTGGGGGAGAGGCTGAGCGGGGGCATAGGTGGGGAGGAGGGGGAGGGAAATCAGAAGCAAGCTCAAATATGGGATGGTGTCTACCGATGCTATAAAGCTGGTTTAGGTTGAGCTCCAGTTGCTCGGGGGTCCCTCCCCCTCCTCCCCCGGCTGCCGCCTTTTACCCTCTGTTCTCCCCTAATGAAGGGGAGAGGTGGGTGGGGGAAATGTGAAGAGGTTCAGGAGAATCTCCTATCCACAAGATAATTGGAGGAAGAGAGGAAAGGGAATTGCTGTCTCTCTGGAGTTGGGGCCTAGAAAGGGGGGAGGAGGAAGCATGTGGGAGCGGGGGGTGAGGGAAGATATATTTAAGTGTCCTCGCCCGCTGCCTACCATAGCCAGGAGGGGGGAGAGGGAGGAAGAGGAGAGAGCAAAGAGAAAATTTTTTTTTTTTTTTTTTTTTTGGCTTTCTCCTCTCTTCTCTTCTTCCCCCCCCCCCCCCTCCCACGTTGTAACTATTTTTTTGCATCATTATGTTGAAGTTAGGGGCTGTTATACTTAGAGAGAAGGGAAACCGGCTTGGGCTTCATAAATTGAAAGGTTGAAGATAGATTGAGCGGGAGGGGGCGCGAGAGAGCCCGCAGAGAAACACTCCGGGGCATATAGACCCACGGAGAAAGTCACACAGGTGGCACCTATAAAGTGCCGTGTGAAATAGGGATAAAATATTTATCCAAGGTGACGGGAGAGAGAAGCGGCCTTTAGTGTAAGACCGGTCTCTCTTACACGTCATCTGAGGGAGAGGGAGGGGGTTTTTTTTTTTTTTTTTTTTTTTTTTTTTATTATCCACGGCTGTCGATGGAGGATTTAAAAATTGTCTCATATAACGTCAAAGGGCTAAATGTACCAGAGAAAAGACATATGCTAGTAGCAGAGTTAAGACGTCTACGCACCAGTGTTGCATTTATACAGGAGACTCATTTTAGGACAGATAAACTACCCTTTTTAAAAAATAAACACTTCCCATATGTATATCATTCCACGTATTCAAAATCGAAGTCACGGGGGGTGTCTATACTAATAGCAAACGAGATCCCATGGACCCTGCAAGATAGTGTTCAGGACCCTGAGGGGAGGTTTCTATTTGTTAAAGGACGAATTGGCGATATACAAGTAACAATGGCAACGGTGTATGCTCCGAATAACCGACAAGACAGGTTTATATCCAGAACTTTAGGTGAATTGGTAAGTTTTACAGAGGGCCAATTAATTATAGGTGGAGACTTTAATGTACCATTGTCACCAAAAATGGATACTTCATCAGGGTCCTCAACACTTACAGGGGGAATGAACAAAAGGATTTTAAAGGCTTTATATGATGCCCAACTGATTGAGGTCTGGCGCCTACAACATCCAGCTGAAAAGGACTACACATTTTACTCGACACCACACAGGAATTATTCCAGAATAGACTTTTTCTTTATACCTCATGGCCAGCTTCAGGCGGTGAAAGAAACTGGAATAGAAAGCATTACGTGGTCTGATCATGCACCTATAACGTTAATATATAGCCTAGGAACAAACCCTACTCAGAAGGGGAATGTGTGGAGGCTAAATGAGAGCTTGCTACAGAGAGAGGAGATATTAAAAGAAGTAGAGGAAGAGATGAAAGTCTTTTTCGAGATAAACGATCGGCCTAGCTGTAGTATAGGAACGTTATGGGAGACGCACAAGACAGTAGTTAGAGGCATTTTTATTAAACATGGGTCACGCATTAAGAGGGAAAGGAATAAACAGCTGTCACAACTTTTGGAAAAACTCAGAATTTTAGAGATAGAGCATAAACAAAGCACTGCAGATAAAACAATAGCAGAATTAAAGTTAGTCAGAAGGCAAATAACAGACCTTTTGCAGTATAAAGCGAAGGCCGCAATACAAAAAGGGCATAAGCTAAACTATGAATCCGGTAACAAATGTGGAAAAGCGCTGGCTAGATCCATTCAAAGGCAGAAATCAAGGTCATATATACCCCACATTACTACAGCTAAAGGCATTAAGAAATCACTGCCAGCACAAATATTAGAGGAATTTGAAAACTACTATTCTGCGTTATACAATTTAAAAGAAACGTCGCCTAGGCAAGAAGATATGGAAAGTTACTTAGCACAATCGCAATTACCCAAATTAAAGGAGGAAGATCGAGAGTATTTAGAGACGAGGATCACTATAGAGGAGATACAGCAAACACTAAAAACAATGAAACAAGGGAAGGCACCCGGACCTGATGGCCTGACAACATGCTATTTCCAGACTTTGATTCACATCTTAGGTCCCTATATGGAAAAATTGTATAACGCAGTAGATATAGAGGGTAACCTGCCCAGGGATACTCTTACAGCTCACATTTCACTAATATTAAAAGAAGGTAAGGACCCTGCACAATGTAGCAGCTATAGGCCTATATCCTTATTAAATGTAGACCTAAAGCTGTATACTAAAATTTTAGCAAATAGACTAGCAAGCATCCTCCCAAGTATAGTTCAGCTTGACCAGGTAGGCTTCATAAGATCGAGGGAAGCAAGAGACAATACTACAAGAATATTGAACTTAATACAAGTAGTGAAGGAAAAAGAAATACCCTGTGTAGTCCTGAGCACGGACGCTGAGAAGGCATTTGATCGGGTGGGATGGCCCTTTTTGTTCTCGGTGCTCGGATACATCGGATTAGGAGAGGTCATGTTGGATAGAATAGCTAGAGTATACACAGAACCAACGGCAAGGGTGAAAGTCAACGGGCTTCTGTCAGATGCTTTCCCAATAAGGAATGGTACAAGACAGGGGTGTCCACTGTCGCCCCTGTTATTTGCTTTGACAGTAGAGCCTTTCTTGTGTAGGGTCAGACTAAATCAAAATATTAAAGGTGTAGAGTTAAAGGGGAGACAATATAAGATAGCGGCTTACGCAGATGACCTATTATTTTCTTTGTCTAGCCCCGGTATTTCGCTGCCGAACCTGATACAGGAATTCAAAAAATTTAGGACCATGTCTTATTTGAAAATTAATTATGGGAAATCAGAAGCGATGGGGGTGGGGATGCCTGTATCCCAAATTAACCTATTGAAAAGCAACTTCGGCTTTAAATGGAAGGAGGAAGCAGTAAAATATTTAGGGACATATATACCGGCAAAAATATCACAAGCCTATGACTTAAATTTCCCACCTTTGTTGAAAATGACTAGGAAGCTATTGGAACAGTGGCAGGGAGGTCTCCATTCCTGGTTCGGTAAATGTAATCTGGTGAAGATGACGATCTTACCAAAATTCCTTTACCTGATAAGAGCATTACCGGTGAAAATTCCAAGGGCCTTTTTTAAGGCAACACATTCCCTATTTCTGAAATATATATGGTCCCGTAAAAAACCCAGAATAGCACGTAGAACTTTAACCTTACCAAAGAAGAGGGGTGGGTTGGCATTTCCTGACGTTTACATATATTATCAGGCAGCACAGGTGAGCAGAATATTAGATTGGTGGCATCAATCGGAAAACAAAGTATGGGTACAAATCGAACAGGCCCAAACGGAAGTAGACCTGAAAAGAGCTATGTGGTGCTACGAATCACTGCCTAAAGGTCTGAAACAACACCCAATAATTGGAAACACACTTCGAGTATGTACACAATCAAACACATATAATAAGTTGACAGGGAAAGAATCACCTTTGTTCCCGATTCTGGGGAACCCTCAGTTCATCCCGGGCCTAGATACTAGACAGTTTTCAACATTGAGGGAAAGGAAGCAGGAACAAGCCTCGTCTTTTCTAATACAAAACAAATGGCCCACAGTTAATCAACTGGCTGATAGAAATGGACCATTTGATATACCCTTCTGGCAAGCGGTCCAATTACATCATTATCTGGCCTCAATATCAAACCCGAGTAGCTTTGGTAGAATATTAACAAGATTTGAAAATTATTGCGTAAAATCAGGAAATATGTTGCGTACACTATCGATTAGCTATGACATGTTAATAAACCCAGAGGAACAACCGCAGCTCCCATGGGTGGAAAAGTGGGCAAGAGATCTGGAGAGGGATTTGTCGGAGGAGCAGGTCCAGAGGATAGTGAAACTTGCCTTTAAGACAGCTAGATGTACGAAGATTCAGGAGCTGAATTATAAGGTTATAACAAGATGGTACATTACACCCAAGAAAATGCATGCTTGGTTTCCGAGGGAAACAAATAATTGTTGGAGATGCAGAAAAGAAATAGGCACTGTTTATCATATCTTCTGGACCTGTTCTGATATAAGACCATTCTGGAGAGGGGTTAGGAATATTATACAGAAATTTACGGAATATAAAATAGAAGAAAACCCGGCATTTTTTTTGTTACACTTATCAGACATACCGGTAAGGAGATATGAAAGCTCTGTTATTCCCTACCTGGTTAATGCGGCTAAAGCATGCATCCCAGGTAACTGGAAAAAAATACAACCACCCTCATTAGCAGAATGGACAAATAGAGTAGAAGAAATTAGAAGAATGGAAGAGTTAATTGCTTCTGCACAAAATAGACAGGAGAAATACAAGAAAATTTGGGATCCATGGAATCATTTTATGGTTTCTGAGGAGGGAAACAATTTGTTATAAGGTAAGGGAGGAGGAATAGATTTGAGGTGAAGACGAGTTCTCCTAATCGACAGCCGTGGATCAAAGGGGTTTAGATTAAAATAAATATTTTTTTTTTTTTTTTGTTTTAGGGTGGGTAGGGGAGGGAAATGGAAAAAAGTGGGAAAAAGTACAGGATTATAGGATAAATATGATATAAAAGAAAAGGTGTAACGATAATTATTGTAATAGAGATAGCCATTATGCTAAAATGATAAATGTATGTATTGTTTGAAAATCCTGAATAAATTTCATATTTGAAAAAAAATAACTATTGCTGCTGGAGAGTCACTGAAAGTGACGTGGTTGGAGATTTTGGCGAGATGAAGTTTTCGGCAGAAGACCGGCATTACCATTAGGGTGCCAGAATCGGGGGGGGGGCGGTCAGTAAAATCAGCATTAAATTAATTTAATCAGTTTGATTCTTTTTTGGAATTTGTTTTGTTTATTCATAATCGAACCGGTTCGAATTTTATGAATTTAAAACGTTTTCCGATTAATTTTTGAATATTTTTTGAATTCGAAACAGTTTTCAAATTGTTTTCCAATTTCCAAATACAATAAAATGGATAAGAAGATAAAGAAAAGAATACAAAAAATATAATAGACTATAACAGAAAACAAAAAAGTAGAATATAATAGAGTAAAACAGAACAAAATAGAATGGAAAATAAAAGAACAGAATAGAATGGAATAGAATAAAAAAAAATAGAATAAAATAGAAAGAATATATCCATCGTCTGAAATTCGAATAGAAAACAACAGATTAGAAAAGAATAGAATAAAAAAAAACAATAGAATAGAAAGATTATTTCCCAAAATGTAAATAGAATCAATGTGAATTTGAATATAATGGAAAAAGAATAGATTAGAATAGAATAAAAATTAACAGAATAGTATAGAAAAAACAACAGAATAGAATATAATAGAAAGATCATAACCATCTTCATATTTTAATCTATTATTTTCTATTATATTCATATTTGAATTGATTCAATTTGAATTTTGGAAAATGGTTATAATATTTCTATTCTATTCAATTGTTTTTTTTAAACTCTGTTCTTTTTCCTGTATGTTTATTCTATTCTATTAAACAAGCAAAAAATTGGGGGAGCAAACCCTGAACATGTATATCTAAAGCCAGTGCAGCTATGGACCAAGGAACATGTATATTAAGAAAGAATAGCGCACACATGCAAAAGAAATGACTATCAAATAGGGAGACAATCCATAAATAAAAATGGGGATTTAGTCCCACCATATGGCCATATCGTGCTCAAGCCCACCACTGCGTCAAAGTACCCCATTATCAGTGGGTCCTACACTATCCATAAAAAAGGGGTGAATCCAGCCTCTCTAACCCTTGGAGACAACACTCCTTGCTGGGAGAGATGTGCTAATGCACTACAGGGGACTCCTCCTATATCTACTTGATAGTGGACACCAAAGGAGTACAGGTGTGTGTGGGGGATGGGATGCTCAACCTCAGAAGTCTGGTCAGACCGAATACATAATAAACAAGCAAAAAATTGGGGGAGCAAACCCTGAACATGTATATCTAAAGCCAGTGCAGCTATGGACCAAGCAACATGTAAATTAAGAAAGAATAGCGCACACATGCAAAAGAAATGACTATCAAATATGGAGACAATCCATAAATAAAAATGGGGATTTAGTCCCACCATATGGCCATATCGTGCTCAAGCCCACCACTGCGTCAAAGTACCCCACATGTTGCTTGGTCCATAGCTGCACTGGCTTTAGATATACATGTTCAGGGTTTGCTCCCCCAATTTTTTGCTTGTTTATTATGTATTCAGTCTGACCAGACTTCTGAGGTTGAGCATCCCATCCCCCACACACACCTGTACTCCATTGGTGTCCACTATCAAGTAGATATAGGAGGAGTCCCCTGTAGTGCATTAGCACATCTCTCCCAGCAAGGAGTGTTGTCTCCAAGGGTAAGAGAGGCTGGATTCACCCCTTTTTTATGGATAGTGTAGGACCCACTGACAATGGGGTACTTTGACGCAGTGGTGGTCTTGAGCACGATATGGCCATATAGTGGGACTAAATCCCCATTTTTATTTATGGATTGTCTCCATATTTGATAGTCATTTCTTTTGCATGTGTGCGCTATTCTTTCTTAATATTCTATTCTATTATTTTCTCTTTTCTATTCTATTCTTGTCTATTCTATTTTTTTTTTATTCAAATTCGAATGTATTCTATGTAAAATTCGAATTTTGGAAGATGGTTAAATTCGCTCTATTCTGTTACATTCTAGTTTGTTGTTTTTTTCTATTCTATTATTTTCTATTCTATTCAAATTCGAATTGATTGTATTTGAGTTCTGGGAAATGGTTCTATTCTGTTCTATTGTTTTTCAAAATTCTATTCTTTTCTATCCTAATACAGTATAGTCTATTCTATTTTTTCACCTATTCTGTTCTTTTCTATTCTATTCTTTTCTTATGTATTCAAATTCAAATTTATTCTATTTGAAATTAGAACTCCAGAAGATGTATAGTGGACGGGAGGGGGTACCGTGCTTCAGGGAGGTGATATAAATAAATAAATATTAAATATTAGTAAAACCACTAAAATAAATAATTCAATTAATGTGATGGTGCTCAATTAAGTTATAGTATCTTCTACATATTATGGGTGTATCTCTCTAATATTATAATATTTATTTATTTATATCACCTCCCTGAAGCACGGTACCCCCTCCCCTCCACTATATAATTTTAACTGTATGGTTTACAGAACTGGTACACGCAGCACTAAGGGGTCTTTTACGCACATATCCTCTAGACAGCGCGAGACTCATACCAACATACATAACTCCAGAAGATGGTTATAGTCTTTTTATTTTATTCTATTTTTTATTTTATTCTATTTTTTTCTATTATATTCCTTTACTTTCTATTCTATTTTATTCTCTCTGGAAATTGGAAAACAAGTCGAAAACTATTAGAATTCAAAAACTATTCTAAATTGATTCAAAATCTATTTTTGGGATTAGTTTAAATTCAGTACTATGGTAATTCGAAAATTCGGATACATTCGAATTTCCGAAAACAGAAAATCTGTCCGAATTTCAATTTGGAACTAAATGAACTGCACATGTCTAGTGGGGGGAGGGGATGGCGGGAGGATTGGGGGGGTGCAGGAAAATGCACCTTCGCCTAAGTAGACAAAAATTCTTGAACCAGCCCTGAGATTTAGATGCACTAACAAAATCAATGCTAAACTCCAGCTCACACTTTATAAGCAGTTTTATTCCTTTTAGGATAAAGGTTTTGCATGAATAAATAAAAGCTGATTATTTTAATTACCCCATCAGTATTAATTGTTTTGTCTCCACCATGTACATCGATTCATTGTCCTGGAGAGCTTTAGCTTGTGAAAACTAACAGACTTTTCACCAGATGAAAAGAAACCTAAATAAGGAAACATCTAAGAATCGGAAAGCTGCAATATAATAATGTTTGATTTTGGGTTTAATGCAGCTTTAAGTACAATAAGACAGTAATTGTTTCAAGTGGCTCTCTAGGCAAAACTTTTATTGTTTTTTGATTTTGAAAGGGTTATACCCTTTTTTTTTTTTAGGTGTTTTGATTATGTCTTTGTCCCCATTGGAGAGATTCACCCTCTCAATTTGCGCTGTCACTGAGAATTTTAGGGTTTTCACCGAAACAAGAGGTAAGGGGAAATCCATGTAGCACTGCCCCCGTAGGGGTTGCTAAGTATAGATTTCCCTGGGTCACTCTCCCTCTGATTATCCTGCAGCCAGTTGCTTGGGTATTTTCACTCGTCCAGGTGCACACTTATCCGCTCATTATCCAATGACCAGTCTAGGGGATGTGTTTTTTTGTATTTATTGGTAGAACGTGGATAGGAGAAGGGATTAGTGGGATACTCCATCATTAACTATGCATAGTGGAGGACAACTCTTACTTGGCCTCACTTGGTTGAACTAAAAGCAGACCCTCTGCTGCACCACACTGCATTTTTATGGAAGAAGAAGTCCTTTGCTCTCTCTGACAGCAGACTCAATGAACAAGGATTCTTCAGTACACTAACCATTATCCTCTTTAGCTGGCACCCATCCACTGACTTTACTAGCTTGAAGGGATGGCCCTCATCGAACAAGCCCCTAGACGTAGATCCATACTCACAGCAACTAGGAACAGATCCTTCCAGGAATATCCCCCTCTCAGTCAGCTCTGCAGGGCATCTGGGTTGCAGCTTCTGTAACTCTGGCCTTCGGGTCGACCACCTGAGGCTGCATGGCATCCTGTACAGAGAAGGGGCAGCGAACCCCCTTCCTCCGGGACCCTGCTCTCCAGCCGAAGACCCTGTGCACACGTGCTTTCATGGTATAAATACAGTCACCCAGCATGCCTTGGAACACTTTCCTCTGCCAATGGCCAGGGCTGTATCTACACCCATGCTCCTATTTGTCAGGTTTCCTCCCAATGTCCAATATAAGTAGCATATGATCACACTGAGCAGACCCTATCAATGGATCACTGCTCCCTGTTAGACAGAGAGTACTTTTCCTGACAGTTCCCCTGTTAAGCAGGGAAACCCAAAAACGATGCATTCTCTACCACACGTGTGAAAAACAAGGCCCACGGCCAAATGCGGCGCTCCAGGCCATTTTATGTGGCCCTTGCACCTCTTCTGCAGCTGTGGCAACTCCCTCATCTCTGTCCCTACCTTGTCTCAGCAGTCGGCAGCAGAGAGGAGGACAGAAATCCTCATTCAGATTCTGTGCCTCTCTGTATAGCCGCAGCACCCCCTCATCTCTGCCTCCTCTGGTCTCCGCATTCAGCAAACTCCAGCCCTCCTCTGGTCCTCCTCCAGACCCTGCACTTTCTCCTTCCCAGCTCTATTCCCAGCTTCTTCCAGGCAGCATCACAGGGTAAAGGGGGTGCACTGTGATGTAAGGGAGGGTGGGGGACTTTTGACTTCTGATGGTGGGGGGGGGGGGCTGTTGACATCTTATGTTAGGCTGGGTTCACACTATTGCAATGTCAGACAATATGTATGACTGAATTTGCATTGCACAGACATCGCATGTGATCTGCACAGCAATGTGGTGCGACTTACACCGCATTGCTGTGCAGATCACATGCGATGTCTGTACAATGCAAATTCAGCCATACAGATTGTATGGCTGGACATGCATCGCATTCGGTCAAAAACGGTGCAGGATCCTTTTTTTTGGTCTGCACTGGAATCGGATCGCATGGGTGTTCACACCCATGCGATCTGATTCCTGCACCATTTGACAGTTTGCACTGCGATCCGAATCTGGGGGTGTCATTAACTTTGTATTGACGCCCGCAGTGGTTCGCATAGGGCAGTGTGAACTGCCTGCGAGAGACATGGAATTCGGGAACCTCCACTGGAATCGCGCTGGTTCCCGCAGCGCAATAGTGTGAACCCAGACTGAGAGGGGAGTGGGATACTCTGGACATTAAGTCCTGCAGATACAAACGGCCATTTGAGGGCAAACATAATGCTGAAATGGCCCATGAGGAAGTTGAGTTCGACACCCCTGCTTTAGCACCCACCTACATCCAGCCCAGAGACATCTGTTCCCCGAAAAAGAAAAAAGAAAAAATGGGAAATTGCATACTGCACACATTAGCAGCCACATATAATGTAAAATAGGTTTGAGACTGTGATTGCAAGGGTCATTGTGACGGGGGCTGTGATTGCAAGGGCCACTGCGACAGAGGGGCTGGAATTGCAAGGGACACTGTGGCGGGGGGGCTGAGATTGCAAGGGCCACTGTGACAGGGGGGCTGAGATTGCAAGGGCCACTGTGACAGGGGGGCTGGGATTGCAAGGGCCACTGTGGCATGGGGGGGCTGTGATTGCAAGGGCCACTGTGACGGGGGAGCTGGGATTGCAAGGGACAGTGACTGCAAGTGCCACTGTGATAGGGGGGCTGTGATTGCGAGGAACACTGTGACGGGGCTGTGATTGCAAGGGTCACTGTGACAGGGGGGCTGTAATTACAAGGGGCACTGTGACAGACGTGGGGGGGGGGGGTGAACCACATTTCCAAACTGCCATTCAGGGACACCACCCCCCTCTCAAATAAAGTTGATTTTTGATAACTTTTTTTTGCCAATTTTTAAAAATAATTTAAAAACCCTCGCCGACGATGGAATTTGTCACATCGGGGGACACTTTTTTATTTTTTAATAAAGGAATTGTTAAAAACTGTTTAACTGTCTCTGTGTTTTTATTACTTTGACACTTTTTTGGTGAATGGGTAAAGGTACTATGTACCCCATACTCAATCACATGGGGGGGGGGGGGCCAAGATCCAGATTCTGAGAAGCCTCCTGCATGCATATCCTGGGCCCCCCCCCCCCCCCGCTCCAAAGCACCCTGTCCCCGTGTTGAGGCCATGTGATCTGATATGATTCAGGAGGCAGGAGGGGCGTTTGCTTCCCCCCCCCCTCCTGACTTGCCAGGCTGCATGCTCGGATAAGGGTCTGGTATGGATCTTGGGGGGACCCCACGCCGTTTTTTAAAAAATCGATACCAGAGCAAAAGGTTGTTAAAGATGCTGCGGCTGGCTTACCGGACCTACTCCATAACAACCAGCTTTTACTGTGCCCTGATTGACACAAACAGAGCGTAGCATACACTGTGCAGACCCCATTGCAGGGCATTCATGGTGCGAACACCCAGGTAAAGGAGTGACAGATTCCATTGTCGGCTCGTTAGGGTGGCTGTGTCAGTTTCATTCCAGGACACTGTATTGTCCTGGAATCAAGGTGCCCGGGACAGACCTGCAAAAAGGGGAACTGTCCTGGGCAATCCGGGACATGTGGTCACCCTTTGTGACAGGGGGGCTGTGATTGCAGGGGGCACTGTGATGGGGAGGCTGTGATTACAAGGGGCCCTGTGATATAAAGGGGACTGCACAGTAAAGGGACACTGCAACCATTACAGCGCAGTTCCCTTTATATTACAGTACCTCCTTAACTGTGAAGTCCCCCTTTACTGTGCACTCCCTGTTACATCACCATGCCCCTTTACTGTGCAGCCCCTGTTACATCACCGTGCCCCTTTACTGTGCAGCCCCTGTTACATCACCATGCCCCTTTACTGTGCAGCCCCTGTTACATCACCATGCCCCTTTACAGTGCAGCCCCTGTTACATCACCATGCCCCTTTACAGTGCAGCCAGCATTACATTACTGCATCCTTTTACAATGTAGTCCCCGTTACATTAATGTAAAGGGGACTTAACTGTAAAGGGGAGCTGTGATGTAAAAGCAAACAGAGGACACTGTGGGACGGCTTTAAAGGAGCAACTGTGATATAAAGGGGATGACTGTGGACACTGCCATGAAACTGGTCCCTGGTACCATAAAGATTGGGGACTGCTGCACTATTAAACTTGAATATGAATGATATTAACATTGTTAAATTAACATTCACCACATTAATATTTTATGTATTACTTAAAATTACATTACTTTTCATTTTAAGATTCCTTATAAAACCAATTAAACAAAACTCATATAATCCCTAACTTGAATAAAACATGTATTTGCATTTTTGCTGAGTCTTACAAAAAGAACGCAGAGTAGCTCATTGAATTACAGCATTGAATTTTTTATTATTTTAATGTATTCCAGTGAATATTTTAGAACTAGTAAAACTGGGGGTATAGGAGTCACAATTAAAGCTGCAAATAATAAAAGCCATGATATAAGGTGCAGCTATTTCTGTTTGGAATATAATGATTTTTTGGTTTTGGATAGAATGAAGAAGGTTTAGAACCTCTGCCCCTTTTTTTGCTGTCTGTGTCCCTGTAGAGGAGAGCTTGTCATGCTGGCTAATTGTTACAACTTGGAGGAAAAAGTTATGGCTGCCACCAGAAAAAAAAGTAGAGAAGATATCTTCCAATTGTAACACAACTGATGGGATTTTCGCTTACTTCCTGTCATACCTCCGAGACAGGAAGTAAGGTGAAATCCCCTAAAAGGGGGCTCTGTATGAGACACTGCCATATTCAACCCTTTCCATAGGTAATAAAATAAAAATGCACATTAAAGAGGAATTAGACCCATTAAACCCCCTGCCCTTATTATTTTTCTGCCATGCTTATCTGATGCTGGGTTGGCCACAGTTCAGATACTCACCCACACAGAAGATCCAGAGTTGCCCTGCTGAGATCCTCTTTTCTGCCGCCACAACCGGGTCCTGCGCCGCCATGTTCCTCTGTGACATCATCGGGAGGCTCCAACCACTGCACAACAAGACCTCACAGCAGTGGCCAAGTAAGGAGCTCAGTAAGGCTGAACCACCTCCTGCGTGAAATTTATGTATCTGTTCCCAGTAAGCAAATAAATCTGTCTCAAGCACTAGCGATTATCGTGCTGAGGACCTTTTACCACATTTATTAAATTAAAGGAAAATTCCCCTACAAACAGTGTAAATTTGATTGACGTCAAATTTTGATTTAGTTTTAGTGCCGGTTCACACTATAGCAATGTCAGACATCGCACCGCACTGCTATGCAAATCACATGTGACGTGAATTCAGCCATACAGATTGTATGGCTGAATTCGCATCGCATTCAGACCAAAGTCGTGCAGGACCCTTTTTTAGGTCTGCGCCAGAATCAGATCACATGGGTGTTCACACCTATGCGGTACAATTCTTGTTAGAATTCACAGTTCTCACTGCAATATGCGAACTAATCTGAGGGTGTCATTAACTTTGTATTGACACTCCCAGCAGTTTGCATATGGCAGTGTGAACTGCCTGCGAGTCGGGTGCGATGCGGGAATCCGCAGTGGATTCGCAGGGTTCCCATGTCGCACCAGTGTGAACAGGCACTGAGTGATAGTCTTCTGACTAAAAATGGCATTTAGTCATCTTAATTGTTTTAATTTTAGGTGTATTTTAGTCAACTAAAATAGTGTTAATTTTGTAGACATGTTTATTTTAGTCAACAAAATAAACACTGCCTACAAAATAAACAGGCTATTTGCCTTTAGTAAACCAACCCTGTAGAATGTATTTGCCACTGTTAGTTTAGCTTGCTATTCTGGAGGTGGAACTGTACACCATCAATACCTTACTGTATTTTCTCGGTTTTTGGTTAAAATGTATTAACAAAGGCAAACTGTGGTGTGGCGTTCTTCCTCAGCACCCTTTTGTAAAATATCAGCCCACTACCAGCATGATATGCATATAAGTTTTCAGGCAGCAGGTGTGAGTTGGACAGCCTCTCATATGGTGATCAAGAGTATATGAGCTTCGAATGGTAAAGCAGCTCAATGCAAGACAATGCTTCTCATAGAATACGATAGTCAAACTATTGAGATCCCAACAGATCAAACTGATCACCAAAGCACCTGATATGTGTTTTTTGTCACCTAGCTTTACAATGTGATGCTTTGACACCCATAAGAAAGAGCTTTCTGTGAGTGAAGTTGATAATACCTGGTTTGCACGATTAGTTGGCTCAGCAATAGCTATTTCCACTGATTAGAACTGCAGCTCTCTCAGGTTTCTGTGGTTAGATTGGCAACATAACTCTCACTGGAAATCAGTTACATTTTCAGGGGAGCTATAACGTCAGAAGAAAGCAGAGTAGTGGTGCTAGTAGTGGCCCTGGTGAATGTGGAGCTTGGCAACACTGGTAAAACAGCTGCTTGGTGGAGGTTCAAACCAGCTAATAAACAGCAAAAAGGCCATTGCAAAGCCTTATTGTGTTCACTCTAATAAAAAAAAAAAAGAAAACTTCTCTTATCTTAACTTCTGACTAAAGTAGACTTTTAAAGAATTGTATAACCACAAGAGCTCTTTTGCTAAAAGAATTACATTGTTTATACATGCCTTATAAATCTTAAAGCTACTTATCTCAAGTGGTTCCTCTAAAGGTTGCTAAGAGTTCCTTGAGTACTGAGCAATAAGATAAGTAACCACTGACACCAATTATATTTTTATCTACCTGTAAACGGGACATACTTTCTGCGGACCACCAAAGTACGAAGCATCCTTCCCTCTGACTGGTGAAACAGGGCCCTCTTCCCACTGACCGCCGATGTAAGAGTTTTTCTCCACTGACTACCAAAGTAAAGAAGCCTTTCTCCACTGACCACCAATGTAAAGAAGTCTCTTTCTCCACTGACCATCAATGTAAGAGAGTGCACTGATGGCACTGTAGGGGTGCTGATGGCACTGATGAGCATTGTATGGGCACTGATTAGCACTGTATAGGCACTGATGGCACTGATTAGCATTGTATGGGCACTGATAGCACTCAGGATCATGCCAACCCACGTTGCTGCTCTGTTTTTCTTTCCTCTCACTGATACAGCGTGTAAGGAGAGGAGGGAGAAACACTGAAGCAGGAGCTGAACTGCGCATGATCCCACTTTGTTGACAAAGTGATCGCACCATCATTGGATGGAGCGATCACATGGTAAAGGGTAGCTGTGATTGGCCCTTTATCCTGATCTATGATGCGCTAGGTCCCCAGGAATACGGACATTTGAGAATGCGTGCCACAAGGAGCACACAAAAAGTGGGTCATTCGGCTTTAGTATGGGCATTAGACTGGTGTCCGGGAGCTTTAGTATGGGCGTTAGACTGTCATTTTACAATCATTTTTGACGACTTAAAAACTATCCCCAAACGCCCTTTTGGCAGTTGATGAATGTTAAGGCGCGTTAAAAAATGTACTGTATAATATACAGATCAATCAAAAACACCCACAACCTATATAGTTTTAATGTGCCAATTGGAAAAAATATCCACGTACTCCTCAGATAAAGGGGACCAAGGGGTTAAGCCCACACCATGATAAGGTGAAGGCAGTCCAAAAGGCTGCCATCCAAGGGAAGCTCCAGATATTTACTCCACAAATTCAGCAACCAGATCTGATTCAAAATAATAATCAGAACAAGAGGAAAGAAAAAGAATCAATCCAAAATACCTAAAACAATAAATAAACCAGTATGTACAGTATCTCAGAAAAGTGAGTACACCCCACATTTTTTTAAAATATTTTATTATATCTTTTCATGTGACAATACTGAAGAAAAGACACTTTGCTACAATGTAAAGTAGTTAGTGTACAGCTTGTATAACAGTGTACATTTGCTGTCCCCTCAAAAAAACTCAACACACAGCCATTGATGTCTAAACTGCTGCAAACAAAAGTGAGTACACTCCTAAGTTAAAATGTCCAAATTGGGCCCAAAGTGTCAATATTTTGTGTGGCCACCCTTATTTTCCAGCACTGCCCTTACCCTCTTGGGGCATGGAGTTCACCAGAGCTTCACAGGTTGCCACTGGAGTCCTCTTCTACTCCTCCACGATAACATCATGGAGCTGGTGGATTTTAGAGACCTTGCACTCCTCCACCTTCTGTTTGAGGATGCCCAACAGATGCTCAATAGGGTTCAGGTTTGGAGACATGCTTAGCCAGTCCATCACCTTTTACCCTCAGCTTCTTTAGCAAGGCAGCGGTCATCTTGGAGGTGTGTTTGGGGTTGTTATGTTGGAATACTGCCTTGCGAACCAGTCTCCGAAGGGAGGGGATCATGTTCTGCTTCAGTATGTCACAGTACATGTTGCCATACTTCATGGTTCACACAATGAACTGTAGCTCCCCAGTACCGGCAGCACTCATGCAGCCCCAGACCATGACACTCCCACCACCATGCCTGACTATAGGCAAGACACTCTTGTATTTGTATTCCTCACCTGATTGCCGCCACACACGCTTGACACCATCTAAACTAAATAAGTTTATCTTGGTCTCATCAGACCACAGGACATGGTTCCAGTAATCCATGTCCTTAGGCTGCTTGTCTTCAGCAAACTGTTTGCGGGCTTTCTTATGCATCATCTTTAAAAGAGGCTTTCTTCTGGGATGACAGCCATGCAGACCAATTTGAGGAATTGTGCAGCTTATGGTCTTGGGGGTTCCCCAAGGCTCTGTTCTTGGACCCCTCCTCTTCTCTATCTACACCGCCTCCCTAGGTCACTTGATAACCGCCCACGGTTTCCAATACCATCTCTACGCCGATGACACTCAAATCTATATGTCTACTCCTCACCTCACTCCTTCAGTCTCCTCTCGCATTGCTAACTTACTTACTGACATATCAACATGGATGTCGCACCACTTCCTCAAACTAAATCTCTCTAAAACTGAGCTGGTAATATTCCCTCCGGCCCGTGCCCCCCTCCATGACTTTTCTATCAAAATTAGTTATGCAACCATCAATCCCTCCCCTCATGCCAGGGTACTAGGTGTAATCCTAGACTCTGACCTGTCCTTTCAGCCCCAAATCCAATCATTGTCAAAAACTTGTAGACTTCACCTCCGCTACACCTCAAAAATTCGCCCCTTCTTAACAACTGAAACCACCAAGCTACTCATTCACTCCCTTGTTATTTCTCGCCTCGACTACTGCAACTCCCTTCTCATAGGCCTACCACTTCATAGGCTATCCCCTCTTCAGTCCATCATGAATGCTGCTGCCAGGCTTATCCACCTTACCAACCGCTCAGTGTCTGCCTCCCCTCTCTGCCAATCCCTACACTGGCTCCCGATTGCCCAACGAATTAAATTCAAAATACTAACCACAACATACAAAGCCATTCACAACTCTGCCCCGAGCTACATCACCAATCTTGTCTCCAAATATCACCCAAACCGTCCTCTCCGCTCCTCTCAAGACCTCCTACTCTCAAGCTCCCTTGTCTCCTCCTCCCATGCTCATCTCCAGGATTTCTCCAGGGCCTCTCCCATCCTCTGGAATGCTCTACCTCAACCTGTAGGGCTATCCCCTACTCTAGCTGTTTTCAGACAATCCCTGAAAACACATCTCTTCAGGGAAGCCTATCACACCACCAACTAATCTTCCATCAGCTCATTCCCTACTGTTACAACCTCTTGTACCACCTGCCCCACCCAATTAGATTGTATGCTCTTCTGAGCAGGGCCCTCTTAATCCTCTTGTATTTTATTGTATTGTAACTGCATTGTTTCCCTCTAACATTGTAAAGCGCTGCGTAAACTGCTGGTGCTATAGAAATCCTGAATAGTATAAATAATAATGGTCTGAACACCAACAGGCTGACCCTCCCTCCCCCCACCCCTTCAACCTCTGCAGCAAGCTCTGGATATGACGCTGAGCACGTGCACTCAACTTCTTTGGTTTACCATGGCGAGGCCTGTTCTGGGTGGAGCCTTTCCTGTTAAACTGCTGTATGGTCTTGGCCAATGTGCTGCAGCTCAGTTTCAAGGTCTTGGCAATCTTCTAGCCTAGGCCATCTTTATGTAAAGCAACTATTCTTTTTTCAACATCCTCAGAGAGTTCTTTGCCATGAGGTGCCATGTTGAACTTCCAGTGACCAGTATGAGAGAGTGAGAACGATAACACCAAATTTAACACACCTACTCCCCATTCACACCTGAGACCTTGTAACACTAACAAGTCACATGACACAGAGGAGGAAAAATGGCTAATTGGGCCCAATTTGGACCTTTTCACTTAGGGGTGTACTCACTTTTGTTGCCAGCGGTTTAGACATTAATGGCTGTGCGTTGAGTTATTGTGAGGGGACAGCAAACATACACTGTTATACAAGCTGTACACTCACTACTTTACATTGTAGCAAAGTGTCATTTCTTCAGTGTTGTCACATGAAAAGATATAATAAAATATTTACAAAAATGTGAGGGGTGTACTTACTTTTGTGAGATACTGTATATTAAATAAAGTATTCCTAAAACCAGCGATATGTGTAGAAATTAACCCATATAACAAAGTTAAACACTCAAGTGTGACAAGGTAGATAACCTTATAATCTCACCCATGATCAACAAAAAGGATCAAACCCCTGTGACAGCCTCCAAACAACAGCAGCCTCATCAAGCAGGTGAGGCTGCAAAAAATGTTTGCCTTTTAATCGCTTCCGGACACTGCGGCAAGGCGGCCCTCCTGTGCAAACCAACGTAGTTATATGTCGGTCGTGCGCCTGAAGCTAGAGGGCAAGCGCGCTCCGGAGGCGGCGCGCTCCCGCCCCCACCCCTCATCGGGGACTCTGATCCGATTGCCTGACATCTGCGATCGCTCCCTGCTGAGAGAGAAGAACAGTCAGCTGTTGTAAACACAGCTGACCATTCTTCTCTCTGCAATGATCACAGAGCTCCTGTGACCCTTCTATAGAAGAACACAGGTCTCTGTGATCACTTACCAAGTCCCTCCCCCATACAGTTAGAAAACACTCCCCTAGGCTCACATTTAACCCTTTGATCGCCCCTGAGTTAACCCCTTCCCTGCCAGTGTCATTAATACAGTAACAGTGCCTATTTTTAGCACTGATTACTGTAGTAATGTCACGGAGCCCCCCAAAAGTATCAAAAATGTCAGTTAGGGGTCCGATCTGTCCGCCGCAATGTCACAGTCCCGCTAAAAATCGCAGATCGCTACCATTACTAGTAAAAAATAAATAAATAAAAATGACATAAATCTTTCCCCTAGTTTGTTGCGCAAACTAATCAAAATACACTTATTGGGATGTTTTTTTTTAACAAAAATTTGTAGCAGAATACAAATTGGTCTAAAAGGATGAAAAATTTAGATTTTTACATTTTTTTGGGGGAATGTTATATAGTAGAAGGTGAAAAAAATATATATATTTTTTTTCAGAATTGTCGCTCTTTTTTTGTTTAATAAATAAAAATCGCAAGGGTGATTAAATACCACCAAAAGAAAGCTCTATTTGTGAGGAAAAAAAAGGATATTGCTTTTAGGGTACAGGGTCGCACGACCGTGCAATTGTCAGTTAAAGTAATGCAGTGCCGAATTGCAAAAAATGGCCTTGTCATGAAGGGGGGGGGGGGGTAAAACCTTCTGGTCCAGAAGTGGTTAACATCAACTCTATAAATTTACCCAAATCATGTAATAACATTGGTAAATAGCAGCACTGAGAAGCGAATATAAAATGCTAAATTTTTTTCAATGGTGTTAAACAATGCTCTAACAGTATCCACTGATCCAGTGCATAATATAGATGGAAGGTGTGAGTAGCAGTAACACTTAACAAAAGCAGAAAGACCGTTTTCCTTACACTCTCATGCTCTCAAATGTAAAGTGCAAACACTTATGTTTTCTCTGTCCTCTTGCCTTGAGGAGTAACCCTCTGCTCCCGCCGCAGCCTCTTGTCCATCTACTCCTGTGGGCAGGCTGGGGAGTGTAGTCTCTGCCCCCAGAGATTGATATGGGGCCGCTGGTGATAGAGACTATATGTCCCATGATGCTTTGTAGCTGCTGGAGTCCTGACAGATGATGGGCTCCCTCCCACTGCCAATGAAATGGCAGGGGAGGGAACAAAGAGGGCGGCTGCTCTCACACACTGCAGTGTGAAGAGGGGGGAGGAGCTAACAGGTTCGCTCTCACTCGGGGCCTGTCAGTGGATGGATTAGTGAGAGGCTGTGAGGGCACCCAGCGTGCGAATGTTCCCCTTGACTTTGATGTGAAAAGTAATATTTGCCTAAATGTGATTGTACATGTATATGTGGGCCCTCTCCAAAACTGTGCATTTTATGCAGATGGTCTCCAATCATTGGTGGATCTGAAACTTCCATGAATACATATACTCAATACATGTCTGTGTGGTGTGCATTCTGATCCAGTCACTCCCACATACATTGTACAATCTGATTGGACAACAATTGCATCTACTCATCTGTCTGACCAAGTCACTCCCCCATACATTGTACAATCTGATTGGACAACGATTGCATCTACTCATCTGTCTGACAAAGTGACTCCCCCATACACTGTACAATCTGATTGGACAATGATTGCATCTACTCATCTGTCTGACCAAGTCACCCAGTTTCTTTTTCATGTTTTTTTTACCTGCAAAGTAAAGGCATAATGTGCTAGTATGCATCTGTTACTAGCATATTATGTAACATTTACGTGCAATCGAAGCCCACATCGTCCCCACTTCAGGCGTCATCCATCTTCGCCCGTCTTCCTTCCGGGTCCACAGACTTCGGCTGTGATACTGGATAGAGCCACGTGACGTCACTCCCATGCTTGCGGACGGGAGCTGCTGGTCACGGCACGGGGCTCTGAAGAAACAGCATGGGCGGCCATTCCTTCAGAGCGCATGCGCCAATGCAATGTAAATATCTCCTAAATGGTGCAAGTTTAGGAGATATTTGCAGTACCTATAGGTAAGTCTCATTATAGGATCACCTATAAGTACAAACAATAAAGGTAAGTTTACAACCACTTTAAAGAAAACCAAGGAAAGTCTATGCATTTCCAACCTAAAAATGAATATATTATCAGTTTGCAAATATTTGAGCACCTGCTATGAGGATTGGCATCTGAGTTCACCTTTATCATAAAAAAAGACCTTATCACACAGAAAAAGCATTTTAAATCTTTATTTGAGAAACACAGTAAGGCTCCATGTACACGGGACGCTGGAAATGGCCGTTTAGGAGCAGTTGGGCGTTTTTTTCAGAAGCCCCTGAACCCATCTACATTTTATCTTATCTGTCCATGTACACATGGTCGTTTACAGTCATTTGCAGGCAGTTCCGCTCAGGGACTGTTTTTAGAACGCAATTATTTGCGTTCGAACGTGTGTTTCCCGGCGTTTCAAACGCGTCCGAACGCGATGACCCGCGTTTAGCGTTCGCGTTTTTCCATTTTAAAGGGGAATAATTTTTTTGACCTCTAGGAACGCTTCTAAACGCAAACGCCGCTAAACGCCCGCTCAACGCGGGTACAAACGCGACCGAACGAACGTTTCAAACGTCCTAAAAATTCCAGCATTCAAAGGGACTTTTAACAACGTCCCGTGTACATGGAGCCTAAAACGTTAACAATTGAAAAAAAAAATTGATTAGATAAAATAAAGGCAAATAAACAGCACTGTGAAAGTGTATCTTCTCCAATGTTGGAAAAGTCCTGTGAAGGTTGCCTATTCACATAAAAACAAACAAAACACACCACATAGAAAAGAACTATGACTTAGGACAAACAGACGAGTCTTCAGGACATAGCTAACAATATCAGGACAAATGCATAAACGTGTAAACAGCAAAGTAGGTACATCAAAAAGAAAAAGGCAAGTCAGTCTAAACACACATCCCTCTAACTATACATATACCTCCATGTCTTATGTGGAACATGCTACACTTGAAAAACATTTTAAGGTCAAAATAGGTAACTGAAAAGGATAGAAAAATTTATAGTAAACAATTCTTATTAATGAAGTAACCATGATTTCCTTAGATTTAGAACAGTTACCATAACAATGAATAAGTCTAAGCAGTGAAAAAATTATGCCTGAATAACAAAATATACAAACAGCAAGGTGGTTAAACTTTAGGCAAACCTACACAAGCCATATTCCCCTTATATTACATAGGCAATGCTGTTTGGCGCAAAAAGGCACACATGCACTGAAAGAAAATCCTCTATTTAGTCTGAATAACTTTTCTTACTTCCTACACGCATAATTAGCGCATGCGTAAATTGCTTATGCATTCCTAAATACCAATTTTCTACAATCAGATTGTACAGATGAGAAGATGCAGATTTTCACTGTTCCAGTCCCCTTTCATCAAGAAAGGTTCTTATTGTATGGATCCCCAAATCATGTGGGATGTTTGAGTATTAGGATTCAACATCAATGGTAGCTAAAACAGTCTCAGAGGTCATTTCATTTCCATCTAGAGAAGTAAGAATGTGCATTGTGTCCTTAAGATGAGAAGGTGTTGTAGATGGTGGTCAGCCACCCATTGGCCCATCTTGACATGATTTTAAAAGATTTTTACACATTTGTGAATACATTCATTTCGGTTGTGATCATGGCTTTTTGAGGCAGATATTGGATCATATCTTTGTTGAAATATATGTGAGGTATATATACAGTATCTCACAAAAGTGAGTACACCCCTCACATTTTTGTAAATATTTTATTACATGAAAAGATATAACTGAAGAAATTACACTTTGCTACAATGTGTAAAGTAGTTAGTGTTCAGCTTGTATAACAGTGTAAATTTGCTGTCCCCTCAAAATAACTCAACACACAGCCATTAATGGCTAAACCGCTGGCAACAAAAGTGAGTACACCCCTAAGTCAAAATGTTCAAATTGGGCCCAAAATGTCATTATTTTGTGTGGCCACCATTATTTTCCAGCACTACCTTAACCCTCTTGGGCATGGAGTTCACCAGAGCTTCACAGGTTGCTACTGGAGGTCTCTTCTACTCCTCCATGAGGACATCACGGAGCTGGTGGATGTTAGAGACCTTGCTCTTCTCCACCTTCCATGAGGATATCCCACAGAAGCTCAATAGGATTTAGGTCTGGAGACATTCTTAGCCAGTCCATCACCATCGGCAATACTAGCAGCACTCATACGTCTATTTCCCAAACAGACAACCTCTGGATATGACTCTGAGCACGTGCACGCAACTTCTTTGGTCAACTATGGTGAGGCCTGTTCTGAGTGGAACCTGTCCTGTTAAACCACTGTATGGTCTTGGCCAGCGTGCTGCAGTTCAGTTTCAGGGTCTTGGCAATCTTCTTATAGCCTAGGCCATCTTTATGTAGAGCAACAATTCTTTTTTTCCAGGAGAAGAAGAAGGACCCCCATGGATAGGAGGGCCAGGAATTTTTAAGGTGCCAATTAACTCAGGTCAAAACATATATCTAAAAATATATACAATTTTATTCATCAAAAAAGAGTAAAATGAACAGACAAACCACATTGTTAAAAAGTTCCTGTATGCATTATTTAAAATTCACATATATGGTTTGAGATATTGTTGCAATCCCGACATGTTTCACCAAACAGTTTCTTCACGGGATATGTTTAATGCTACCTCCAACGTTAGTTGTTGCAGACTATGAAATACAAATTAGGACTATATCACGACTGTTTAAGATTTTAAGATCAAAGGTGTGCTCCAGGTGGCTTTATTACTCAACCGCAGGAGGAGTAATTAGAGTATTTATACTTAAATCTTCTAGTGATCAAATTTAGGGATCCCTATGATTAAGGTTGGACCCACTACAATTTGAAGACAGTATATGCCTATATATAGAGAGACACCATTGACTGCCAACTTCAGTAGCTCAAGTTGCAGCTCGCACTGGTCTGTGTCTCGCGGCTCCCTGCCAACACAAATTCTTTTTTCAGATCCTTAGAGAGTTCTTTGCCATGAGGTTTCATGTTGAACTTCCAGTGACCAGTATGAGAGAGTGAGAGCGATAACACGAAATTGAACACACCTGCTCCCCATTCACACCTGAGACCTTGTAACACTAATGAGTCACATGACACTGGGGAGGGAAAATGGCTAATTGGGCCCAATTTGGACATGTTCATTTAGGGGTGTACTCACTTTTGTTGCCAGCGGTTTAGACATTAATGGCTGTGTGTTGAGTTATTTTGAGGGGACAGCAAATTTACACTGTTATACAAGCTGTACACTCACTACTTTACATATGTAGCAAAGTGTCATTTCTTTTAGTATTGTCACATGAAAAGATATAATAAAAAATATTTACAAAAATGTGAGGGGTGTACTCACTTTTGTGAGATACTGTGTATATATATATATATATGTATATATTTTTTTGTTCTCTTTCTATTTTGTTGATTAAATATGATTTATTTACATACTCTATTTAATTGGCTATGTTCTGTTATTTTCTATATTATATATTGTGTTTGTGGTTTATTAGTTCACTAAACATCAGATACGTGGATCCTGAAGAAACCCTAGATTTGGGTGAAACGCGTTGATCCAGATCCATATGTACCTTTCTACGCACTCTCCTATATGGGATGATTATATCTGTCTGTTATAATGTTCTCCTTACATTGAAAATATATGTTTTTTAAACAATTGATGTATTAATAAATTGGACTATGTTTCTATGAATTTGTGGATCATTGCAGTATTGGCAATTGCTTTATGATTAGGTGGGCACTTTAAATCCTCTTCCACTATCTCTTCTAAATCCTATAAACAGTGTGTCAAATATGAAAAACAAAGGCTACACAAATTCCATCAGATCTTCCTAATCCAATTAGACAGTGTCCACTTCTTCCACATGCAAAAAAAACTCCACCCGACAAATGTGATTCCCTCCACCTTGAATTTAACCTTTTTCAGCTTCTTTTTCTCATGACAGGCATAGGTGACCCCTCTCTGATTAGATCAATACTGCTCCTCTGGCTGCAGACCTAGGACTAATAGCCTTTCCAGGTTCGGGAAATAAACAGATGAAAGGCACAAGTAGGGTAATGAAATTTAAAAACAGTTTTTTTTAAAAGTGTAATTGCATATACTAAAAAAAATAAGCAAAGTAATTCAGAAAATAAACAACATCAGTGCTGTGCCAGGTAGCAAACACAGTCCACCACCGGAGATCAATATTGGCTGACCTCTCCATAACAAGGCATTGCTTTTAGTTCTTCCACACACCTAAACACAAAATCTGATATGTTTATATTTAAAGTGGTAGTATCCCCAAAAGCCAACATTCGTTTTATTTTTTAGGCTCGCAGGGGTGCTCACAGTAATCATTTTTTTTTTTTTTTTATTCGTGTAAAACCTTTATCCAAAAAAAAAAAAAAAAAAGTTGCTGTAACTGCCGTGTGAGCTGGAGTTTGACCTCAAGACTAAAAAAAAAAAAAAGAAACCCAAACAAAAACGAATGAACCCACCATATCTAATAATTGTAACCCACCATATCTAATAATTGGTAACCTGCAATATTTTACATTTTTGCTTTTGGATTTAATACTGCTTTGGGAAGATTTGATGGACTTATTTTCTTATCTTCTTTGTTTTTCACAGTTGACACAGTGCTTATAGAATCTTTGATTACATTGCATCAGAGGTGATTTGTTGATTTTTGTTTGTTACATGGTTTTCTTATGTGCTGTAGGACCTGCTGAGTCAAACGGCTTTACTCATAAGCAAGCATAACACCTGGCAGCATGGGTTAGAGCATAGGTGTGCACAGCCTATTGCATTAGAGTGTGCACACCAAAGCTCAAACACACACTACCGATCACTCACGATGTTCATTCAGAAAGGGAATGGGCTGGTAAATATTATATTTACCGGCCCCTTTCTCCACTTATCCTAAAACATCCCCACAGCAACAGCTGGCAGGAGAGGAGAGAAGGGAAGAAGGCAGAGCTGCAGGGGGGAAGGGGGAGAGGAGAAAGGGCAGTAGAGGAATCTGTTCTGCACAGGGTGATTAGGGTGTGCCTGGGCACACCTGGCACACCCTGTGCGCACGCCTATGGGTTAGAGAAACATGGAAGGGATGGCTAAAAAAAAATTGGACTGTGCCCGGAGTTGGGCTTTTATCCTTTGTGTCCCTGTTGTATTATTACAATAGGCCGGGCAGGTGCTTCGGTATCCCAGGTGGGGACACCCCCCTGCTCGTGCGTGCCCAGGGGACACCAGACACAGCGAAACACAGGTTGTTGTACTGGGCCACTGTGCATGGCCCTGATACCATATGATCAGTGTGATTGGTCACATGTCAGTTGTAAACAATGGCTTTCATTTATAGGCATTGTGTACTATTGTGATCTCTGTGATGACCAATCACAGTGTACCTGTATCATGTGAAAGCTTTGGCCAAACACAGCTATCACACTATTATACAATGGCACGTGAATGGATGCCATTTACAGTGTAAAAGGGATTTCTTATACAGTGATCATCACTGTAATAAGCAAACAGTGTACAAAAAGAAAATCCTGATCGCCTCCTTGGAGCAGTACAGTGTCACTATGATAGTATGTAAAAATAAAATAAAATTGTAGAAAGAAAAAAAAAGTGTAAAATGAATAAAATAAAAAAAACTTTAATACTGTCACCAGTTAGTTTCTCCCTGATCCCTGCCACACCTGTCATTTGATACATACTGTCACTATAAACAGTACACTAAAAAAAAAAATTATATATATATATACACACACCCAAAACAGGGGCGTAACTACAGGGGTTGCAGGGGTTGCAGGGGTTGCAAACCAGTGGGTGAACTTCCAGGATCGCAAAGGTCACACTTGCGACCGGACCCTGGCATTGCACCACTGTGGGGAAGCCCCAAGATTGCAGGAAGTGGGCCCACAAGATTGCAGGAAGGGGGCCCACTGCAGAACTTGTAAAAAGAATCCTGCTGCGGGACCGTAATAAAAGGCCATGCAACGAGTGTAAAGAGCCCCAGGATTAGTGGGAAGAGCCCTGGGCTTGAAGGTAAGGGCCCCGGCCAGGGGTCTGGGGGGCCCTTCATGGTTTCTTGCATCAGGGCCCTGAAGGTTCTAGTTACGCCTCTGACCCAAAATGTATTTAATTTCCTAATTTTCAAATAAAATTGTAGCAAAAATGACAGAAAAAACCTCACCCTGTCTCCTAAATACATTGGGGTGTTTACTTTTCAAAAAGGGGATATCTAGGGGGTATTTGTACTGTCTTGGTGTTTTAGGGCCTCAAGAAATCAGATAGGCAGTCGGTACATTTAGGACTAATCAATTTGAATACGGAATACATTTTGGGATACGTTTTTTTATTTTAAAAACAAAAAATATCTGTGCTTGGATGAAATACATAAAGGCAGTCAGAACAAATGGTTAGATTACACACCCAAAAATTATACAATGAAAAAGGGTAGCGCCAATACTAAGTCTCTATGAGAAAGTAAAAAGTCCATGTAGCATGTGTTTGAGAGGAATCACCGCACGCCAATAGCTAGCAGGGAAAGATGTGGTCACGTCACCAACACTGTGTGGATAAACATCAATCTGCTTACCAGAACTTGTTTGACTCTCAAATTATAAAGAAGTCAACACCGAGATGTGAAATACAGGTTAGATGGAGCTCACATACTCTCACTGAGCTGCCCATCACAATCAACGGGGATGTACCTGGAAAGTCCTACATTCACTAAGTGCAGGACCACCTTCAAGGGATGAAAACAGAACACAAGGTGCAGTAGATGTGAAGGAGTCTGTGTTACCAAAGGTTGTAAAAAACCATCAATATATTTACCTATCCTTGAAGTCACCGAATCAAACCCACTGATTGATTGACAGGGTCCCTATGGAACTTTGGGAGGTAGTAAATGACTGGAACTCGTGGAGCCACAGCAACCAAATAGTATTTTTGCCTTTTTATTTTAAAATATGATCCTGAATTTCCTGATTGATCAACTGGACCTCAACTGGACCAAATCCTTCTTATATTTATTAGTGGGATTGGATGAGAGAGACCCAAGTCTCCTGATCAGCCAATATTCTATTAATTTCTGTAACATAGGCTGATTTCTCTAAAACTACAATTCCCTCGCCCTTGTCTGCAGGGTGTACTATAAGATCATCTCTCTGCTTAAGAGACTCAAGTCTTAGTTTAAACCTAAAATTTAAAACAATTACCCCTGTCCTTGCTTTAAAATGTATGTTTTCACCAGATGCCACATAAGGAAGATTTATCTAGATCGATTATACATTTACTCGACAACTCTCTGATCCACAATATCTCACAAAAGTTAGTACACCCCTCACATTTTTGTAAATATTTTATTCTATCTTTTCATGTGTAGGTGATTACCTATAGCGCTTGCTCAAAATTAATAAACCATCTGATAAAAATTCATAGATTATAACAATACAAGTAAATCTGAATATATATATACGTTGTGACAATAAAAGGTGCTTAATAAATAGGATATGTATAATATGTATAAAAAATAAATAAATCACTCTCAGAAAAAAATCCTTAAAGTTCATATGCACAAACAATTGTAGGTGAACAGTCCATTAAATATAAGTGCAAAAAACAATAAACAATAGTGACTTCTTGATGAAAAATGTCCAAAAAATGTATTTAAAGTGCAGGTGCTTTCACTCTTAGCCTGGTATCCCTTCACCGTGAAAGGTAGATAAATTTCACACTCACCAGAACTCGTGGGTCCTATATGCCTTATGACACTAGGACCAATCGTGCTTAAATGACCCTCTCCAGGTCGGGATGCGTTCCCTCCTAGGGAAACTATGCCTCGGCAGTACCACTCTTACTGCTGCTAGCCTCCAAATCGGGTGCCTTCCCTCCAAACAGATCAGCTCCTCTTGCAGTAGCAATCCTCCTGTTAATCACCTCCAAGTTGTTTAGAAAAGCAGGGGTGATCCAGCAATGGTATCGGCCATACGCAATGTGCTGTCCTTGTACTTGTCAGAGTTTAGGGTCATTTAAGCACGATTGATCCTAGTGTCATAAGGCATATAGGACCCACAAGTTCTGGTGAGTGTGAAATTTATCTACCTTTCACGGTGAAGGGATACCAGGCTAAGAGTGAAAGCACCTGCACTTTAAATACATTTTTTGGACATTTTTCATCAAGAAGTCACTATTGTTTATTGTTTTTTGCACTTATATTTAATGGACTGTTCACCTACAATTGTTTGTGCACATGAACTTTAAGGATTTTTTCTGAGAGTGATTTATTTATTTATTTATTTATTTTTTATACATATTATACATATCCTATTTATTAAGCACCTTTTATTGTCACAACGTATATATATATTCTTTTCAGATTTACTTGTATTGTTATAATCTATGAATTTTTATCAGATGGTTTATTAATTTGGAGCAAGCGCTATAGGTAATCACCTACCCATTGATTAATTTATTCACCAATTAGCACATGCACTTTACTATAGCAGCTGCGAATCACCTTATATTTATATATTTATTTAGGCCCTATACATCCACAGGTTTCCTCACGTGTAATATACTTTGTATATTTTACCTACACTATCTTTTCATGTGACAACACTGAAGAAATGACACTTTGCTACAATGTAAAGTAGTAAGTGTACAGCTTGTATAACAGTGTAAATTTGCTTTTGGCCTTTTTTTCAGCGGGATCTATTGTTGCTGGCAGTGAGCTACAGTATATTGATATTGGCTTCAGGGTATCTATTTTACTGCTTTTCTTGTTATTACCATATTCCAATCAAATTACTTAGTACCACAAAATGATACTTGGTTCTGTATGGGCAGTACTAGGAGGTAGGTAGGCGGTGGAACCAAGAAATGGTGCTCAGAGGTGGGTAGTGGCGGAGAAAGGGGGAGTTCCGGCACCTATTTTGTGAGAAAAAAAGTGCTGATTAAGTTCCGGTTCACACTACCACGGCACGACTTCGGGGGCGACCTGTGAAGTCGCGTGCACCGCGACTTCGGCGCGACTTGCACGGACTTCACATAATGGAAGTCAATGCAAGTCGCTCCGATGTCGCCCCGAAGTAGTACAGGAACTATTTTCTAAGTCGGAGCGACTTGAGTCGCTCCTAATAGAACGGTTCCCGTAGCACTGCATGGACCACGACTTGTCAGGCTGACCAGTCGCCTGACAAGTCGCGGTAGTGTGAACCGACACTAAATGTAACCATATTTCTACACTTAGAGGCACCTCTCTCTTCTTTTATACTCTTTTATACTTTATATATTTTTATACAAAATATGGATTTTGCTTCTAATCCCCTTGTGGAGGCTGCAATTTGTGTATGGACATTTTTTGGTTACACAACCTATCACATTGCTATAATATTTTTATATGAACTATAAATTGAAGGACTTATGAATAAATGGTTGTGGAACGAATCATCTGAGTTTCCAATATTTCTTATGGGAAAAATTGCTTTGATATACGAATGCTTTTGAATATTAGCATGTTTCCGGAACGAATTATGCTCACAATCTAAGGTTTTATGGTATCTCAATAAACTCAGTGTCCTTGTAGGTGAGAATTGCCAAGGGTAATGTGCCAGGTAGTAGTGTCACATGAGAAATAAAACATTCAGCCCTTGCTGTGTTTGCAGCTTGAGGGACACTGAGACACAAGGCTCTGGGTGAATTAATAATGGACTCAGCACAGGATCTTCTTTCACGTTCTGCAGCCGTGCAGGGGAGTGACCCAAGGAAGTGCAATGTGCCTGACAGGCAGCTGCTTTTAAATTTAACGCGCCACTGATATGACTTTGTAAAGCTATAAAGCAAAGTACACAGTCTGGTCCTGCAAAGAGCTGGCAAACAGTTAAATGAAACAACCGCCAGTATTTGATAAATGCACCTATTGTGTCACAAAGGTTTCTGAAGAATAGAGCAGCCATGTGTAACTGTTACCTAAATAGTACACCATTTCTTATGTATACATTATGTATATATTACATGTATACATTTCTGAAATGTGGTTGTATTATTGTCCTTATGTCAGAGAGTCATGGAGAAGTATACGTTTCTGAAATATGGCTGTATAATTGTGCACTTGTCAGAGAACCATGAAGCATGTGACCAGTTGCTATGGGAAGCACAATTTTAAAGATATTGCTAATAACGCAAAAATGGCAACTGCTCAGATCAATTTATAACTTGCATAGGAAAGATGCACATGAGCAATGTTGCATATTGTTGCATTAGGCTGTTGTATAATGCTCTGGGCCTTCTTTCTCCATTACTCCTTTATAACCTTTGATACAACAAGCTAGTCTTAAATTCCTTGAACAGTGGTAAATTGCCTATTCCATTAGCAGGGTGGAAGGAAGGGGAAAAGGCCCCCAGATTTTGTGGGAACCCTCCCTCAACCCATGGACTTCATAGTGGCTTTTGACTGCTATCAGGATTGTTCCCCCCACGGTTTTTTATTTTTACATTTGGTCAGAGGGGTACTGTATGTTAAATATGTCTGTCTGTTATGGCTATTTGTACGAAAGCCTCTGACATTACTATGCAAGGCCAAGACCTTTCCCAGAAGGTTCTGTGGCCGGCCCCCTGTGGTTGTGGTTGTGGTAGGGAGATACATCCAGCAGATTCCTAATAAGCAAACCAGGATGATGCATTATCAGGCAGGGGATCTCAGGAGATCTCATGAAATGCTGTCTGCTCAGGGTTGGTTATTGGTTGATCTGCGGTTTAGAAGTTCAGAGGACTTAAGACTTGCCTATTTAGTTTGTGGTTTGAGTCTCTTGGGGACCTGTTTGCTGCAGAAGAATGCCTGGAGACATGTCAACAGGAATGTGCACACATTCCCACAAGACTTTGAAGACAGTTCCTAAAAGTAAAGGATGTCACTACCGATCAAATGGCTTTAAGCTATAGATGAAAGACGGAGTCTCTCTGTGACAGACCTGGCCCTGAATAAAGCAATGAGTTACATGGACAAGAATTTGACCCATTATCAATGCTTACCTCAGTTACACCATATGCCCCTATGCCCTAGTCCGAGGTTCCGTGTCATAAGGTTCTTAAGGTGAGTTTGGCTCTGTCTCCGTTTACCCAATTTTAGTTGATTGTTCCATGGATGGTCAAAAAATGTTGCTGCTGATTTGACAGCCGAATGTGATGTGTGTTTGAACTCTGTGCTGATCCTTCTTGATCTTTTCTCCTTCACACAGAAAAAAGAAGGAGGAAGTACTGCACTGCACAAGCACTCTTGACTGGGTCACAAGATACTGTAGGGCAGGTCCAACTGAACCCAAGGGCGGGCAGATTTTTTCCAGCTCATTGTTCTCCGGTAGACTTTGCCCATTGTGAGAACTAGCATCAAAGGTAGAGCGTTTAAGGACACCTCCACTTACTTTTCTTTTTTAAGGGCTTTTCTTGCCCATTGTTATTAAAAAGAAAATTCAGAAACACAAACATAGGTTTCCCTCCCAGGGGATTTCAGCCTTTCAACAGAAACAACATTCAGCCCTTCTGGCTTGTACTTTCAGCACTGCCGCTCCAGCCTTACACTCCAGGTCCTTGTCTGTCTCCTACAGACTGTTCACCAACCAACTTGGTGCACACAGCTAGCAGCCTCTTGCTGCACTGTCTCCCACGTAGAGCCCTTCTGACTCCTGGGCCAGACCTCCTGTTTTCTGGGGTGGAGCCCAGATCCATGGTCAGGTCACTACCAAAAGCCCAGCACACACCTGACCAATTGGTATGTTGGCTGTTCTGAATACCTGGACCCAGGATTGGTGATTTGATCCCACCCAGATCACTTAGAAATCTCCAGGCTCCAGGTCCTCAAATGGACTTTAGAAAATCATGAGGAAACTGAAAAGCCAGTTAAGGGAAACTATTGCCTGTCTTGTGAGGTGACTTCCCCTGTGTCCCCCTGCTATATGGACTTTGGCTCTACACAGACATCCCCATGACTTTTTACGGGTGCATTTCCAAAAGTGAAATCTTACTTTGGGTTTACACTAATCATTTTACTATCAGGGAATTTGCCAAGGACTTTTCTCCAACCCTTTTCACTTTACCTTTAAAGAGGTCACCTTTCTAAATGCCTTTTTTAGCAATAAGTGTGGCCACTTTTTTGGAGCGACATGGGTCCCTCTCTGCCATCTATGTACGGGCACCCTCTTACTCTTCAAACTTAGCTTTGCTTGTTTCCCCACATAAACTGCATGCTTTATTTCCTCAATTTCATCACTAACACATTCATCACAATTAATTTCACCAGTGTTCTGCCAGGCAGTGTCTAGAGAGGAGTTGCACAAAGTGGAGTGGTTATCTACCATGGCAACCTCACTATCCACCCACTCCGCTTGCACATGACCCTCTTCCAGCAACTGTCCTGACACCAAATCATCAATGCATAATTTTACCTTTGGGTTGATGACCCCTACCATATAACAAATACTTGTGCCCTCTTGAACTTCTGTCCAGGCTTCTGTCCTGTCCAACAGTACTCCAGAGTGACTCTTATACATAACAATACTAGGAGGCAACCTGGCAATGCACTGTGAGACAATTTTCAACATCACAAGAAAGGCATTACAGAACTTCCATATTGGCCACCTTTGTCCAGTACAGCCTGTAATACTCAGCTCCAATCAGCTGTACTCCGCAGTACCAGCTCTCCCAAGCATGGAATAGACAGAAAAGTATACACTGGCTGTACCTTCCTTGGAGAGACTAATTTACTGATGCCTTAGAGGTGGTGCTTATTAAAAGGGGTTCCTCCCCACTAGAGGTATCCAATACAATAATCTGGTGCTCTCCCAGAGCACAGCCAGGTGCAGGATTCACCACAAAACTCTCAGGCTTAGGGTCAATGATTTATTCCAGGTCTTCGCTATAGATCTCATTTTGGAATACCCCATCATTAACTTCTTTATTGGATAAGGGCAAAATTCCTGCTGTGCGTTCATCCTCATTTGTACCTTCTTTCCAGAGAAGGTTACCATCTGCAACAGCAGCAAGCGAGCCAGCCCTTGTCCACAAGATACTTTGCAGTCCCTCCCTTTAGCACAGCGAAATGGTGTCCGCTCTAACATTGCAGGCAGATTTCTTTAATCAAAGTCAACAGGCTTGTTGCCCATCTGTCCCAGTCCACTTTCTGTGTGCTCCCATCAGAAGTACTTCTCAGTATCGCTCCAACTGCTGGAGACCCAGGACAGAGTGGCTTAGCAACAGACATCTTGCACATATCACTCTTGTTCCAACTTGCCTGTGGTAATACATTTTTAACCACAAGATGTTGCAGTACCCCACCCTCACCACCATGAGCAGATGGAGCTGTATTCAAGACTGCATTAGCCCATTATTACCATGAACATTTTAACACATTTCAGTTTTGGCATCTAACAAAGTCTCATCACCAGGTTCAAGTACTCTCTTGTCCATCAGAGTGGCACCATAGTTGTCCCAGGCAACTTCTGGCTGCCACACACAGAGCTCCCTGGAGGTTTCCAGGAATACCTCAGCAGTCATATTGTTGTTAGGGGGAGAAAGAATACCCTGCTCAGAGATCACCCCTACACTACCTCATTCAACTCAGAACCTTGTTTAATTGACTCAGGTGCATGCCCAGGAGCAATCACACTCATTAAAAAGCATCACATTATTGGATTCACATTGGACAGGGCACTGCAGTGAGGCAAGTTATTTTCCACACAGACAGTGGATCTCCTATTTGGGGTCACTTCCACCCTAGTGTGCACAGTCACATAGTCTTTTCTATGTCTTTAGAAGCAACAGTCTTGCCCTTCAGCAGGTCTTGCCATGTTCACATCAGTATGTTGACTTTCTTTTGCTGCACTTCTACTGGCCAACTCTCCCTGGTGGCCACGGGATGTAACTACAGCTGGCCTCTCCAGCTGTTTAGCACCCCTTGCAGGCACAACAGGAATTTCCTCTCTGTTGCCAGGAATGACTGCAAACTTTTTTAAACAGGAATCTGGGTTTGCAATTAATTTTTCCCAGCAACATTATCTCCAGCGGTATTCCAGAATATGGGACAAGAAAAAATGCTGTGGCCCAGTTGACCACATTCCAGGCATGGTACTTGGCATTTTTCTTCTGTTGCTAAGGGAGATGGCACTCTCCCAATATGCAGAAACTCACTGGCATCTCTGTGGAGATGGTTGGCCACCTCACCTCTGTAGCTCCTCCTTTTGATTGGCCCATTCTCTCCCGTTGCTATAGGAGACAGCACTATCTCAGCTGTATTTTGCTGGCTCTCCCAAACATGATGACTTCTCTCCACGAAGCATCATTGTTTTCAATTTGACATAATCCTCTGCAGGCAATCCCTTTCTCATGGGGTCCACAGCCTTGACATCACAAATGTTTCTATGGGCAACAACACTCCTCTCAAACTTCTGGTAAGCCTGTTGCTCACTCCTGGCACTCAGAACAGGCTTCCCAAACACAGATGCAGACCTTTGCTTTGCTAGGTAGCTTTGCACTGGAGGCTGGGACAAATGGCACTTGAAGACAGCATGTCCCCACTCACTGCACCGCAAACAGCGCTCTTCCCTCCGTGTCTTGTACAGGCTTCCCACACTGCATCCTCTTTCAACATTAGGACTCTGCCTATAAATAGATGGTCTCCTTGTACCAGTGTTGCTAGGGACAACAGCAGCCATCTCTCTCCTTGAGAAACTCTGTTCTGACATGTATGGGGCTCGTTCAGGCGGTACCCATCCAGCCACAGAGCTCTGTCTCTCATCTCAGCCATCCTTGCTTCTTTTTTGAGTTTTGACAGCCACATGTTCACAGTCACTCCACAATACTTTTGCACAGTTCAGCAACAAAATGGAGCACTGTCTTTTCTCTTGCAGGTTCTCCTCACCTACACACCGATTGTGCAGTCTCATGCACAAAACACAGTTCATATAGCAGATTTACTTACTTTATTGCAGAGATCTCCAGTCCTGCCGCTGCATTCGCCACCATATGTGAGAACTAGCATCTAAGGCAGAGCATTTAGGGACACCGCTACTCACTTTTATTCTTTTTAAGGGCCTTTCTTGTCCATTTTTATTAAAAGAAAGACCAGAAACACAAGCATAGGTTTTCCCTGCAGGGCTTTTAAGCCTTTCTTCAACAGAAAAAACATTCAGCCTTTCTGCCTTGTACTTGCAGCACTGCCCTTACACTCCAGGCTCTTGTCTGTCTCCTACAGACTGTTCACCGACCAACTTGGTGCACAAAGCTAGCAGCCTCTTGCTGCACTGACCCCCATGTAGAGCCCTCCTGGGCCGGACTTCCTGTCTGCCAGGGTGGAGCCCAGATCCTTGTTCAGGTCACTACCAAAAGCCCAGCACACACCTGACCAATTAGTATGCTGGCTGCTCTGAATACGTGGACCCAGGATTGGAGATTTCATCCCACCCGGATTACTTGGAAATTTCCGGGCTCCAGGTCCCAAAATGGACTTTAGAAAACCATGAGGAAACTGAAAAGCCAGTTTCTTCTTCATGTCACAAGTTCCCTGGAGCCCCTCAACCTGTCTGGTTGAGAATTCTGAGTCAAAATCGCTTTTTAGACCCTGGCAGGGCAATGCTCTGTCATGCCATCTATGGCCGTCCTATGATCTGACCTCTTTACAAAAACACTATATGAACAATATAGGCTGTTTGGGACTTTAGATGAGACACAAGCAGGTAATGCTTAGCGTCTCCATCCCTGTATCAGAAAAACTGAAAATTGAGAGGATTAAAAGAGGTGCATGGAAACCAGCCAGCCCCCAGTCTGATGTGTCTGAGTGTCTCCACAATGGAAGCACATGGTTGCTAATGGATGGATAGATGGGAGACAGGTGGGACTGGAGTGGCCCAATCCTCCCCCAACCTGCTCCCATCAATGACTGGTCTAAATATATCATAGCTCTAATTAGCTGTGTTGTAGCAAAGGTGCAGACTGAAATGGACTAGCTGAGAAGCATACACCTCCATCCCTTGATAGATGCAGATGCAGTGTAAACACAGAATGGGACTTTACATGAGGCAACCAGCCTGTAAAGCACAGCGCCTCCATCCCTGATTTCATAAACTATTTAGGACTTAAAATGAGGCACAAGCAGGTCATACTTTTGGTCTCCATCCCTGTATATGAAAAAACTGAAGTTAAAATAGACTGCATCCACCAAAAACGCACGAAAATTGCACGGTGGGACTTTAAATGAGGCACCAGCCTGTAAAGCACAGCACCTCCATCCCTAATTACATGAACAATATAGGCTGTTTGGGACTTTAGATGAGACACAAGCAGGTAATGCTTAGCATCTCCATCCCTGTATCATAAAAACTGAAAATTGAGAGGATTAAAAGAGCTGCATGGAAACCAGCCAGCCCCCAGTCTGATGTACTCACCCACCAGTCTGCCAACCAACCAAGTAGACCTGTCTCACGATATAGGTAAAAAACAGGTATTTATTTGACATGCATTTGCAAACGCATGTATAAGCTGCAAGGCCCCTTCACGGCACCCTGTATTACTTGCAGTCCTAACACTAACAAATTTGAGTGTCTCCACAATGGAAGCACATGGTTGCTAATGGATGGATGGGAGACAGGTGAGACTGGAGTGGCCCAATCCTCCCCCAACCTGCTCCCATCAATGACTGGTCTAAATATATCATAGCTCTAATTAGCTGTGTTGTAGCAAAGGTGCAAACTGAAATGGACTAGCTGAGAAGCATACACCTCCATCCCTTGGTAGATGCAGTGTAAACACAGAATGGGACTTTACATGAGGCAACCAGCCTATAAAGCACGGCGCCTCAATCCCTGATTTTATAAACTATTTAGGACTTTAAATGAGACACAAGCAGGTCATGCTTTTGGTCTCCATCCCTGTATATGAAAAAACTGAGGTTAAAATCTGGCTGGGGGCTGGCTGGTTTCCGTGCACCTCTTTTTATCCTCTCAATTTTCAGTTTTTCTTTACAAAAACACTATATAGACATTCTCAGATCCCACTCAGATGTAACTCAGATGTAACGGTAGAGGGAAACCGTTGGGCCCATCCAGCCTTGGAGACCAAAATGTGACTATGGCCTGTATATTGGAATATGCTAGGATCTCCTCTGAAATAAGCAATGAATGGACAAAGAATGGCTGCATGCTTTCAGTGGTATTGTACATTTGTGCCTTTTCTATCATTGTTGCATTCACTTATTGCTTTTGCTTTTTCCTTACCAGCTCTAGTAGAGGTAAACTATTTTAAAATCAGGAATATCCAGGGATAGAATTGACATGACTTGCAGCTACTTTGTTGCTTGTTCAGCTAATCCTTCTAATTGCAGACAGAACCCATAATGGAATTTGAGTGTGCTTTTTGTTTATCTGTATGATGAAATGTTTCTACCTCATTAACTGACAAACATTACAAAAAACTCCAGATGCCTCAGCTCATCTCTGTCAAACAAACTAATAATTCAATCTCTCTAGTAACCACATATAACAATAACAGACACGCCTCTAATGTGCGGAATTACTCCAATCCTAATTATACAGTATTCTACTGGTGCAAATACATCACTTTATCACGAATCCAACCACTACAGATATAAACTCTGGACCATTCCTTTAACAAGGAGGATACAATATTTTCTTGTAGAAAGACCTAGACAAAAATATCAGGATAAATGAACTGCATTATATGCCAAAAAAAATCTAGTCTTATCAATATGTAGGGTATTGCTTAAGAAAAAAACATAAACCTGTGATCTTTCCATATAATTGTGCCATAAACATGAATGCTCAGATAAATTTTATGATAGAAGGATGGGGATCAGGAAGACATCAAAGTCTATTTTGGTGGAAAACAAGAAACATTAAACATAGCTGATCACAATGTCTCTCCAAATTGCTAACCAGTTGGTTTCAATCCAGAGGTTTCAGGCACAGGAGAGAAGAGTATGTAAACAAGGTTGAGCTTAGAGGATTAGCATGAGGGTGTCCTAATGCTGGCCATACACAGTAAAGTTCCAGCTATTTCAACCACTTTCTGACAGATATCAATAGAAAAACAACCAAATGGATCAAGGCAATCTATCACCAACACTTCAGCCATATATAAACTGTTATTTAGGTAGGGTACTGCTCCTAGTGCCTGGGATCTCTGTTACGAGAACTACCAGAACTGATCTCCCAAGCTGGAAAGCTAATGCCTCGTACACACGCATCGATTATTGGCCGTGATTCCGTGAATTTTTGGCCAACGTCCGATCTGCCGATTTTCGGCTTGTTAGTATGATGCTTTCGACAACCGACTCCGACTTTTCGGCCGAATAAAATCTGGTGTGCAGGTTATAAAATTTTTGTTGGCTGTCAACATAACGGCAGATTTTTCGGTCAGTCAGTACAGATTTCGGCAGACAAAAATCTGATGAGCAAGACTGGGCATGCTCAGAGAAGAAAAAACACACGGAAAGTAAACCAGCACATGACATCACTTCTGAAGTAGATTTTTGTTGGCCGAGAAAATTCGTGTGCAGTCTAGGCACCGTCCAACCAACAAAACACAACTTGGACAAAAGACGGCCGATCGGTTGGCCGATAATCGTTGCGTGTGTACGAGGCATTAGTAATTGTATTAAATCTACCAAGAGTGTAAACCACGCTCTTTACACAGTGGTGGATTAACTACAATCCTGGTATGTTTTCAGTTCACTGGCCCCCACAAATTTAATGAAATAATACTTAAGAGTCAGTGTACATTGGCATTTGTCTAGGATTTAAAACAGTGTTTGAAATATGGAATTTCATGCAGCAGTATACTCTATGCCTTTGCAAATCACCTTTTGAAAAAATTCTAAGGGCCAATTAAATTTTTGTGGCTCGCTAATGAACCTTATGTTGCACAGTAATGTATTTTGCAGTAGGGTAGCCCACTGAACATAACAGATGCACCAAAACACATTAAGGCTCCGTTCACATGTAGGCGTTGGCGTTTTTCAGGCGTTTGTTTATCGTTTTTCAGGCGTTTTACAGGCGTTTTTATAGGCGTTTTTTGCAAGCGTTTTACAGGCGTTTTTTTGGGCGTTTTTAACAGGTGTTTTTGGTGACCAATGGAAAAGCAGAGTGTTTTTTTTACAACATTTGCAAAGGAACCTCCCAGGGACCTCCTCCTCTGCATTGGACCTCCCAGAGACCTCCTCTTTTGCATGATCTTTTTTTTTTTTATGGTTCTGGACATGCTACAGAGCTGAAACTTCACAGGTACACTTTTTAGACCCCCCAGACACTAAAATTAAAACTAAATCCAAAGAAATTTTTTTTTATTTTTTTAAATTTTTTTCAATAATTGGCTCTCTATCAAAAACGACAATTTTTAAGAACTTTTTTTTGCCTGATTCATAGTCCCTGGGGCATGATCCAGAACCCTAGGCACTTTTTAGGGGCATTTATTGGGTTTTAGGGCTTCAATATGGTGTTTTTTGATTCCATATATATATCTACATTACGGTCACCTTTGCATAGCAGAGTCAATTTACCCTAAACTACATTACGGTCATCTTGGCATGGAAGAGTTTGGTCAGCCTGGCATAGTAGAGTCAGTTCACCTAAACTTCGTTACGGTCACCTTGGCATGGAAGAGTTTGGTCAGCCTGGCATAGCAGAGTCAGTTCACCTAAACTTCGTTACGGTCACCTTGGCATGGAAGAGTTTGGTCAGCCTGGCATAGCAGAGTCAGTTCACCTAAACTTCGTTACGGTCACCTTGGCATGGAAGAGTTTGGTCAGACTGGCATAGCAGAGTCAGTTCACCTAAACTTCGTTACGGTCACCTTGGCATGGAAGAGTTTGGTCAGCCTGGCATAGCAGAGTCAGTTCACCTAAACTTCGTTACGGTCACCTTGGCATGGAAGAGTTTGGTCAGCCTGGCATAGCAGAGTCAGTTTACCTAAACTACATTACGGTCACCCTGGTATGGCAGCAGGCTACTGTCACCTTGGTATTGTAGGGTCTGGTCACCTAAACTGCCTAACTGCTGTTCTCCATGTTTCAGGAAAATGTGCTCACAGCAAAGGCATGCCAAGGGGGTGGAGACCTGGGTGGAGAGCTGGGTGGAGAGCTGGGTGGAAAGCTGGGTGGAGAGTTGTGCTGTTTGAGCTGATCAGGAGCAACTAAACGCTTGTAAAACGCCTGTGAAACGCCAAATATCACTTTACATTGAGGTCTATGGGACAAAACGCCTGTGATCTGCCCAAAAAGAAGCTCAAGTACTTTTTTGAGCGTTGGGCGTTTTCCTTAGGGCGTCAAAATGCTCAGATGTGAACAGGGGTCATTGCAATGAATGGGATTTGTCTTGTTGGGCGTTTTGAGAGCTGATTAGTGAGCAGAAAAACGCTCCAAAAACGCCCAAAAACGCCCACATGTGAACGGAGCCTAAGGCTCCTAAGTTGAAATTGACTTAGTAGGAAGATCACTAAACTATAGATTTTTTTTTCAGCATTCACATAGATCCCCCGGAGTCTGGGGCCCCAGGTAACCACCCAGTCTGCACTTATAATATTCTGCCACTGGCTGTTCACATATGCTCATCCAAAATAGCACTTTCACTGCCCTTTTTTCTATGGGGGAGCATCTAAATGCACATACAGGATTCTTGATAGAAATATTCAATTAGCTACACGAATTAGCTACATTTTTACTTGCCACCATGTTGAGGAGGAACAAAAAAGTACTAAAAGATTTTTCACAAAAAGAATTATGGTTTTCTGAAATCTTTACGGGGTTAACCACTTAACGACCGGCGCACGACGATCTACGTCGGCGCTCAGCCCCGGCCAGGCAAACTGACGTAGGCCTACGTCAGCACTTTTTGCCGGCCCTGTGCGCGCTCCCGCGCCCCGCCGCCGCCGCCGATGACTCGATTGGGTTCAAAACCGATCAGTCATCAGGTCCAGGCCAATCATTTTTGGTCTGGACCTGTTGATCGGTCCTGCCCAATCAGATCTCCCTCTAAGCCTGTGAAATGTAAACACAGGCTTAGAGGAGATGTGCCCTCCCCTCCCAACGGTCTTTTTGGATCCAGCGTGAGAGGAGAGCACATCTTACTGTGAGTAATTGCACCAAGCACATCACACACAGCTAGATAGGCACATTTCACCCCCGATCGCCCCCCCAATTAACCCCTACAGCACCTGACACAACACACACTATATACAGCATATAGCATATACCTATATACCTGTATAAGTGTGATTTGTGAACAGGTGTAGCCCTTGCGACCCCCCCTTTTCCACTCAAATTACCCCCCACCCCCCCCTAATAAAGATTTAACCCACTGATCCCCCCTGAACCCCCCCTGATCACCGCCGTTAACCCCTACACCCTCTGTCACATCAGCACTAATACAAACGCAATATACGGTGTTATTGTATTTTTGTATTAGTGTCATTGTGATCAGAATTAGCGCAGGCGACTAAGTTTCTGTCCCAAGAAGGTTTAGGGTCCCCGCCACCCGCCCAATAAAGATTTAAGCCCCTGACCCCCCCCTGATCACCCCTACACCCCCTGCCATAACACACACCGTATACAGTATATAGCATTTTGCTATATACCCGTATAAGTGTGATTTGTGGTCAGGTCTAGCGCTTGCGACCCCCCCCTTTTCCACTTGAATTACCCGCCACCCCCCCCTAATAAAGATTTGAGCCCCTGATCCCCCCTGATCCCCTCCTGATCACCGCTAGTTAACCCCTACACCCTCTGTCACATCAGCACTAATACAAACGTAATATACTGTGTTTTTGTATTTTTGTATTAGTGTGATTGTGATCAGAATTAGCGCAGGCGACTAAGTTTGTGTCCCAAGCAGGTTTAGGGTCCCCCCCACCCGCCCAATAAAGATTTAATCCCCTGATCCCCCCCTGATCACCCCT
Organism: Pelophylax lessonae; assembly: GCF_965119305.1. Lineage (NCBI taxonomy): Eukaryota > Metazoa > Chordata > Amphibia > Anura > Ranidae > Pelophylax > Pelophylax lessonae. Next base: position 804,603,054 of record NC_138768.1, on the reverse strand, counting down.
ACACCCCCTGCCACAACGCACACTGTATACAGTATATAGCATTTTCTATATACCTGTATAAGTGTGACTTGTGACCAGGTTTAGCGCTTGCCACCGTTCCTTTTATCCTTAGGATACCCGCCAGCCCCTTCCAATAAAGATTTAAACCCCTGATCCCCCCCTGATCACATCCCGTTAACCCCTACACCCTCTGTCACATTAGCACTAATACACACATAATATACTGTTTTTACTGTATTTTGTATTAGTGTCATTGTGACTTGAGGTTGTGCTAGCTAGCTAGTTTCTTTCCCAAAGGAGGTTTAGGGTCCCCGCCACCCCCCCCCAGATCCCCAGCGCATAGTTTAGAAATAACCCCTTGATTGCCACACACACACGCACGCACCTACACTTCCATTTCTAGTATAGTGTTTGAACAGATCAATATCTGATCTGATCAGAGCTATACTAGCGCCCCCATAGTTTAGGGTTCCCAAAACGCAGTGTTTGCACGATCAGCACTGATTCCTGCCAGCACCTGCGTTTAACCCTTTCACCCAGGTAAGTGTAGTAATCAACAGATTACTGTCACTTACAAAAAAACACAAGACACAAAACCGCTGTGTTAGCAGAGTCAGGCCTGATCCCTGCTAGCATTAGCAGTTTTTTTGGTAGCGCTTGAAATAATCTTCGACAACCAGGTGCTTTTATTACCTGTGAGTCGCATCACTGTACGGGTAAATTTAGTTACCAAAATGTCTAAACGTTCGTACAGTGATGAAGCTATTTACAGTATAATGACCATGCCAGGTGAGAGCGATGGGGAAGCCTCACCGGCAGAATCAGGGTCAGTATACGAACCAAATGACAGCAGCGGCTCCCTGACAGATAGCTCCGACGACAGATGGGTCCCTGTTAGACCCAGGCGTACCCGACCCCATTCTGGTGTTGTTGAGATGCAGGAATTGCAGGGTGCTCGTATGGAGCAGAGTGTGGGTACTAGTGCCACTCATCCTTCTGGCGACCTGGCAAGCGCCAGCGGCCTAGTACACCCTGGACCTAGTACAACCAGCACTGCAGTAAGACCTGGTGACGTGGCGAGTCCCCTAAGTGCAGTTGAAGCTGGTGCGGTGGCTAGCACAAGTAGTGGCCCGCAGCCACCGCGTATTCGAAGACAGGCCCGTAGAGCCCATAGTGCCCTCCCTGATGCGCTGGCATTTCCTAATTGGCAACCCACTGATACTACAGCGCCAGTACTTCCCCCATTCACCGCCCAACCTGGAATCCACGTGGAGACAGCTGGTTTTACGCCCCTGAACTTTTTTGAGCTGTTCTTCACGGAAGATCTTTTCAGATCTATTGTGGATCAATCAAATTTATATGCTCAACAATTTATCGCCGCCAACCCAAATTCGCCCCTTGCCAGACAATTCGGCTGGAAACCTTTAACGGTTTCCGAATTTAAGATCTTTCTGGGCCTTTCCCTCCACATGGGCATAACTAAACATAGTGAATTGCGGCTATATTGGTCCACTAGCCCACTTCACCATATGCGCATGTACTCTGCCTCCATGTCCAGGGCGAGATATGAGCAAATTCTGCGATTTATGCATTTCAGCGACAATGAAATCTGTCGTCCTCGGGGAGACCCTGCATACGATCGGCTCCACAAAATTCGGCCCCTCATAGACCACTTCAATCAGCGGTTTGCAGCCTTGTTTACCCCCGAACAAGTTGTCTGCGTTGACGAGTCCCTGATTAAATTTACTGGCCGCCTTGCTATGAAACAGTACCTCCCCAGCAAGCGTGCCAGATACGGGGTCAAACTGTATAAATTGTGTGACAGGGCCACAGGCTATACAGTTAGTTTCCGGGTCTATGAGGGAAAAGATAGCTGTGTGGAGCCCCCCAACTGCCCAGACTACATAGGGAGCAGCGGTAAGATCGTTTGGGACTTGGTGTCACCCTTATCCGGAAAGGGGTACCATTTGTACGTGGACAACTTTTATACAAGCGTGCCACTATTTAGTCACCTGCTCGAATTACAAATTGGCGCATGTGGCACCGTGCGACCTAATCGCCGGGGCTTCCCCCAACGGCTTGTAGATTCCCGTCTTAGTCGGGGGGCGAGAGCCTGCTTGAAAACGGACAAATTGCTTGCGGTGAAGTGGAAGGATACACGGGATGTTTATGTTCTGTCCTCCCTTCACGCAGACACGACAATCCAAATCACTACGGCAACTGGCGTTGTGGAGAAACCCCTCTGTGTCCACGAATATAACCTTAACATGGGAGGGGTGGACCTTAACGACCAGATTTTGGCGCCGTATTTAGTTGCCCGTAAAGCCAGACGCTGGTACAAAAAAGTGTCTGTTTATTTATTCCAATTGGCGATGCTGAACGCCTTTGTCCTATACAAGGCGTCAGGACGAACTGGATCTTTCCGGGAATTCCAGGAAGAGATCATCCTTGCCTACCTGTACCCAGGAGGCATGCCTGCCCAACTTCCCCTTCCAGATGCAGTGAGCCGGCTGCATGAGAGGCATTTTCCTTATGCCCTCCCGAGTACCCCTACCCAAAGATGGCCCCAAAGAAGATGTCGTGTCTGTCGCAGGCGCGGATTTAGGCGTGACACCCGTTATTATTGTCCCAAATGTCCTGACCAACCTGGTCTCTGCATCGGGGAATGTTTTGAGCGCTACCATACACTAGTGGAGTATTAGTGTAGGGTACAGCACGACACAGTGTAGGGCACACAAACACAGGGTCTCGAAGGATGTTGGATGTCCATCGACATTTTGAGAGACCCAAGCTGGAAGAGAAGATCGCAGAAGATCGCAGTCCCTCCCAAATCAAGACATGAAGAAACAGTTAGAAAGAAAAATAAAAGGATCCAAAAACTGTTGTTGTGTCAGTCATTTTATATGTCCTTCTACTCTTCTTACTGTACATTTAAATGTCCTTTGTTTGTTTTTTCATTCTTTTGTGACCTGTTTCTCCTGCAGGTACTCGTCGGCTACCACGCATTGATTTTATATATTCTGACACAAACAGTGTTTGCGCTCAGCATATATGGATACCTTTGCTGATAGCAGCTGTGGTGATTTTCTGATTTCAGCACTGCAGTTAAAATCCTATTTTGGTATACGTGGATAGCGCCGTGTATACCCATCATTAAATTCAGTGGGTGGTTGTTTGGGCGGTTAATGATGAGAATCCAAAAACTTTTGTTGTTGTCAGTCATTTTATATGTCCTACTCTTCCTAATGTACTTTTTTTTAATGTACTTTGTTTTTTCATTCTTTTGTGACCTGTTTCTCTTGCAGGTACTTGTCGGCTACCACGCATTGATTTTATATATTCTGACACAAACAGTGTTTGCGCTCAGCATATATGGATACCTTTGCTGATAGCAGCTGTGGTGATTTTCTGATTTCAGCACTGCAGTTAAAATCCTATTTTGGTATACGTGGATAGCGCCGTGTATACCCATCATTAAATTCAGTGGGTGGTTGTTTGGGCGGTTAATGATGAGAATCCAAAAACTTTTGTTGTTGTCAGTCATTTTATATGTCCTACTCTTCCTAATGTACTTTTTTTAATGTACTTTGTTTTTTCATTCTTTTGTGACCTGTTTCTCTTGCAGGTACTCGTCGGCTACCACGCATTGATTTTATATATTCTGACACAAACAGTGTTTGCGCTCAGCATATATGGATACCTTTGCTGATAGCAGCTGTGGTGATTTTCTGATTTCAGCACTGCAGTTAAAATCCTATTTTGGTATACGTGGATAGTGCCGTGTATACCCATCATTAAATTCAGTGGGTGGTTGTTTGGGCGGTTAATGATGAGTAATACTACGCATTATTCTTGTGCTGATTTCTGATAGGTTCTCTTTTTTTCCGTTCAGCCCACAGGCTGCATGAAAAAAAAAAAAACCTATATGCCAAACAAGGACTAGCAATGTACTGGTACGTTGCTGGACTTTGAGTGGTTATACCAGGATGATGCCTGCAGATTTAGGCATCATCTTGGTATCGTTTTTTACAGCCAGCGGTCGGCTTACATGTAAAAGCAATCCTAGCAGGTAATTGGCCGCTAGACTGCTTTTACATGCAGTGGGAGGGGCCTCCCCCCCCCCACCGCCTCCTTCCGCAGCCTTCCGTGGTTTTTCTCGGGCTCTCCTGTCCCACCGGTTAACCCGAGAGTGCAGCCGGTGGTTCAGTTATCTAACCATAGAGCTAATTGAAGATTATAATGGCTCCAATCATCTCTATGGCCTAAGATGCCGGAGGCTACGAGCATTTCATGACTTCTTTTTCGCCAGAAATAAACAGGGCCATTGGGAAATTGGGAAAGTATTTTATCACACCAATTTTGGCGTGGTCAGAAGCATTAAGGTCAGAGGAGAGATCTAGAGTATAAAAGACCCCAATTTTTAAAAAAAAGAGTACCTGTCACTACCGATTGCTATCATAGGGGATATCTAAATTCACTGTGATAGCAATAAAAATGATTTAAAAAAAAAAAATTAAAGGAAAGGTGTCAAAATAACATAAAAGAGCAAAAAAAAAAAAAAAAAAAAAAAAAAAAAATCGAGCTCCGCCCCCTTTCCCCCGTGCTTGCGCGCAATGGCACACGCACGCGTTGGTCTAGTGTCATATGTAAACCGCAATTTCAGCATGCATGTGAGGTATCGCCGCGATCGCCAGATCGAGTGCAGTAATTCTTGCAGTAGACCTCCTCTGTAAGTCTAAAGTGGTAACCTGTAGAGACTTTTAAAGGTTTTTAAAAATGTACGTACGTTTTTGCCGCTGCGCAGGTGTGCGCAATTTTTAAAGCATGTCATGTCAGGTGTCTATGAACTCGGCATAAGATCATCTTTTAAATTTTACCAAACAAATTGGAATTATATAGTGTATTTGTGCAATAAATTTAAAAAAAATGTATTTTTTTCGCAAAAATTGCGTTTGGAAAATCTGTGCGCAAATACCGTGTGACAAAAAAAATTGCAACATCCACCATTTTATTCTATAGGGCCTCTGCTTTAAAGAAATATATAATGTTTGGGGGTTCAAAGTAATTTTCTAGTAAAAAAAAATATTTTTTCATGTAAACAAAAAGGCACAGAAAAGGCTTGGTTTTCAAGTGGTTAGAAGAGTGGGTGATGTGTGGCTAAGATTGAGCGTAAAATGCCGGGACTGTTCAAACACCCCCCAAATGACCCCTTTTTGAAAAGTAGACACCCAAAGCTATTTGCTGAGAGGCATGGTGAGTCCATGGAATATTTTATATTTTGCTACAAGTGTCGGGAAAATTATTATTTCTTTTTTTTTTGTTGTTTTTTTTACAGAAAGTTGTCACTAAATGATATATTGCTCACACATGCCATGTGTATATGTGAAATGACACCCCAAAATACATTCTGCTGCTTATCCTGAGTACAGGGATACCCCATGTGTGAAACTTTTTTGCAGTCTAGCCGAGTACAGGTCCCCGAAAACCAGTCCCCACTTTCAGGCTTTCCAAAGGCGTAAATTGTTGATTTCACTCCTGACTACCTATCACAGTTTCGGAGGCCCTAAAATTCCAAGATAGCACAAAACCCCCCCAAATGACCCCATTTTGGAAAGTAGACACCCCAAGCTGTTTGCTGAGAGGCATGGTGAGTCCATGGAATATTTTATATTTTGCCACAAGTTCCGGGAAATATATATATATATATATATTTTTTTTTTTTTACAAAAAGCTGTCAGTAAATGATATATTGCTCACACATGCCATGGGTATATGTGAAATGACACCCCAATATACATTCTGCTGCTTCTCCTGAGTGCAGGGATACCCCATGTGTGAGACTTTTTTGCAGTCTAGCCGAGTACAGGACCCCGAAATCCAACCTCCACTTTCAGGCTTTCCAAGGGCGTAAATTGTTGATTTCACTCCTGACTACCTATCACAGTTTCGGAGGCCCTAAAATTCTAAGATAGCACAAAACCCCCCCAAATGACCCCATTTTGGAAAGTAGACACCCCAAGCTGTTTGCTGAGAGGCATGGTGAGTCCATGGAATATTTTATATTTTACCACAAGTTCCGGGAAATATATATATATATATATATTTTTTTTTTTTTTACACAAAGCTGTCAGTAAATGATATATTGCTCACACATGCCACGGGTATATGTGAAATGACACCCCAAAATACATTCTGCTGCTTCTCCTGAGTACAGGGATACCCCATGTGTGAGACTTTTTTGCAGTCTAGCCGAGTACAGGACCCCGAAATCCAACCTCCACTTTCAGGCTTTCCAAGGGCGTAAATTGTTGATTTCACTCCTGACTACCTATCACAGTTTCGGAGGCCCTAAAATTCTAAGATAGCACAAAACCCCCCCAAATGACCCCATTTTGGAAAGTAGACACCCCAAGCTGTTTGCTGAGAGGCATGGTGAGTCCATGGAATATTTTATATTTTACCACAAGTTCCGGGAAATATATATATATATATATATATATATATTTTTTTTTTTTACACAAAGCTGTCAGTAAATGATATATTGCTCACACATGCCACGGGTATATGTGAAATGACACCCCAATATACATTCTGCTGCTTCTCCTGAGTACAGGGATACCCCATGTGTGAGACTTTTTTGCAGTCTAGCCGAGTACAGGACCCCGAAAACCAACCTCCACTTTCAGGCTTTCCAAGGGCGTAAATTGTTGATTTCACTCCTGACTACCTATCACAGTTTCGGAGGCCCTAAAATTCCAAGATAGCACAAAACCCCCCCAAATGACCCCATTTTGGAAAGTAGACACCCTGAGCTATTTGCAGAGAGGCATGTTGAGTGTTTTGCAGATCTCACTTTTTGTCACAAAGTTTTGGAAATTGAAAAAAGAGGAAAAAAAATGCATTTTCCTGTTTTTTCTTCATTTTCCAAAAAAAATGAGAGCTGCAAAATACTCACCATGCCTCTCAGCAAATAGATTGGAGTGTCTACTTTGCAAAATGGGGTCATTTGGGGGGGTTTTGTGCCATCTTGGCCTTTTATGGACTTCAAAAGTGTGATAGGTAGTAAGGAGTGAGATCAACAATTTACGCCCTTAGAAAGCCAGAAGGTGCAGATTGGTTTTCCGGGTCCTGTACGCGGCTAGACTGCAAAAAAGTCTTACACATGGGGTATCCTTGTACTCAGGAGAAGCAGCAGAATGTATTTTGGGGTGTCATTTCACATATACCCATGGCATGTGTGAGCAATATATCATTTACTGACAACTTTGTGTAAAAAAAAAAAATATATATATATATATATATATATATATTTCCCGGAACTTGTGGCAAAATATAAAATATTCCATGGACTCACCATGCCTCTCAGCAAATAGCTTGGGGTGTCTACTTTGCAAAATGGGGTCATTTGGGGGGGTTTTGTGCTATTTTGGAATTTTAGGGCCTCCGAAACTGCGACAGGTAGTGCAGAGGTGACATGAACAATTTACGCCATTAGAAAACCTGAGAGTGTTGATTGGTTTTCGCGGTCCTGTACACAGCTAGGCTCCCAAAAAGTCTCACACATGGGGCATCCCCATACTCAGGAGAAGTGGCAGAATGTATTTTGGGGTGTCATTCCACATATACCCATGTCATGTGTGAGAAATTTATCTTTTAGTGACAACGTTGTGTAAAAAAAAAAAATTAAAAAAAAAAATTGTAATTTTCCCGAAACTTGTGGCAAAATATAAAATATTCCATGGACTCACCATGCCTCTCAGCAAACAGCTTGGGGTGTCTACTTTCCAAAATGGGGTCATTTGGGGGGGTTTTGTGGTATCTTGACATTTCAGGGCCTCCAAAACCGTTATAGGTAGTGAGAAAATGCAATGAAAAATGTACGCCCTTTGAAATTCTGATGGTGGTGATTTGTTTTCCGGCTCCCGTACACAGCTACGCTCCCAAAAAGTCTCACATATGTGGTATCCCTGTACTCAGGAGAAGCAGCAGAATATATTTTGGGGTGTAATTACACATATACCCATGGCATGTGTGAGCAATATATAATTTCAATGACAACTTTGTGTAAAAAAAAAAAAAAAAAATTATTTTTGTCATTTTTCAAACACCTGTGACAAAAAAATAAAATATTCAATGAGCTCAACATGCCCCTCAGAACATTCCTTAGGATGTCTACTTTCCAAAAAGTGGTAGTTTGGGGGGGTTTTGTACTGCCCCGCCATTTTAGCACTTCATGAAATGAGATAGGCAGTCAGAAATTAAAGCTTCGTAAATTTCAGTATTTACACCATAGATTGTAGACGCTATAACTTTTGCGCAAACCAATAAAAATACGCTCATTGATTTTTTTTTTGTCAAAGACATGTAGCTAAATATATTTTGGCCAAAAAAAATGACATAAATTGAGTATATTGGATATTTTTTAAAAGACAAAGTTGAAAATGTCATTTTTTTGCAAAATTTTCGCTCTTTTTTTATTAATATCGCAAAAAATAAAAAGCGCAGAGGTGATCAAATACCACCAAAAGAAAGCTCTGTTTGTGGGAAAAAAAGGACGTAAATTTCGTTTAGGTACTGCATTGCATGACCGCGCAATTATCAGTTAAAGTCACGAAGTGCCAAGTTGAAAAAAGGGGTCTGGACCTTTAGCAGCCAAATCCTCCGGGGCTTAAGTGGTTAAGTACCCTGACTACTTTGATAAAATGAGAGTTTACTGCACTTATTTTTTTAAAGTTATCTCTTTTTTTTTTAGTTTTGTACTTCCATATAAAGCAATGTAATCGTTCTCTCCACTTATATATAAAACCAGCTCTGTTGAACAGAAAAGAAAAAATCAACAGAGAGATAAGATATCATGCATACCATGCAAACACATGACACAGATGTGAGAAGGCTCTACTGATACTGGCACAAAGACATTACACTGCTAGCACGTCTTCCAACATTCCTTCATGACACTTGTAAATGGCTTCTCTATGCATACTTTGCTATTCTTTAGAAAAGGCTACAGATTACATGTTGCCTCTATTGTTATTGGATATATCACCCCTTTAGGGTTGAATCTTGGTATCATTTGCTACCTGGATTGTTGTAAGGTAAGTTTGTCTCCAGTCTCATGAACCTGCCTCAATGTGAGCCATCATATAACACAAAACTACTGTTTCTGTTATAATCATTTTATTACATTTTTCTTTCCAAGTAAAAACAAGGCAAAACAACAAAGCAGTCTCTTACAGAGCACTGGTAGGTACACAAAGAAGCCATGATGTTGGGGCTGGACTGTTCAGTGGGCCCAGTCTGATAGCGAAGAAGAACAAAATATGTAAGAATTGCGGATATCCATGCATCTAAGTCCATCGGCATGGTAGTAAATAGTCCAGTCTCTATAGAAAAACGTATTTATAACCATAACAGAATTACGTTTAGGAAATCAGATAACAGGATCAGACCTGCCTAAAGATGCATTAGGAAGAATTATGTGACAGATCGAACTAAAAAAATAGTTAAAGTGGATCTCCACCTAAAAGGGGAACCTTCGCTTGTCGGCAGTGTTAATTTCCTCAACAATAACGTTTTTGTCAGCGGCATTTTTACAGTGATAAAAAAGGAAACAAAAAGTACAGCACATTTTCGTCCACTGACAAAAACTATGACGAAAATCGACGAATAAAAAGGGGACAAAAATGTGAGGCAGGGACGTTTACTAACTTCCAGTTTTCATGGAGCTATGCCTGCTTCCGGTCCCAGCAAGCAAGCGAGTTGAGGTGACTGTGTGCACTGTCCATGATGACTGCCAGAGACCAGAGCAGCATTACAGGCCATCCCTCAGACCTGAGTCCACCATCCAGCACTCAGCAGCATTACAGGCCTCCTCAGACCACCATCCAGAGCACTCTGCAGCAATACAGGCCTCCTCAGACCACCTCCAGAGCACTCCGCAGCATTACAGGCCTCCTCAGACCACTGTCCAGCACTCTGCAGCATTACAGGCCTCCTCAGACCACCTCCAGAGCACTCCGCAGCATTACAGGCCTCCTCAGACCACTGTCTAGAGCACTCTGCAGCAATACAGGCCTCCTCAGACCACCTCCAGAGCACTCCGCAGCATTACAGGCCTCCTCAGACCACTGTCCAGCACTCTGCAGCATTACAGGCCTCCTTAGACCACCATCCAGCACTCTGCACCATTACAGGCCTCCTTAGACCACCATCCAGCACTCTGCACCATTACAGGCCTCCTCAGACCAACGTCCAGAGCACTCTGCAGCATTGCAGGCCTCCTCAGACCAACGTCCAGAGCACTCTGCAGCATTGCAGGCCTCCTCAGACCAACGTCCAGAGCACTCTGCAGCATTACAGGCCTCCTCAGACCAACGTCCAGAGCACTCTGCAGCATTGCAGGCCTCCTCAGACCACCATCCAGCACTCTGCACCATTACAGGCCTCCTCAGACCACCATCCAGCACTCTGCACCATTACAGGCCTCCTCAGACCTCCGTCCAGCACTCTGCAGCATTACAGGCCTCCTCAAACCATGAGAGTGGTTAAATCTGTATCTGTGAGTTTGTTCAAACCTTAATACCACAAATAATAACATGATATTAGATTTTACTCCAAGAGTATATAATAAGTTTGGAAATCCTATAGAAATGCTTAAATAATGCATTACAATTTACCTAAACACATCAGATTTTAGTTGACTAAAATTATTTTATTTGACTAAAATGTACTGGAGATTTTAGTCAACTAAAATACAATGACTGAAATGGGACTAAAACTAAAATGGCATTTTAGTCAAAGACTATGACAAAAACAAAATCAGTTGCAGATGACTAAAATGGGACTAAAACTAAAATGGCATTTTAGTCAAAAGACTATAACTAAAATTAAATCAAAATTTGATGCCAAAATTAACACTGCTTGTCTGCCTTCTCCGCCCCCCCCCCCCACTCCGCTGCCACATTTTGCACCTTTTGGGGGGGAGTGGGTACCTGGTTTTGACAGGTACCCGCTCCCACTTCCAGCTCAGTTTGCCACAGCGAACTCTGAGCTGGAAGTTCGACCTCCCCTCCTTTCCCCACAGCCTTCTGGGACACTTCCCAGGTCACAGAAGACAGTGGCCCATTCACATACCGCAGCGCGCTTTGGGCATTCACAGTAGGAAACTGGCTGTGAAGACGCAAGGCTTGGCTGCCGGTTTCCCTTAGTCAGGATGGTGGTGCCAGCACTCAATAGTCGACTGAAGAATCGACTCAGGTAAGGACACCGTTGGATGCCTGAACAGGTAAGTGCCCTAATATTGAAAGTCAGCAGGTGGGGGGGGGGGCAACCTGGAGCTCCTCTTTAAGACCCATAGGGCTCTTTCAAACAGGCGATCCGATCAGATCCGCCTGTCAGTTTTTTAGGCGGATCGGATCCTCCATGCAGCTCTATGGGGCAGCGGATGTCAGCGGAGACACCTCCGCTGACACCCGCTGCCATCCGCATCCGATCCTGTGCGTGAAATCTGGACGGATGGAAACCCTATTTTTCCATCCGTTCAGGAATCGGAGCGGAGCGGATCTGATGAGAGCGGACAATCGGTCCGCTCTCATCCGATCCCCCATAGAGGGCAGCGGGTGCTGAGACACCTCCCTCTCCGCTCTGCAAGCGGAGACGGAACTGTCATCCGCCGGCTCAACGGGGATCGCGGATCAATCCCCGCTGAGCAACACGGATCCGCCTACGGAGGCGGACCGTGTGAAAGAGCCCATAGGGTCTGTGGCACCATCAGCACATAGCATTTGTAAGATCAAATTCAAAGTATTAAAGTACATAACATATGATGAAAAATACCAAAGTATAATCCTGAAAGAAATCTTAATCATTTATTGGGGTCAGATAACCCCTCAACTAGAGTCATTACCATAAAAGGGGGAACAGAAAGAAGACTGGAGGGAATAAGAAAAATGAGAGAAAAAAAGAGAAAAAAAGGGGGGTGGGGGGGGGGAGAGAGAAAAGGATTAAGATAAAGAAACAAAGTAGGTCCAGGCCGGGGATCCATCTCTCAAGAACCCAGGAGTCCACTCTTGTGCATCTGGAACCTCCAAGTAGGTAAGCCAGGGGGACCAGATCTTTTCAAAAACAGTTTGTTTATCCCACAAGATGCTCACAATCTTTTTGAAAAAACTACTGTTTAGGTGATATAGCAATTAAAAGGAAGTTATAATGCTATTAAATCAATTTGATTTAATTATTTAATTTTTTTTTATTTTGGAAATTATTTTTATTTACAATTTTACAATAACCTTACAAACATAAAGACAGATTCAACATTTAGCATTTTCATTTTTAAATTTATGTTTTGTAAATTAAGAAAACTGGCCATGGTCATTCATCCCACTTCCTCTAGGCCCTTCCCCTGGAGGGCTCCATCAAGCAGCTTGAGCTCAGACTACTACTACACTAAATAGCACTTACACATCATTGCTCAGTCCAGGAGAAAGGACTTCCCACTACCATCACAGGAAGGAGAGGAAGGACCCATGATTGCACCAGACCAGCAAAAAACCCATTGGAAAAGAGATATATACTGTATATACAGTCTACAGGGGGTTTGAAGGTGTTTTGAAAGACTTAAATACTGCATTAATATTCGGCTGGTAAATATGCGAAAAGGAACTTGAAGCTCCCCCTACTGAATGCAGATTTAAATATTAAATATTTGGCATTAGTCACATCCCTGCATTTAGCCTCTTATCTGGGGGTGCATTACCTACATCAATAACTACAATGAACCACAAAAAAGAAGAAAGGGGCAAATCCAATCACACTCCGCAAATGTGTTTAAATTTATCAGACTTTATTGTACAAGAAAACCCTGGTATTTAATGAACCCCCCCCTTCCTCTCTAGGTCACAATAAAAATGGCAATTGTTGCCCTGTCATCTTAACAGAAACTGCTGTCATCCTAACAACCAATGATGTCACATACATGCCAAACATCACAGGAGAAGTGAACTTTCCTCTATACAGTCCTGCAGCCGGTACTAGAAGATATGGTGGCACACTTATTGGGACACCTTATGTTAGGGGACACTCTGATGGACACACATGATGTAAGGGGGCACTCTGATGGCGGCACCTTATTTAAGGGGGTACTGTGATGCAGGCATCTGATGTAAGGTGGGACTCTGATGTGGATAGTGATGTAACAGGGCACTCTGATGGGGACATGATGTAAAAGGGCACTCTAATGGGGACACCTGATGTAGGGGTGGGTACTCTGATGAAAACACCTAATGTAAGGGGGAACCCTAATGGGCACACATGAGGTAAGGGGGCACTCTGATGGTGGCGCCTTATTTAAGGGGATACTGTGATGCAGGCACCTGATGAAAGGGGGGACTCTGATGTGGATAGTGATGTAACAAGGCACTCTAATGAGGACATGATGTAGGGGGTACTGTAATGGGGGACACTTGATGTAGGGGTGGGTACTCTGACGAGAACACCTAATGTAAGTGGGCACTCTGATGGGCACAGATGATGGAAGGGGGCACTCTGATGGTGGCGCCTTATTTAAGGGGGTACTGTGATGCAGGCACCTGATGTAGGGGGGACTCTGATGTGAATAGTGATGTAACAGGGCACTCTGATGGGGAAATGATGTAGGGGGTACTCTGATGAGAACACCTAATGTAAGGTGGCACTCTGATCGGCACACATGATGTAAAAGGGGCACTTTGATGGGGACACCTGTTGTAACGGGCACTCTGATGGGCACACGGGATGAAAAGAGGCACTCTGATGGGCTCACATGACATGAGGGGGCACTCTGATGGGGACACCAGATATAACGGGGCACTCTGATGGGGGACACCTGATGTAACGGGGCACTCTGATGGGGGACACCTGATGTAACGGGGCACTTCGATGGGGACACCTGATGTAACGGGGCACTCTGATGGGCACACATGATGTAAGGTGGTACTCTAATGGGCTCACATGATGTAAGGGGACACTCTGATGGAGACACCTGATGTAACGGGCTACTCTGATGGGGACGTCTGATGTAACGGGACACTCTGATGGGCACCCATGATGTAAGGGGGTACTCTAATGAGGACACCTGATGAAGGGCGGTACTCTGATGAGAAAACCTAATGTAAGGGGGCACTCTGAATGGGCACACATGATGTATAGGGGACTCTGATGGGGACATCTGATGTAACGGGGCACTCTGATGGGGACACCTGATGTAGCGGGGCACTCTGATGGGCTCAGATGATGTAAAGGGGCACTCTAATGGAGACACCTGATGTAAGGGGGCACACTGAAAATTGACAATTAATATTAATAAATTCTAGGGAAATTGTACATTGCTTATTTTTAATAGACAATTTTAATTGACCATGTCCCAGTGGGCGGGACAAAATGTGTCGGAGAGCGTGACTGGAGCAGCGGTGGCTGAGGCTACACATTTCGTTAGCACTGGGTCAGTTTGAGCAGAATCTCATGCAAAATAAGTTTGACATTTCAGGAGAGGGAATCTTCCGCCAGCTCCCATCTTCTGAGCACTGGCAGAGAGATATTCAAGCCTCAGCTTTGAGCAGCGCTTCAAGTTTCTTCAGAATCTGTGTCATAGCACAAAAGGAACATTTTCTGTCCAGACCTCTTTGAATTTTTTTATCAATACCCTTGATGTAAACAGATGTTAAAATGTGAAAAAGTATATGTTAGCAATGATACATGTGCAAATGGTAGATACACACAATACATTTTATTTTTTATACATCCTTATATTCCCCAGACTTAACCCTCCGTGGTTCAATGTGTGAACCATCCTGCCATGCTGCTGGATACAAACCTTTATATGAAAGTAAAGCAACATAGATCCCCTTAGCAACTCAGTCACTTATATTAAATGCATTACATATAATTACTCTGATCCCTCTGTTTCCATGATGAATTTCCTAAGACTATTATTCACATCTTCAGACTACTCCGAGACATATGGACATGTGTTATGGACTAATCCTCGAGTATAGTCTCTGCAGGCTTAAAAGAGTTTGTCTGTCTCAGACAGACCATTCCTAACACCATCCCTCCCACCCAAAGATCATTACTAAATTGTCAAACCAGTGCCACCAGTTGAACTAACTAGGGATGACCCAGCCAGACTGGAAACTTGCTGACAATTTGGTACTTTGTGTACCTGACTCAGTCCCCTTCAAGTAAGTAAATCCACCTCTAGCCTACCATGTTCTTCCATGCAGATTTGTATCACCCGTCTGGCATCAGATTATTTCACGCACGCTATGTGCTCATTGCTGAGACCATTGGTGTTCAAACTAAGCTCAAACCTGATTGTCTGCAAAATGCTACTGGAAGTCATTCTTTTTTGTAGTATATTAACCACTTAAGCCCCGGAAGATTTTACCCCCTTCCTGACCAGGGCCTATTTTGCAATTCGGCACTGCGTGAATTTAACGGACAATTGCGCAGTCGTGCGACACTGTACCCAAACGAATTTGACATCCTTTTTTTCCCACAAACAGAGCTTTCTTTTGGTGGTATTTGATCACCTGTGCGATTTTTACTTTTTGCACTAAAAACAAAAAAAGAGCGTCAATTTTGCAAAAATAACAATATTTTTCACATTTTTTTATATGAAATTCCCAAAAGAAAAAAATGTAAAAATCAAATTTTTTTAACATTTTAGGCCAATTTGTTTTCTGCTACATATGTTTGGTAAAAAAAAAATCGCAAAAAGCGTATTTTGATTGGTTTGCGCAAAAGTTATTGCGCTTACTAACTAAGGGAAAGATTTTTGTAATTTTTGTTGTTTTTTTTAACGCGTAATGGCGGCGATCTGCGATTTTTTTTGCGGTATTGCGACATTGCGGCGGACAGTGCTATACATATGCACTGTTACTGTAAAATGACACTGGCAGTAAAGGGGTTAACTTTTTTTGAGAGGGAGGGGTTATGTGTGTCCCTAGGGGCGTGATTGGCTTGAGGTGTATGAACAGTGATCAACGGTCCTACATAGTAGAACCGTATGATCACTATTCATACACAGGGGAGAATGACAGGCGGCTTGTTTACATTAGCCGCCTGCCTTTCTCCCTCTCTAACGGACGATCGCGAGTGACCGGCGGACATCCGGCGGCGCGTGCTCGCTCCCTAGACCCTCACAGGCTAGCGACGTAGCCCTACGTGGCTTTGCCTGTGAGGGTCTGACTGCCTACGTAAATCGTCGTGCGGCGGTCGGCAAGCGGTTAATAAATGACCTGGATATTTATTTATGTATTCATTACATTATTTGCTGATATTTCTTTTGTCCATACAAGGCAATCTAACTATAAAAAAACACTGAAATATAATATTTGAAATCGAATGGCTTCCATTGTAAGGTCCGGTTCACACTGATGCGATTCGGGAAGGCTGCGAATCCGCAGCCTGTTCCTGCATCACACACGCACCCCCGGCAGTTCACACTGCCATATGCGATACGCTGGGGGTGTCAATGTAATCTTAACGACACCCCCAGTTTGATCGCATATCGCAGTGCGATCGTGCAGTTCGCATAGGATCGGATCGCACAAGTGTGAACCGCTGTACGATCCGATCCTGATGCGGCTTCCAAAAAGGGTCCCTGTGCGTGTTTGCTGCGGCTGCGGTGCGAATTTAGCCATACAAAGTGTATGGCTAAACTCGCACCGCACAGCCGATCGCATGTAATGAAGGAGCAGTGCGCTCCGACATTACATGCGAACCCGGCACTCGCACAAGTGTGAACCGGGGCTAAACCTTAAAATTCTGTTTGCCTGTTTTTGACTTTTTAAATCAACAAGCCAGAACCAATAGGCAGCAAGTGAAGTCTGAATTTCATATCTGCATATTTGCTCCGGGTCAGTGACTCAGAAGATAATAAAGGCAACGGATTTACATGACAGCCATACAATTATCAATTTTAATAAGCAAGGTTAGCAGCCTTTGTAGCCATCTTAGTACAGGTTTACTCTTATCATCCTCCCTGAGGACAAGGTTTTAATTGTTCGAACAAACAGTTTCTGCTTCTTCTGACCCCCACCATTCTTTCAGTGTAATAGGAGGCTGTTCGAAAGAGAAATATATCCTTGCATTGGCTGAATGACACCCAGCCCTGTCCTTTCTGTGTACACAGCAGTATACTGTATATCATAACATGGGCTGCTGCAGGGATAGGTAGTCTTCACAGAAAATAAAAAGCTCACCCACCATATGTACTATAGTAAGTAAAGTGTTTACAGCTCTCTTCTATGGAAGTTCCACTTCCAAAGACTATGTGTCAGGCAGACTCGCATGGTGGTATAGCTACAGCAGATTCATTTAGCATAGAATAGGGAATGGTTAGAACCCTACTGGGTTTACTGTGCTCCAATGGTCCAACTCCTAAGGTCCTTCACCAGCTCTGACACCTTCTCCCTGGCTTCTTCCAGGTGCTGGTCTTTACACATCTTGATTGGCCAGCATGGGATGACATCATACTAGCAAAAGTATATAGGCATAGGACACACCCACCTGACACGCCCCCTTAATCGCTTAAGCCCCAGAGGATTTGGCTGCTCAAAGACCAGGGCCTATTTTGCGATTCGGCACCGCTTGACTTTAACGGACAATTGCGCGGTCGTGCAACGCTATACCCAAATGAAATTGACGTCCTTTTTTTCCACACAAACAGAGCTTTCTTTTGGTGGTATTTGATCACCTGTGCAATTTTTACTTTTTGCGCTATAAACAAAAAAAAGAGTGACAATTTTGAAAAAATAATATTTTTCACATTTTTTTATATGAAATTCCCCCCCCAAAAAATGTAAAAATCAAAATTTTTTAACATTTTAGGCAAATTTGTTTTTCTGCTACATATTTTTGGTAAAAAAAAATCGCAAAAGCGTATTTTGATTGGTTTGCGCAAAAGTTATTGCGTTTACTAACTAAGGTAAAGATTTATGTCATTTTTATTGTTTTTTTTTTTTAAACTAGTAATGGCGGTGATCTGCGACATTGCGGCGGACAGATCGGACCCTTGACTGACATTTTTGACACTTTTGGGGGTACCAGTGACATTACTACAGTAATCAGTGCTATAAATATGCACTGTTACTGTAAAAATGACACTGGCAGGGAAGGGGTTAACTTTATTAGACATCCAGGGGTTAAGTGTGTCCCTAGGGGCGTGCTTCTAACTGTTAAGGGGCGTGGCTTTTGATGTAACCACAGAGACATACGATCCTACATAGCAGGATCGTATGATCTCTGCAGTTACATCAGGGAGAATGACAGGCGGCTTTGTTTACATCAGCCGCCTGCTTTTCTCCCTCTCCAGCAGGAGATCGCGAGTGACCGGCGGACATCGGAGCCGCCAGTCACTCGCGCTGGGATGGCAGTGAACGAGCGGGGGCGGGAGCGCTCCCCTGGCGGCGCGCGCTCGCCCCCTATTGGCTCGCGGGCGAGTGACGTACCCATACGTCACTTTGCCCAGGGGGACTGACCGCCGCAGTATATGTACTTGCGGCGGTCGGCAAGTGGTTAAAGGAGAATTAAACAAATAAAACATATTAGTTAAACCCACAAGTGCTTTTTTTTACCATTACTATTCCTTTATACTGGCTTTTAAAATTTACAAATGCAGCAATTTAGAAACTGGATGAAAGCTTTAGCACCAGAAATACTTTTTGAAATATACCGTAAATAATTTATTTTATATACAACTATATAGATCAGTCCAAAATGAGGAGGATACAGGGACAGAGGGGACTTTGTTCCGAATCAGGGACAGTCCCTCCAAATCAGGACAGTTGGGAGCTATGTGACATCACTCCCACGCATACGCAACTCAATGTAATCTACAGAGGATTGTGAACAAGCAGGTAAATGTGTTTTATTGCAGAAGTGACGTGGCAGGTCTCTTCTGCAAAAAAGACATCCGTACGTGACCTTTGTGCAGGGTGGGTGCATGGCTTCATGGTCATACTGTACAGAATCTAGTGATGAAGAGAAAACCAAGACACCAAGAAGCAGATCCTGAAGAAGGATTTACTGAAGTCCTATATCAGGAAAAAAGTTACACCAACCTTTTGAGAGCACGATGGCCCTCTTTTTTAAGGTGACCGACAGAGACATTGAAAATTTTGCGGTCATCTTGAAAAAAGAAGGCCACTGTGCTCTCAAAATGTAGGTGCGACTTTTTTGTGGATGTGGGACTTCAGTAAATCTTGCTTCAGAATCTTCTTGTTGAAATGGTTTTGTCTTCACTGCAGATTTGTATTACTGTCTGTGTACCTGATGGGGGAAATTCAACCTCTCTAGCTGTCTTGATGATAAAGAGATGGGAATCCAACATTTTACATTAATCACTGGAACAGGAAACAAGAGAAAATCTTCAACTGGGGGACATCTGTTCCATTGACCGGTGTCTTAGAGGGGATTTTTTCTTGGTTTGGAGAGATTTTCTCTCTCTTTCTGTTGAATCTCTGGGGATAGGACGTGAAGGAAAAACATAACTCCCAACTTTCCCTTATTTGGAGGGACTGGGGGAGATTTACTAAATCTGGTTCACACAGAATTGGGTTTAGCTGTGCATAGTAACCAATCAGCTGATAGGTATCATTGTCAAAGCTAAATTAAGCAAGCTGAAGTCAGAGCTGATTGGTTGCTTTGCACAGCTGCACCAGATTCTGTGTGCGCCAGTTTTAGTAAATCTCCCCTAGCACTGTCTCCTTTTTTTCAAACCACTCTGCCTCTCTTTCCTCCTCAGTTGTCTCTTTTTTGTGGCCTGATATATAGACCCCTTTAAAAAATGTACTATATTAACTGTGAAAAGTGTTATATTACACCAAATATTTCATTTAGCCGATATATCCATTACAAGGGAAAAGAAGTGGAAACAATAAGAACTTGTCATTTGTCAACCATTTTTTGGACCTCATGGTCTAGGAAACTTAGGACATGGTAGGGGTGTGTATTTTGCCCCCATACTTTGTACTAAAAGGTGTCCCTCTTTCCCATCTCCGAAAGGTGGAACACAGACAGCAAAAAATAAATCAGGCATTCTAACCTTTCTTTACTGCATCCAAACCTAAAATAAAAAGTTGGCATTAGATGTTCTGTAAAGTGTCTTCTTCTATGAAAGCAGAACTATGCTGCATCTAAGCACCACATAAAAAAAAAAAAAAAACACTTTTTAATTAATTTTTAATATTCAAAGCAAACTCACTATCTATCCATGTCTCCATGCTTTATTTTGCTGAGAAACCACTTTAAAAAACACCCCTAGCATTTCTGGCTGCAGCCATCTTGAGTAAGGGCTGATAATTCATGCAGAAATTACTTCCTTGAATCCATCTGCCCATAGCTCAGGCATGCAGGCAGGAGGGTGTGCTTAGCTCAGAAAAGCCCTCCTCCCCTCCCGAAGACTCCTGGGATATATGACATCATATGGCTATGCCAGGAAATCAGGAAGTAACAGAAGAAATTAAAAAAAAAAAAAAGTTTATAACAAGTAAATATACTGTAAAGTATCTCACAAAAATCAGTACACCCCTCAAATTTTTGTAAATATTTTATTATATCTTTTCATGTGACAACACTGAAGAAATGACACTTTGCTACAATGTAAAGTAGTGAGTGTACAGCTCGTATAACAGTGTAAATTTGCTGTGCCCTCACAATAACTCAACACACTGGGGGGTCAGCCTGTCAGTGCTCAGACCATACGCCGCACACTGCATCAAATTAGTCTGCATGGCTGTTGTCCCAGCAGGAAGCCTCTTCTAAAGATTATGTACAAGAAAGTCCGCAAACAGTTTGCAGAAGACAAGCAGACTAAGGACATGGATTACTGGAACCATGTCCTGTGGTCTGATGAGGCCATTATATAAACGTATTTGGTTCAGATGGTGTCAAGCGTGTGTGGCGGCAACCAGATGAGGAGTACAAAGACAAGTGTGTTTTGCCTACAGTCAAGCATGGTGGTGGGAGTGTCATGGTCCAGCACTGGGGAGCTACAGTTTATTGAGGGAACCAAGAATGCCAACATGTACTGTGACATACTGAAGCCGGACATGATCCTCTCCCTTCAGAGACTCGGCAGTATTTCAACATGATTACGTCCCCAAACACACGTCCAGAATGACCACTGCCTTGCTAAAGAAGCTGAGAGTAAAGGTGATGGACCGGCCAAGCATGTCTCCACACCTGTCACGGAACCATGAACCAGACGTACAACAACAGATAAGTGAAAATAAGAAGGCTTTATTGAAAATCAAGCTGTAAAGCAAAAGTCCAAACGGATGGCGAAACCGAGGCAGAGTCCTTGCGAAGCCAGAGGTCAGGAACCAGGAGGGTAGTCAGACGAAGCCGGGATCAGGAACCAGCAGGGTAGTCAGACGAAGCCAGGATCAGGAACCAGCAGGGTAGTCAGACGAAGCCAGGATCAGGGACCAGAAGCAGAAGCAGTCTTAGAAGCATGTGAACACAGGAGGACCAAGCAAGGAACTGAAGCCACAGACCTCCTATATATATGAGCTAGGCATCCAGCTCCTCCCAGTGGGAAGGAGGAGCCGCAGGGTGGGAGGCTACAAGAAACCCAGAAACCAAGATGGCCGCCAGCACATGTCAAACGAAGGAGAACAGCAAGAAGGTAAGACCTTGACAGTACCTCCCCCTCAAGGGCCCCTCCTCCGCGGAGTAAAGAACGGTTTCTGAGGGAAGCGTGCGTGGAAGGCTCGGAGCAAGGCAGGAGCATGGACATCTGCGGAGGGAACCCAGGAACGCTCCTCTGGACCATAACCACGCCAATGAACCAAAAACTGCACCCGACCGCGGACCAGGCGTGAGTCCAGGATATTGCTCACCTCATACTCCTCACGATTGCCCACTTGGACCGGACGAGGCCGAGGAACCGAGGAAGTGAAACGATTACACACCAGTGGCTTCAACAGGGAGACATGAAACACGTTGGAGATCCGCATGCCAGGAGGAAGCGCAAGGGCATAGGCTACCGGGTTTACCCTGCGAAGCACTCGGAAGGGACCAACAAAGCGAGGCGCCAGCTTGGGAGTGGGCACTCGAAGGTTGAGGTTGCGGGTGGACAACCATACACGGTCTCCGGCCTGGTAGGAAGGAGCAGGCGCTCGTCTGCGATCAGCCTGGAGTCTCTGGCGCTGCGCAGAGACCTCAAGGGACTTCTGGATCTGTACCCAAGAAGCACGTAGGACGGAAAGGTGATCCTCCACAGCCGGAATATCCTGGGGAGAGAATACCTCCGGTAACACGGCAGGTTGGAACCCATAATTGGCCA
This sequence comes from Pelophylax lessonae, assembly GCF_965119305.1. NCBI lineage: Eukaryota > Metazoa > Chordata > Amphibia > Anura > Ranidae > Pelophylax > Pelophylax lessonae. The sequence goes on along the minus strand of NC_138768.1, from coordinate 804,580,727 downwards.
TGAAGGGAGACGTCCCAGAGGAAGAGTTCACCGCCGTGTTCCTGGCAAACTCAGCCCAAGGCAGGAGGTCAACCCAATTGTCTTGGTGATCGGAGACATAGCAACGAAGGAATTGCTCCAAGGCCTGATTGGATCGTTCTGCGGCCCCATTGGACTGAGGGTGGTAGGCCTAGGAGAAGGAGAGATGAATCCCCAACTGGGAGCGCAAAAGGCGCGCCAGAACCTGGACACAAACTGACTCCCCCGATCCGACACAATCTCCTTGGGCAAACCGTGCAACCGGAAGACCTCCCTGGCAAAAATCGTGGCCAACTCCTGTGCAGAGGGTAACTTCTTGAGAGGAACACAGTGGCACATTTTGGAAAACCGATCCACAATCATGAGAATGACCGTATGGCCTCGGGATGCAGGGAGGTCCACAATGAAATCCATCCCCAGGTGTGACCATGGGCGCTCCCCGGTGGCTATGGGTTGCAGAAGGCCCAACGGAAGGTGCCGAGGGGACTTACTCTGGGCACAAACGGAGCATGCCGCTACATATGCGGCGATGTCGGAACGTAGGGAAGGCCACCAGAACAGACGTGAAACAGCCCAGGACAGCTGATTCTTTCCAGGATGCCCCGCGGTCTTGGAGTTATGGTAGGTTCGCAACAACCGAGTGCGCAACTCCTCAGGCACAAAACATCTGCCGTTGGGTCTCCCAGAGGGAGCACCAGATTGAGCCGCCAAAATCTGCTCACCCAGGGGAGAGGTCAGGCTGGTGCGAATGGCGGCCAGGATCTGATTCGGAGGTATGACCGAAGTCGGAATCGACTCCTCCCTGGACAGGTCGGAGTACTGCCGTGATAAGGCATCCGCCCTGATGTTCTTGGAACCAGGTAGGTAGGAGACCACGTAATTAAAACGTGACAAGAACAGAGCCCATCTGGCCTGACGTGGTGTCAATCTCTTGGCCTCAGAAAGGTAGGTCAGATTCTTGTGGTCCGTCAGGATGAGGACCGGAACCACCGAACCCTCGAGCAAGTGCCTCCATTCTTTAAGGGCCTGCACGATGGCCAATAACTCCCTGTCACCAATCTGATAGTTGCACTCCGCGGAAGACAGTCTCCGGGAGTAAAACCCACAAGGAAGCAGAGGACCCTCTGGTGTTCTACGCTGAGACAGAAGGGCGCCTACTCCCGTCTCAGACGCGTCCACCTCGAGGACAAAGGGCAACCCAGGGTTGGGATGCGACAGAATCGGAGCCGACACAAAGGCGGACTTTAGAGCCTCAAAAGCTCGGATGGCCTCGAGCGGCCAGACCTGGGAATTACTGCCCTTCCTGGTCAGATCCGTGAGAGGCTTGGCTAGCATGGAAAAGTCCCTGATGAACTTCCGATAATAATTGGCGAAGCCCAAAAAGCGCTGCAGGGAGCGAAGACCACTGGGCTGGGGCCACTGTAAGACAGCCGAAACCTTCTCAGGATCCATGGAGAACCCCTCAGCGGAAATGATGTAACCTAAGAAGGTTACCTGGGATCGGTGAAATTCGCATTTCTCAAGCTTACCGAACAGCTTGTTCTCTCGTAACCGTTGCAACACTCGTCTGACATCCAGAATGTGGGTCTCCATGGATTCAGAATATACCAAGATGTCATCCAAATAGACCACCACACACTGCTGCAACAGGTCACGGAAAACATCGTTAATGAATTCCTGAAAGACTGCGGGCGCATTGCACAACCCAAAGGGCATAACCAAGGATTCATAATGACCGGTCCTGGTGTTAAACGCGGTCTTCCACTCATCGCCCGCCTTGATCCTTACGAGGTTATATGCCGCCCTCAGGTCGAGTTTGGTAAAGACCGTGGCCCCTTTAAGGCGATCGAACAGCTCGGAAATCAAGGGTATCGGGTAAGCGTTCTTGATCGTGATGCGATTGAGACCCCTGTAATCGATGCAAGGCCTCAACTCACCGCCCTTCTTTTTCACAAAGAAAAATCCAGCCCCTGCCGGGGACGAGGATTTGCGAATGTGTCCGCGTGAAAGCGCCTCCTTCACGTACTCCTCCATGGCCTCATTCTCCGCTACCGACAGTGGATAGACCTTGCCACGAGGAGGAACGGCACCAGGTTGTAACTCGATGGCACAATCGTATGGGCGGTGCGGAGGTAGGGCAACCGCGCGCACCTTATCGAATACATCCCGGTACTCCTCATATTCAGGAGGCAACAGAGAGTCCGAGGAAGTACACAGCAACTTGACAGGCCCATGGATGCAACTAGCCCCACACTGCGGTGACCACGAGAGGATCTCGGCCGATCTCCAATCGAAAGTCGGATTATGCTTCTGGAGCCAGGGGTACCCCAAGACCACCGAGTAGTGTGGAGACTAAATAACCTGGAAGCAGACCGACTCTCTGTGAACGGCACCAATGGCTATCCCCACTGGAAGGGTCTCATGAGTCACGTGTGGCGGCAGAAGGGGTCTGCCGTCTATCGCCTCAAGAGCCAGTGGAGAACCTCGAGCCTGCAGAGGAATGGAATTGGCGGCAGCGAACACACTATCAATGAACAAACCACCAGCACCAGAGTCCACCAACGCCTGGGTCGTCACTGAGCCCCCGACCCAGGAGAGGACAACAGTGATCAGTGGTTTGTCAACACGGGAAACCGGGGACGAGGAGACTCCACCCAAGATCTGCCCCCGACAGGATCTCAGGTGCGAGCGTTTCCCGGACGGTTCGGACATGCCAACCGAAAATGCCCACCGAGACCACAGTACATGCATCGACCCTCGCGTCTTCGGAGTACCCTCTCCCCCTCGGACAGGTGAGCAAAGCCCAGCTGCATGGGTTCACCCCCAGCCAAGTCATCCCCAGGAGGCGTGGGAGGAGAGGGAGGCACGGGTGGGACAGCAAAGGTAGGCGCCAATCTGTTAGGAGGCCTCCGCAGACTCTCCTTAAAGGAAGGTCTCTCCCTGAGTCTGGTGTCAATCAAAATCAAGAAAGAAATAAGAGACTCGAGCTCCACTGGTAGGTCCTTAGCTGCAACCTCATCCTTCAAGGCATCCGAGAGACCATGAGAGAAAGCAGCGACCAGAGCCTCATTATTCCAGCCCACCTCTGCTGCCAGGGTACGAAACTCAGTGGCGTATTCAGCTACGGATCGTGAACCCTGTCTGATGGACATAAGGAGCTTCGCAGCAGAGGCAGCACGAGCCGGCACATCGAATACCCTCCGAAGAGAAGCAACAAAACCGGAAAACTCGGCAACCACCGGATTGTTGTTCTCCCATAAAGGGCTGGCCCAGGCCAAGGCCTTGTCCGAGAGCAGCGAAATTAAGAAGCCCACCTTTGATCTCTCAGTAGGAAAGGCATGTGGCAGCAACTCGAAATAAATGCCCACCTGGTTAAGGAAACCTCGGCACTGAGTTGGCTCTCCCCAAAGCGCTGTGGAAGGGGGGCAGAACCGGTCATACCCCGAAACACCGCAGGCGCAACAACAGGTGTCGGGGTAGACTCTGGCGCAACAACCGGAGCGGCAGTAGGAGCAGGCCCAGGAGCGACAACCGACCCATCGGCAACGGGAGCGAAATGAGCCGTGCGTTCAAGCAGGGTTTGCAACGCCACGGCGAACCGACCCAACAGGTGATCCTGCTGATCAAGTCTGGCGACCAGCGTGAGTAGCGAGGATGGCCCTGTACCGTCAGAATTCATGGCTTGGTCCCAATGTCACGGAACCATGAACCAGACGTACAACAACAGATAAGTGAAAATAAGAAGGCTTTATTGAAAATCAAGCTGTAAAGCAAAAGTCCAAACGGATGGCGAAACCGAGGCAGAGTCCTTGCGAAGCCAGAGGTCAGGAACCAGGAGGGTAGTCAGACGAAGCCGGGATCAGGAACCAGCAGGGTAGTCAGACGAAGCCAGGATCAGGAACCAGCAGGGTAGTCAGACGAAGCCAGGATCAGGAACCAGCAGGGTAGTCAGACGAAGCCAGGAACAGGAACCAGAAGCAGCAGCAGTCTTAGAAGCATGTGAACACAGGGGGACCAAGCAGGGAACTGAAGCCACAGACCTCCTATATATATGAGCTAGGCATCCAGCTCCTCCCAGTGGGAAGGAGGAGCCGCAGGGTGGGAGGCTACAAGAAACCCAGAAACCAAGATGGCCGCCAGCACATGTCAAACGAAGGAGAACAGCAAGAAGGTAAGACCATGACAACACCTAAACCCTATTGAACATCTGTGGGGCATCCTCAAATGGAAGGTGAAGGAACGCAAGGTCTCTAACATCCACCAGCCCTGTGATGTCATCATGGAGGAGTGGAAGAGGACTTCAGTGGCAACCTGTGAAGCTCTGGTGAACTCCATGCCCAAGAGGGTTAATGCAGTGCTGGAAAATAATGGTGGCCACACAAAATATTGACATTTTGGGCCCAATTTAGACATTTTCACCTAGGGGTGTACTCACTTTTGTTGCCGGTGGTTTAGACATTAATGGCTGTGTGTTGAGTTATTTTGAGGGGACAGCAAATTTACACTGTTATACAAGCTGTACATTCACTACTTTACATTGTAGCAAAGTGAAATTTCTTCAGTGTTGTCACATGAAAAGATACAATAAAATATTTACAAAAATGTGAGGGGTGTACTCACTTTTGTGAGATACTGTAAATTCCTATCTATTTACTAAGGCTAGCAGCATCAAGATTAAAAATAGCCAATGTAGATTGAGAGAGTGAAGTTCCACTTTAAAATGTTGGATGTGATGGTCAGGTTGGTCTAATAGGTGATGGTCCCCGCATATAAGAATTCACTGCAGCTCTATCAACTGACATGCTTTAGTTAGGAGGTACAACAAGACAGGGCTGTAAATGCCCGGTGGCCATAGTTGACTCATGCCATCCTCCATTGTTGTGCTTTTGCTAGACTATCTAGTCTCAGGTTACACAGCCTGTGCTTATTTTGCGTTTTGCTGTGCTATATAATTTAGATGAGTTCAGTCCATAACATAAAGAGTAACAATAGAAATTAGATCTTTTTCTCCTATGTAGCAGTATAGTTCCTTCGGGTAGAGTGTTCTATGTGCAGAGGGCTGCTGTCTTAGGGCCCTTTCACACTGAATGCAGCGGGATGCAGTTGGCTGCAGTTGAATGCATTTTGGACTGCACTCCAACTGCATAGACAGCCCAAAACCAAGGTAATCCTATGGGCATAGTTCACCTCATTGCAGTGCAGTTCAGTGCAATTGAGCATGCTGCATTTCAAATGCACCACAGATGCAAAGAATGCGCTAAAAAGGCACTGCACTCGCACAGCAATGCTCCTCTTAAAGCCAAGAAAGCCAAGCCCATAAACATATAGAAAAATGCACCCCAAAAGCAATCCTAAACACAGCGCAAAATGCATGAAAAATGCTTTTAAGCGCGCAACAAAGGCGCTTCAAATGCATGCAAACATGCAGTCAAAAATGTGCAGTTATGTGCAGTTTCTGGTGTGAATGGGCCCTTAGTTGAAATCTTGTGTTCTCTGCCTAATGCCCCCCACAGTGATGATCTTCCAGTGCTGCAGGGTTATATCCCACAGTCCAAGGATCTGTCACAGGCATTCAGTTGACTATATCTGCCCTTTCTGGCCCTCTCCTCCATTTATAGAAGCTGTACAATAGTGTTGGGCGAGTTTGTGCACTTTTAATGGGGAGTGGAGCGAGTCTCTCCCTCTTGGAGAGGGGCCAACTGGGTGAGAGAACTGTCCAAGTGCGAAACCAAATGGATATATTTGACTCAGTCTCTCGATCCAGTTGGCCTGAACATTGAATTAGACCTGAACTGTTTCATCAGTAATGCATAGTAGGCTTAGGGATATAGGATTGAGATAGTGTCCATATGATTGTGATTTTCATTCCTCTATATATTTTATGTGTAACATTATCACATATATTTATTTATTTCAAGTTTTGTAAATTATTGTTTTATACTGTCTTGTCTGTGTGTATAGATTGCAGATTTTATCTGTATTTTTATCTGTATTTCTATTTGTGCTTTTAATTTTAGGATGGGTGTAACATGGACGAATGGCTTTCCATGTGCCACCCTTATGCCATAATTCTATTTATGGAGCTATCGTATTGGTTATATTATTGTTGTATTGTTAATGGGTATTTTTTACCACCATATTTGACATATGGGATTTATATGCAGATTGATCCTTCCTTGCTAAAAGTCACTAGGGTGATTTTGGGCGTTACATGACTGTTATTTAGCCCTTATATATGTGGCGGGGAGGTTGACCGGGATCTATTAATTTAGTACCCCGAGTACTTGAAACTCATCCTCTCATTTGTGAGCCGTGAGGTTGTACCAAACAATAAGGGGTTAATTGCACATACGGAGGCTTGTCCTCTAGCGGTTGCACCAAGCAGGGGTTAATTGCACATACGGATGTTCTGTCCTCTGGCGTGAATACGGAGCAGGGAGGGATCATCTGCGTGTTTGTCTAACTGGCAGCCAGTTCTCCGCCTAGTGGGTGGATCTGGTGTGTATATATCTGAGCGTTGTGCCGTCGTGGTCACGCCCCCGGTGACGAAGTCGGAAGTGACGAAACGCGTCGGGGCGTGACCAGACGGCGTTCAGCAACTATTGTTTGGGGAGTGCTCTGACATCCGGCGGATCTGTTTTCCACGGCGTGGAGCCTGGAGCAAGTATCTGACGGCGGTTACCTCCCTATACTAATGATATGCGTGATTTTATGTGAAACCAAGTGAGTGTATTATATGGTGGATATTAATAAATGCAAATCTAAAACGTTATTGCACTAGTGGGGATTGTCCTTTCTCTTCACATGTTTGGAGTTATTTGTCTCGACATACACCTGTAGCAGTGTTTCCCAGTGTGATCCTGAGACCTTTGCCCTATAGCTTAAACCACGACAGTGATTAAGCAACATCATTTGGTGAGTGAGTTTTTCAGCTGATCCCCTGGACACGGTGGTGGTGGAGATTGGTGACCCATAGTTTCACTTCACATCATTTCAAGATTTTTCCTTGGATGCTTTTTGCTTTTATCATATGGACTTTTATAATGTTTTAAACATTTATGATTATTAGTTCTGTGTTTGAATGTTTACACGTACTTATGGATTATTAAGAGGATTTACTTTTTGTTATCGCTCCTATAATCCTGGTTTGCATTTGTTTGCTAAAAGGTTATTCCTTGAACTAAAGCGGTGGCAGGAGGGCGCCACCATCCTTGCGCTACTGGAATTTTATGTCATTATCGCATGAAATTCCCTTTTTACATTTATTTTTCTGTTAAGTAGCAGCATCTTAATTAGGTTTTGCTTTCTCTCATAAGCGCTTAGGGTTACTCATTATTCCTTTCTTTTGAGGTGTTGTGGGTATCTGTTTTATGATATTAGTATCATGCAACAAAATGTGAACGATAAGTCGTCCAATTATCTGAACGTCTGTACGAGGCATTACTCTATCTACACTGAAAAAAACCTGAATTTTTGTAAAATCTTACCGTAAAATTCCTTTCTCTGAGTCCTCCGACAGTTGCCGCCCACTCATACAGTCTTCACCAATGGGTATTGACCTCTTATCCATAGGAGCAAGCTAGGCATAAGACTTGTTAAAAACAAAGCATTTACATAGACACACCTATGGGGGCTGTCCCACTGGTCCAATACCCCCCCTGCTATCAGCCATCCCAACTCAGTTTGGTAGCAAGCAGTTAGAGTCCAAAAACCCCAAAAAGAGGGGTGGGGGCGGCGACTGTCGGAGGACTCAGAGAAAGGAATTTTACAGTAAGATTTTACAAAAATTCAGTTTTCTCTTATGTCCTCCGACAGTTGCCGCCCACTCATACAGTCTTCACCAATGGGATGTCCCAAAGCAGTGTGGACATGAGGGGTGGGAAACGCAACCGTCAGAAAGGCAACGCAGTACCCATATCAGAGAAAGGAACCTTACATGAACAGAAAGGTAACCCTCTGGGTAACAGAAAAAGGCTCAACAGGAGCAACAACCCAGGAAAGCAAATAACCAAGGGGATAAACAACCCCAACAGCCAGGGACCCGCAAAAAAAAACAGGGTCCCCTCACGGTACTGCCGCACAGAGAACTTTGCGGCCAAAGGAGGCATTAGCTGATGCCAGAACATCAATTTTGTAGAATTTGGAAAAGGTGTGCACAGACGACCAAGTCGCAGCCTTACACACCTGGGCCACCGAAGCCTGACGCCGGGCGGTCCAGGATGCACTCACCGCTCTTGTAGAGTGTGCCTTGACAGGGAAGGGGCGATACCCGTTCCTTCAACGAATAGGCCCGTACAATTGTCTGTCTGATCCATTTCGAAATGGTCGCCACAGACGAAGCCATACCCTTCAGAGGTCCCTCAGGAAGGACAAAAAGAGAATCCGATTTCCGAAAGGATTCAGTTGACGACAGGTAAACCCTGACAACATCCAAGGAATGCAAAGCAACCTCCTTAGGATGCTTAGGATTCGCACAGAGGGAAGGCAAAGCAATGTCCTCATTAAGGTGAAAATCAGAGACCACCTTTGGAAGAAAGGACTGGTTAGGTCGCAAGACCACCTTATCCCTATGAACCACCAGGTTTGGGGAGCGGCAAGACAAGGCCGCTAACTCAGACACTCTGCGAGCAGAAGTGATCGCCACAAGAAAAGCAACCTTTTTAGACAGCAGAGTTAACGAGATTTCCCTGATGTTTTCGAAAGGGGAACATTGTAACACGGACAGAACCAAGTTCAAGTCCCATGGAGGTAAGGGCGCCCTTCGAGGAGGGGCCAAGTGACGCACACCTTGAATGAAGGTGCGAATCAAAGAATCAGACGCCAAGGGGCGCTGGAAAAGGACAGCCCGTGCAGATACCTGGCCCTTAATCGTGGCCAACGCAAGGCGCTGGTCCACACTAGACTGAAGGAAAGCCAACACTCTCGCCACCGAGTATGAACGAGGAGAGAAGCCCCTGGACTCACACCAGGAAAAATAAGCTTTCCATGTACGGTAATAAATCTTACCAGATGAGGCCTTTCTAGAATTGAGTAAGGTAGGAATGACCTCTGAGGAAAGACCCCTGTCTCTCAGGACCTGGCTTTCAACAGACGGTCCAGGGTCTGGCGGCTCAGATAATTGGCCTGCCAATTCTCCACACCCGGAATGTGAACTGCCTATATTGCCGGGACATGAGTCTTGGCCCAAGACAGAATTCTGGTCACTTCCTGGGCCTCCCGGGCACTCCTGGTACCCCCTTGGTGATTGATGTAAGCCACTGCAGTGGCATTGTCCGTCTGCACCCGAACAGGAAGGCCCTGGAGACGATCTGACCAATGGAGCAGGCACAGTCTGATCGCTCTCAATTCCAATATGTTTATGGGGAGGGAGGAGTCCTCCACCGACCAAGTGCCCTGGGCAGACAGGTTGCCCAGGACTCCACCCCAGCCCAACAGGCTGGCATCCGTGGTAATTACTGTCCACAGTAACGGCCGGAAGGATTTTCCGTCTGCCACCGCCAGGGACTGAAGCCACCACAGAAGATTCATTCTGGTTTGGTGACTCAGAGACACCCTCAGATCCAAGGACTGAAGCAGCCTGTCCCATCTGGCCAGGATCTCCGCTTGGAGAGAGCTCGTGTGAAATTGTGCAAACGGTATGGCCTCGAAGGCCGACACCATCAACCCCAGGGACCGCGTACAGGTCCTGAGTGACGAGAATTTGTTTTCCCTGAGGGCCCTGACCTCGTTCTGTAGGGTCCGGAGTTTGTCCTCCGGCAGGAACACCTTTGCTTGAGCAGAGTCCAGAACCATTCCCAAGTATGGGAGACAAGGTTGACTTCTGCACGTTGATGGTCCATCCGAACTCCTGAAGCGTCTGAACTGTAGTAGACAGATCGCGCAGCAGGCTCTGACTGGCACTCGATCTTAACAGGAGATCATCCAGATAGGCCCAGAACGGGAGCCAGCACTTTGGTAAACACCCGTGGAGCCGAAGCGAGACCGAGAGGTAAAGCCACAAACTGATAATGGTCCTCCGCGATAGCGAATCGGAGGTACCTCTGATGACCTTCGAAAATGGGGATGTGTAAATACGCATCCTTCAGGTCGATAGAGGCCAGGAATTCGTCTGGACTCAGGGAGGCTACCACCGAGCGGAGCGATTCCATGCGGAACTTCCAAACGCGTACAAAGCGGTTCAGAGCCTTTAACCACTTGCCGACCGCCGCACGACTATCTACGTGGGCGGTCAGCCCCTCACAGGCAAAGTGACGTAGGTCTACGTCGCTCGCCTGTGAGGGTTTAGGGAGCGAGCGCGCGCCGCCGGAGGCGCGCTCCCGCTCCCGCGTGGTCACGGACCCCCCCGCGCGCGTGACCGGCGGACCCGATCGCCGCCGGCCACTCTGCGATCGGCGGGGGAGAGGGAGATAGTCAGGCAGCTTGTGTAAACAAGCTGCCTGTCATTCTCCTCTCTGTATGAGAGCTGATCACATGGATCTACTATGTAGATCCATTGATCACTCCTCATACAGTTGAAGCCACAGCCAATCACAGTTAGAATCACGCCCCTAGGGACACACACAGCCCCTCCCTCTCAAATAAAGTTAACCCCTTCACTACCAGTGCATTTTTACAGTAACAGTGCATATGTATAGCACTGATTACTGTAGAAATGTCACTGGTAACCCCAAAAGTGTCAAAAATGTCAGTCAAGGGTCCGATCTGTCCGCCGCAATGTCGCAGTACCGCAAAAAAAATCGCAGATCGCCGCCATTACGCGTTAAAAAAAAAAACAACAAAAATGACAAAAATCTTTCCCTTTGTTAGTAAACGCAATAACTTTTGCGCAAACCAATCAAAATACGCTTTTTGCGATTTTTTTTACCAAACATAGGTAGCATAAAACAAATTGGCCGAAAATATTAAAAAATTTTGATTTTTACATTTTTTTTTGGGGGAATTTCATATAAAAAAAAGGGAAAAATATTGCTATTTTTGCAAAATTTACGCTTTTTTTTTGTTTATAGCGCGTGATCAAAAAATCGCACAGGTGATCAAATACCACCAAAAGAAAGCTCTGTTTGTGGGAAAAAAAGGACGCCAAATTCGTTTCGGTACAGCGTCGCACGACCGCGCAATTGTCCGTTAAAGTCACGCAGTGCCGAATCGCAAAATGCCCTCTGGTCGTTTAGCAGCCAAATCCTCCGGGGCTTAAGTGGTTAAGTCCAGAATCGGACGCACCTTGCCCTCCTTTCTGGGCACAGTGAACAGATTCGAGTAAAACCCCCGAAACCTGTCCCGATGAGGCACCGGGACGATCACCCCCTGGGCGAGGAGATCGTGCACCGATTGATGCAGGTACTGTGGGTCGCCCTGGGGTCAAATGAGGATTTGAGGGAAAGAATCTGTCCGCTGGCCGCGAAAGGAATTCGATCTTGTATCCTTTCCTGAACCCACCTGTCCGGAATTCGGAGCAGCCAAGGTTGGAGGAAACCGCGCAAACGTCCCCCCACCACTGAAGCGGGTGAGGGCGCCCCTTCAGGCAGAGGCAGACTGGGCCACCGCACCAGCCTGGGCGGTTTTTGGTTTGCCCGCCCAGGGCTTTCTCTGGCCACCCTGGCCCTTGAAGGGTTTTCCCTTGTTCTGTGCCTTGAAGGCACGAAAGGACCCCTGATTTGGTTTAAAGGGGCCCCGCTTAGCGCGGAAAAACTTGCCCTTAAGATTCTGGGGCAGCAGAGTGCTCTTGCCCCCAGTGACCCCTTTAACCAATTCATCCAGGGATTCCCCAAAAAGGCGAGACCCCGCATAGGGGATGTCAGCCACCGTTTTCCTGGAAGTCTGGTCAGCTGACCAGCTTTTCAGCCATATCAGGCGACGGTTAATCACCGTGACACTGGACAGGTGCGCAGCTAATGGGGCCTCATTCAAGGCCGCATCGCACAAATACATGACCCCTTGATAAATCTGGTCCACCATCTCCACGGTAGTAGGGGGGGCAGAATCAGCCACGAGGGTGCGTCTCAGCACCTTGGTCCAATCCGCCACCGCTTGAGCCACCATGACAGAGGCGAAAATAGGTTTCAGCATGGAACCCGCCACCATGTAGGCATGGCGGGCAAGGGATTCCAGCCTCCTATCCGTAGGATCCCTAAACACCGGAGAATCTTCGGTGGGTACCAGAGTGGCCTTGTTCAATCTGGCCACAGTGTGATCCACCTGAGGAGCCACACACCAGCGCAAATCCGTAGGAGACGCAAAGGGATAAAGGAGTTGAAACTTTTTTGGCACCTCAAAGGTGCATTTTAAATGATGCCATTGATCATTCACAGTAGCGTGAAACTCAGCGGGGCAAAGGAACACCTGGGCCGCCTTGCGGGTCCTGTGTGTACCAAAAGAGGACACAATTCCCGGAGGATTGGGCTCATCCTCTAAATGTAGTGTTTCCTTAATGGCAAGTTTTAGCGGATCCATAGCTGCACGGTCTTCCGCCGTCCCAGGGGGGGAATCATCCACCCCTGCAACCTCCGCCTCCCCCTCAGACTGAGCAGATTGAGACCCTGCAAGGGGCACGCTACCTACGGCAACCATGTCAGATTCAGAATCAGAAGAAAAAGAAACCCTAGGCCTTTTTCTATTAGCTCGTTCAGTCATCAGAATATCCACTTTGGACACCAAAGTTGCCACTGCAGCAGACAAAGTAGTCAGAGCAGAAGATTCAGAAGACCCTGAATCCCCCACTAAGGCTGGGGGAAATTTGCTGTCCTGAGATTCCATAGTAAAAAAGTTTTTTTTTGTGGTACTGGCCCTTTAAGCACGCCACGGACCCCCGCAGCACACCGCTACAAGACTGTGACAAACAGACCCCTAAGCAGGAATAAACTGATAGCCAGAAGTATTTGCACAAAAAAGGACAGCAGACAGACCCCCACAAAGTGTTACCACTGCAGCCGATCTCTCCTGAACAGAAGGAGGAAGTAATGTCACCGCAAGAGACTGAACAGAGACTTCAGGCCAAGGAAAAATGGTTGACTATAGAAAGTAATGGGAGGCTTCTGGAAAATGGCCGCCGACATGTGCTCGGAACGAGCGTTTTGCCACACACAAGATGGCGCCGCAAGGCGCCAAAACACACCACATACAATGCTGTATAAGCGCCCACAGTGAAGCCAGACATGCTGCCCACACCTAAAATGGTGGACTGGCGGTGTTTAACCCCGCAGCGGTCGCCACACGTGTCTGTACCTCCCAAAGCACCCTAAAGTGACACAGGAGAGGGACCCCCACAAACCCACACAGTGCACAGGCTGTGAGCAAAAACCCCCGCAGGGACTGGGATCAGGGAGCCCAAAAAACGCACAGACATGAGGGGATAACACAGACACAAAGGACTTCCAGCCCCAGACAGAGGCCCCACACAGAATGTACTTACCTGTACCCGATGGCGTGGGGTGCCTCTCATCGATGGGAAACCGCCCACCCTCAGATGGCAGGGGTGCTGTCAGCCAAAACGCAGGACGCTAACAGTGCACGGAGAACCGTGGGGAGACGTCCAGGCGAGGTAGCCACCTCGCAGGCTTGCATCCCTGAGTTTGCAAAGCCAGGGCGAACACATAGCCTGCTAAACGCTCGATGGCGGGCTGGGATTCCATAAGGCCCTCTGTCCTGGAGAACCAGGACGACCAGTCCAACTCCCAGCTCCGCAATGCCGTCATCATCTTGAAGAAGTTACTAAGTAAAAGCTGAGAAATAAACAGCTAGTAATGTGAAGAAAAAACATATTCCCTGAAATAAAATCATAAAGAAAAAAAAAGAAGACTGAGACCGTAGCCCCAGCACAGGGAGAGCCTATCTCACTCCTAACTAGGCAGAAGACAAACTGAGTTGGGATGGCTGATAGCAGGGGGGGTATTGGACCAGTGGGACAGCCCCCATAGGTGTGTCTAGGTAAATGCTTTGTTTTTAACAAGTCTTATGCCTAGCTTGCTCCTATGGATAAGAGGTCAATACCCATTGGTGAAGACTGTATGAGTGGGCGGCGACTGTCAGAGGACGTAAGAGAAAAACAGTTTTGTCATTAGTTCTATTATAAAGAACACCTCACTGGATACCTGAACTCATTGGGGGTTATTTAATAAATCTGGAGAGTGCAAAATCTGGTGCAACTCTACATAGAAACCAACCAGCTTCCAAGTTTGATTCAAAAGTGGAGCTCCGCTGATCTGCTTCCTCCCCCCCCTCTGGTGCCACATTTGGCACCTTTCAGGGGGGAGGGCGGGGGGGGGGGAATGGGTACCTGTTTTTGACAGGTACCCCTCCCCACTTCCTGGGAGACAGCGCCATGGCACTGTCCCTCGGAGGTTCGGCCCCCTCCTTTTTCCTCCGCCGCTGGGCCAATTACAAAGCGCAGCGCGCTTTGGGCACGCGCAGTAGGGAACCAGCAGTGAAGCCGACAGGCGAAAGGCTTCACTTCCGGGTTCCCTTACCCTGGATGTAAATCGGCTTCGGGTGCTGACATTGCGGGCTCTCTGGACAGGTAAGTACTACTATTTAAAAGTTAGCAGCTACAGTATTTGTAGCTGCTGACTTTTAATTTTTTAAAAGGGGGGCGTAACTCCGCTTTAAGGCCCCTTTCACACTTGTGCGACTTGTCCTGCGACTTGGGACTGCGACGCATGACAAGTTGTACCCCATGATTTCCAATGAGTACAGTTCATATCTGTGTGACTTCAAGTCTCAGGAACTTCAAAGTAGTCCCTGCACATCTTTGGTCTGACTTTGATGTGACTTCAGGTGCATAGACCTCAGGATTACACAGGCATTGCTTCAAGTTGTGTCAAAGTTGCTCAGCAACGTTTAGTGACTTTCAGGTCATACAAGTGTGAAATCAGCCTAAACCTTAACTGAACAAGCTGAAGGTAGAAGCTGATTGGTTACTTACTATGCACAGCTGCACCACATTCTAAGTGCTCCAGTTTAGTAAATCTTCCTCATTGTGTGTTCATATGATGCGTGTAATCAATAGGAAGACTTGTGTTAATGAAGTGTTCCATTTAACCACTTGACGTCTGCTCACTGTGCTACTACTGCGGCAAAGTGGTTCGTTATCGTCTGGCGACGTAGGTCTACGTCACCAGAAATTCCCCTCTCTCGGCGGCGCGCGTGCCGCCGGAGGCGCGCTCCCGCTGTATTCAGTTACAGCGGGAGTCGGGCCAGGGGAGGAGCGGCGGCGATCACCGCTGCTCTTCCCCCCGATCGTCGGGGATCTAGTGTGGAAATCCGCCCGCTTGTGTAAACAAAGCGGGTGGATCTCCTCAGTGACAGGCAGGGTCAGATTGCAGGGTTCAGCATAGCTGAACCTGCGATCTGTCCCTGTGTCACACAGTCCCCTCCCCCCACACACGTCAGTAAGCACCAGGCATACATTAACCCCTCCCTCTCCAATAAAATTAACCCCTTCCCTGCCAGTGTCATTATTACAGTAACAGTGCATATTTTTAGCACTGATTACTGTAGTAATGTCACTGGTCCCCCCCAAAAGTGTCAGAAATGTCAGTCAAGGGTCCGATCTGTCTGCCGCAATGTCGCAGTCCCGCAAAAAATCGCAGATCGCCGCCATTACGCGTTAAAAAAAAAAACACCAAAAATGACAGAAATCTTTCCCTTAGTTATTAAACGCAATAACTTTTGCGCAAACCAATCAAAATACGCTTATTGCAATTTTTTTTTACCAAAAATATGTAGCAGAAAACAAATTGGCCTAAAATGTTAAAAAATTTTGATTTTTACATTTTTTTGGGGGGAATTTCATAAAAAAATGTGAAAAATATTATTATTTTTTTCAAAATTGTCGCTCTTTTTTTGTTTATAGCGCAAAAAGTAGAAATCGCACAGGTGATCAAATACCACCAAAAGAAAGCTCTATTTGTGGGGAAAAAAGGACATCAATTTAATTTGGGTACAGCGTTGCACAACCGCGTAAATGTCCATTAAAATAACGCAGTGCCGAATCGCAAAATATGGCCTGGTCAGGAATGGGGTAAAATCTTCCGGTCTTAAAGCAGTTAAAAATACGTTCATTGAGAATTTTTTTGTCAACGACATGTAGCTAAATACATTTTGGCCTAAATATATGACAAAAATTGAATATATTGGATATTTTTTAACTGTCAAAGTAGAAAAATATTATTTTTTCAAAATTGTCGCATTTTTTTATTAATATCGCAAAAAATAAAAATCGCAGAGATGATCAAATACCACCAAAAGAAAGCTCTGTTTGTGGGAAAAAAAGGACGTAAATTTCGTTTGGGTACGGCGTTGCATGACCGCGCAATTGTCAGTTAAATTCGTGCAGTGCCAAGTTGCAAAAGGTGGCCTGGACGTAAAGCAGGAAAATCCTCCGGTGGTAAAGTGGTTAATATACAGGATTTGGGGTCACATCAGGGACAATGGTGTGTGTGTGTGTGTTTTGTAGGTAACCCATAGCCTCGGGCAATCTAGGTGGGTGCAATCTGCCCTGGGTGTACATAGGTTGCCCTGGATCGGTGACAGATCAGTGTGCAGAGCTCAGCCAATGGGCGCCCTCCGTTCATATCAACACAAGCGTCTCCTAGGAGACGGCGGTGAGGGAGGAGCGAGCGGGGCGGACAGGGTGGGGATAGGCCGGGGAGGGGAGGAGGCGGCTATTGTCAGCTGGGAAAAAAGTTGAACGTTGGGAGGGAGAAGTTTTCAAATGACGATTATTGCGGAGTGTGCGAACCGGGGGAGCGGGACCGACCGGGACTGACCGGGACTGAGCCGGTGAGTGATGGGGGAGGGGCCATCCTCCGCTCTGTGTGTGTGATCTCCGGAGGATCTATTGTGTGCCAGAGAGCGGGGCTGGAGGAGGGGAGATCAGGGGGGCCGGGCCCACCATCATCCCCATCATCATCATCATCATCATCATCCTTCTATTATACTCCCATCTACTATGTCCGCTTCTCACTCATACTTCTACTACTCCCATCACCCCTACTACTCCCATCATCCTTACTACTCCCATCATCCTTACTACTCCCATCATCCTTACTACTATATACTGCTACTATGGGCATTGATACTATCCTTACTACTAGACTAGTACTAGGCATTTCCACATCTTCTACTAGTTCTCCTTACTGCTACTATGGGCATTCCTTCTATACTTACTACTGAGTACTGAGTACTGTGATCATTTCTGCTATATCTAATAATGTCTACTATTACTATGATCATTCCAACTGTACTTACTAACAAGTAGTGCTAATATGGTCATTGTTACTATTCTTATTACTGTGTACTAATACTGTCACTGTGGTCATCTTAACTAGCCTTACTACTAAGTACTCATACTATGGTCATTCCGACTGTCGTTCCTACTAAGTACTGATAATATGGTCTTTGCTGCTATCCTTACTATTGAGTACCGGTACTTTGGTCATTCCTGCTATACATACAGCTGAGTGCTAGTACAATAGTCGTTCCTACTGTACAACTTTCCTTACTACTGAGTACTAGTACTATGGTCATTTCAACTAGCCTTGCTACTAAGTTCTGGTACTATGGTCATTCCCACTGTCCCTACTACTAAGTACTGATCCTATGGTCATTCCTACTGTCCTTACTACTAAGTACTGGTACTATGGTCATTCCTACTGTCCTTACTACTAAGTACTGGTACTATGGTCATTCCTACTGTCCTTACTACTAAGTACTGATCCTATGGTCATTCCTACTGTCCTTACTACTAAGTACTGGTACTATGGTCATTCCTACTGTCCTTTCTATTAAGTACTGGTACTATGGTCATTCCTACTGTCCTTACTACTAAGTACTGGTACTATGGTCATTCCTACTGTCCTTTCTATTAAGTACTGGTACTATGGTCATTCCTACTGTCCTTTCTACTAAGTACTGGTCCTATAGTCATTCCTACTGTCCTTACTACTAAGTACTGGTACTATGGTCATTCCTACTAAGTACTGGTCCTATAGTCATTCCTACTGTCCTTACTACTAAGTACTGGTACTATGGTCATTCCTACTGTCCTTACTACTAAGTACTGGTACTATGGTCATTCCTACTGTCCTTACTACTAAGTACTGGTACTATGGTCATTCCTACTGTCCTTACTACTAAGTACTGGTACTATGGTCATTCCTACTGTCCTTACTACTAAGTGCTGGTACTATGGTCATTCCTACTGTCCTTTCTATTAAGTACTGGTACTATGGTCATTCCTACTGTCCTTACTACTAAGTACTGGTACTATAGTCATTCCTACTAAGTACTGGTCCTATAGTCATTCCTACTGTCCTTACTACTAAGTACTGGTACAATGGTCATTCCTACTGTCCTTACTACTAAGTACTGGTACTATGGTCATTCCTACTGTCCTTACTACTAAGTACTGGTACTATGGTCATTCCTACTGTCCTTTCTACTAAGTACTGGTCCTATAGTCATTCCTACTGTCCTTACTACTAAGTACTGGTACTATGGTCATTCCTACTGTCCTTACTACTAAGTACTGGTACTATGGTCATTCCTACTGTCCTTACTACTAAGTACTGGTACTATGGTCATTCCTACTGTCCTTACTACTAAGTACTGGTACTATGGTCATTCCTACTGTCCTTACTACTAAGTACTGGTACTATGGTCATTCCTACTAAGTACTGGTCCTATAGTCATTCCTACTGTCCTTACTACTAAGTACTGGTACTATGGTCATTCCTACTGTCCTTACTACTAAGTACTGGTACTATGGTCATTCCTACTGTCCTTACTACTAAGTACTGGTACTATAGTCATTCCTACTAAGTACTGGTCCTATAGTCATTCCTACTGTCCTTACTACTAAGTACTGGTACAATGGTCATTCCTACTGTCCTTACTACTAAGTACTGGTGATATGGTCATTGCTACTATCCTTACTACTGAGTACTAGTATTATGTTCATTCATGCTATACAGATTAGTCAATACTAGTACTTTGGTAATTTCTGCTATACATACTACTGAGTACTATTACTATGGTCATTCCTACTACACAACTATTCTTACTCCTGAGTACTAGTACTATGGTCATTCCTACTACACAACTATTCTTATTCCTGAGTACTAGTACTATGGTCATTCCTACTACACAACTATTTTTATTACTGAGTACTATTACTATGGTCATTCCTACTACACAACTATTCTTATTACTGGAAACTAGTACTGTGGTCATTCCAACTAGGCTTACTACTTAGTACTGGTATTATGGTAATTTCTACTATGACTATATGGTCATTCATATGTCCTTTGGATAATTCCTCTGTACTCCTGAGTACTGGTACTGCTGTCATTCGATGGGCCCATTCACACTTGCTGCAAGCTAAAGGGAATGTCCTAAGACAGGAGCAGACACAATGTGGATTATCAGTGACCAATCAGCTTATATCTTTCATTTTCAAAGCTTAAAGCAGAACTAATGTTAAAAAAAAAAAATTGGTACCTTACTTCCAGTGGTCTGACACCCATGAAGTTCCTCTTTGGCACTGGCATCTTCTCCCCAGCTTCTTCTGGGTGCCAGTCTTCGGCTGTCTTGATTGGCTGATGGGGGACGATATCAGTACTGCACATGTGCAGCAGTGCAGCCCACAGGCATTGTCCTGGAATGTAAGCTGATGGTGCATGCGCAGCTCTGTGTACATTTTATAGAAGACAGTGAGCAGGCCGGTAGGTGTTTTATTGCAGATCAGACATTGCAAGACCCTTCTGTAATAAAAAGCTGACTGTTCATATTTTTCTTTCAACTTTAGTTCCCTGTAGCTGAATCAGCTGAAGACAAAAGCTGATTGGTTACTATACACAGCCGCTGCAGATCTTAGTGTCCCTGTTTAGCTGGGGGGAGCGATGTGCTCTCTCATGGAGTGTAGTAAGGGACCCTCTGGTGACCGGTGCTGATGTCTGATCTGCTAGGGAAAGATGCAGATTTCTGCTCCGCACATCACCGCAGTGCTGTATTGTCACCAACTGTGATCTCTGTGTCCTCCAGGTGATCTGCGCCGTTTTTGTTCTTCATAAAGTCACCACATAGTGTGAGAACGGTCATACTCATAGTTACACTGCTCCTATCTTCTGTACCACTGAGTAATAGTATTGGAATTATTATTTTCTGTACTACGGAGTGCAACTTGTACCATGATTACTGTTCTCCTGATCATTACTCTGCTCCATCCTGAACTAATACCAATATCAATCCATATCTCCTGATCATTACTCTGCTCCATCCTCTGTAATACTGAGCACTAATACCAATATCAATCCATATCTCCTGATCATTACTCTGCTCCATCCTCGGTAATACTGAGTACTAATACCAATATCAATCCATATCTCCTGATCATTACTCTGCTCCATCCTCTGTAATACTGAGTACTAATACCAATATCAATCCATATCTCCTGATCATTACTCTGCTCCATCCTCTGTAATACTGAGTACTAATACCAATATCAATCCATATCTCCTGATCATTACTCTGCTCCATCCTCTGTAATACTGAGTACTAATACCAATATCAATCCATATCTCCTGATCATTACTCTGCTCCATCCTCGGTAATACTGAGTACTAATACCAATATCAATCCATATCTCCTGATCATTACTCTGCTCCATCCTCTGTAATACTGAGTACTAATACCAATATCAATCCATATCTCCTGATCATTACTCTGCTCCATCCTCTGTAATACTGAGTACTAATACCAATATCAATCCATATCTCCTGATCATTACTCTGCTCCATCCTCGGTAATACTGAGTACTAATACCAATATCAATCCATATCTCCTGATCATTACTCTGCTCCATCCTCTGTAATACTGAGTACTAATACCAATATCAATCCATATCTCCTGATCATTACTCTGCTCCATCCTCTGTAATACTGAGTACTAATACCAATATCAATCCATATCTCCTGATCATTACTCTGCTCCATCCTCTGTAATACTGAGCACTAATACCAATATCAATCCATATCTCCTGATCATTACTCTGCTCCATCCTCTGTAATACGGAGTACTAATACCAATATCAATCCTTATCTCCTGATCATTACTCTGCTCCATCCTCTGTAATACTGAGTACTAATACCAATATCAATCCATATCTCCTGATCATTACTCTGCTCCATCCTCTGTAATACTGAGTACTAATACCAATATCAATCCATATCTCCTGATCATTACTCTGCTCCATCCTCTGTAATACTGAGTACTAATACCAATATCAATCCATATCTCCTGATTATTACTCTCCTCCATCCTCTGTAATACTGAGCACTAACACCAATCTAAGTCCATGTCTCCTGATCATTACTCTGCCCCATCCTCTTTAATACCGAGTACTAACAACAATATAGATCCATATCTCCTGATGTATGATAAATATGTAAAGCGCTGTGTAAATTGATGGCACTATATAAGTACTTATAATAAAAAAAAGTCTGCTCCCTCCTCTGTAATAACAAATACTGGTACTGATTAGGGCTGCAACTAACCATTATTTTCATATGTGATTTGTTGACCGATTTATTGTTTCGAATAATCGGATAATAATCTTAAAAAAAGTGTGGTGTATAATTTAGTTAATATGTAAAGTTTAGGCTCCATTCACACCAGGGTGTTTTTGAGCGTTTTTCAGCTCCAATATCATCAGACTCAGAGATCAAATTTTTTATTTAAAGAAAAAAATGAAAGACTGTCTTGCCGATTTTCAGACAGAACTGCAATATATGATGTATGACAGATTCTCTTGTCAGAGGCACGTGGGTTGATAAAAGCTCCCTGTGCCTGCTGTCACCTATGCTGGCCATACAAAAACAATGTTTTCCTTCAAAAAAATTAAAATTTTAGGAACATTCGTTCGATTTTCTAATCGTTAGTGGGGTCAAATCGTGGTTCGTTTTCTAACACAGTGACGGGAAAATTCGAAGGAGTAGAATAGAAAACTTCTTGGTCAAAAGAATTTTCAGACAGTGGATGTGGTCTTTGCTCAGAAATTACACTAATTTTAAAACTGATGTTAAAAGCAAGTGATATTTTCAAATGGCATTCTTTCATTCAGTGAATGTACAAAGATTTTTCGTATGAATATTCTCGTCTGAAAATCTATATGTGTATGGCCAGCATAAGGCTCGGTGTACACCTATTTGCTTTTAAACAATTTCTGCAGTGCTTGTTGCTGTGCAATTGGCTTTTTGGCAATTTGTTGTTGAGCAGATTAAAAAACGCAAATCACAGCAAAAACGCACTACATGCTCCTCTGCAGCTTCTCCATTGAAGTCTATTGAACCAAAAAAGCAAAAAAAGCCCCGTTTTGCGTTGAAAAAGTCCTTGTCCCTTTCCAAATTTACAGCAGCTGAAAAAAGCATAGATGTGAATGTGTCCCATAGAAAACCATGTTAAATGAACTGTAGTGCGTTTCTACAAAAAGCACCAAAAAATATATAGGTGTGAACCAGGCCTAAGACGTTTAGTAGCAGCAGCACGTTTTTTTTTTTTTTATCACCTGTCAAAATGCGGTTAAAAAAACGAAAATAAGCTGTATATAGTACAAAAAAAGCAGATAACCGCTACTATAAGGGGTTCATTTATACTGTGACACCGTGAAATTAATATGTGTATATATATATATATACTGTAGATTTTACTGTAAATACGTCTTTTTTATATGATTACTGTAAGTACTCCTCGCCCTCTAATGGTTAATCCTTTCCTTTCTATAGTACTGCTTATGGTCTTACTGTAAGTACTCCTCTGCTTCTAATGGTTAGTCTACTCCTCTCAGTATTGGTTAAATAGTACTGATGACAGATTGTACTGTAAGTACTCCTCTCCTAAGGATTACTCCGCTTCATCCCTCTGTAGTACTGATGACAGATCTTACTGTAAGTACTCCTCTCCTAAGGATTACTCCGCTTCATCCCTCTGTAGTACTGATGACAGATCGTACTGTAAGTACTCCTCTCCTAAGGATTACTCCACTTCATCACTCTGTAGTACTGATGACAGATCGTACTGTAAGTACTCTTCTCCTAAGGATTACTCTGCTTCATCCCTCTGTAGTACTGATTACAGATCGTACTGTAAGTACTCCTCTCCTAAGGGTTACTCCGCTTCATCCCTCTGTAGTACTGATGACAGATCGTACTGTAAGTACTCCTCTCCTAAGGATTACTCCACTTCATCCCTATGTAGTACTGATTACAGATCGTACTGTAAGTACTCCTCTCATAAGGATTACTCTGCTTCATACCTCTGTAGTACTGATGACAGATCTTACTGTAAGTACTCCCCTCCTAAGGATTACTCCGCTTCATCCCTCTATAGTACTGATGACAGATCGTACTGTAAGTACTCCCCTCCTAAGGATTACTCCGCTTCATCCCTCTGTAGTACTGATGACAGATCTTACTGTAAGTACTCCCCTCCTAAGGATTACTCCGCTTCATCCCTCTGTAGTACTGATGACAGATCGTACTGTAAGTACTCCTCTCATAAGGATTACTCTGCTTCATACCTCTGTAGTACTGATGATAGATCTTACTGTAAGTACTCCTCTCCTAAGGATTACTCCGCTTCATCCCTCTGTAGTACTGATGACAGATCTTACTGTAAGTACTCCCCTCCTAAGGATTACTCCGCTTCATCCCTCTGTAGTACTGATGACAGATCGTACTGTAAGTACTCCTCTCCTAAGGATTACTCCGCTTCATCCCTCTGTAGTACTGATGACAGATCTTACTGTAAGTACTCCTCTCCTAAGGATTACTCCGCTTCATCCCTCTGTAGTACTGATGACAGATCTTACTGTAAGTACTCCCCTCCTAAGGATTACTCCGCTTCATCCCTCTATAGTACTGATGACAGATCGTACTGTAAGTACTGCCCTCCTAAGGATTACTCCGCTTCATCCCTCTGTAGTACTGATGACAGATCGTACTGTAAGTACTCCTCTCCTAAGGATTACTCCACTTCATCCCTATGTAGTACTGATTACAGATCGTACTGTAAGTACTCCTCTCATAAGGATTACTCTGCTTCATACCTCTGTAGTACTGATGACAGATCTTACTGTAAGTACTCCTCTCCTAAGGATTACTCCGCTTCATCCCTCTGTAGTACTGATGACAGATCTTACTGTAAGTACTCCCCTCCTAAGGATTACTCCGCTTCATCCCTCTGTAGTACTGATGACAGATCTTACTGTAAGTACTCCCCTACTAAGGATTACTCCGCTTCATCCCTCTGTAGTACTGATGACAGATCTTACTGTAAGTACTCCTCTCCTAAGGATTACTCCGCTTCATCCCTCTGTAGTACTGATGACAGATCGTACTGTAAGTACTCCTCTCCTAAGGATTACTCCGCTTCATCCCTCTGTAGTACTGATGACAGATCTTACTGTAAGTACTCCTCTCCTAAGGATTACTCCGCTTCATCCCTCTGTAGTACTGATGACAGATCTTACTGTAAGTACTCCTCTCCTAAGGATTACTCCACTTCATCCCTCTGTAGTACTGATGACAGATCTTACTGTAAGTACTCCTCTCCTAAGGATTACTCCGCTTCATCCCTCTATAGTACTGATGACAGATCGTACTGTAAGTACTCCCCTCCTAAGGATTACTCCGCTTCATCCCTCTGTAGTACTGATGACAGATCGTACTGTAAGTACTCCTCTCCTAAGGATTACTCCACTTCATCCCTATGTAGTACTGATTACAGATCGTACTGTAAGTACTCCTCTCATAAGGATTACTCTGCTTCATACCTCTGTAGTACTGATGACAGATCTTACTGTAAGTACTCCCCTCCTAAGGATTACTCCGCTTCATCCCTCTATAGTACTGATGACAGATCATACTGTAAGTACTCCTCTCCTAAGGATTACTCCGCTTCATCCCTCTGTAGTACTGATGACAGATCATACTGTAAGTACTCCTCTCCTAAGGATTACTCCGCTTCATCCCTCTGTAGTACTGATGACAGATCGTACTGTAAGTACTCCTCTCCTAAGGATTACTCTGCTTCACCACTCTGTAGTACTGATGACAGATCGTACTGTAAGTACTCCTCTCCTAAGGATTACTCCGCTTCACCACTCTGTAGTACTGATGACAGATTATACTGTAAGTACTCCTCTCCTAAGGATTACTCCGCTTCATCCCTCTGTAGTACTGATGACAGATCATACTGTAAGTACTCCTCTCCTAAGGATTACTCCGCTTCATCCCTCTGTAGTACTGATGACAGATCGTACTGTAAGTACTCCTCTCCTAAGGATTACTCCGCTTCACCACTCTGTAGTACTGATGACAGATCATACTGTAAGTACTCCTCTCCTAAGGATTACTCCGCTTCACCACTCTGTAGTACTGATGACAGATCATACTGTAAGTACTCCTCTCCTAAGGATTACTCCGCTTCATCCCTCTGTAGTACTGATGACAGATCGTACTGTAAGTACTCCTCTCCTAAGGATTACTCTGCTTCACCACTCTGTAGTACTGATGACAGATCGTACTGTAAGTACTCCTCTCCTAAGGATTACTCCGCTTCATCCCTCTGTAGTACTGATGACAGATCATACTGTAAGTACTCCTCTCCTAAGGATTACTCCGCTTCATCCCTCTGTAGTACTGATGACAGATCGTACTGTAAGTACTCCTCTCCTAAGGATTACTCTGCTTCACCACTCTGTAGTACTGATGACAGATCGTACTGTAAGTACTCCTCTCCTAAGGATTACTCCGCTTCATCCCTCTGTAGTACTGATGACAGATCGTACTGTAAGTACTCCTCTCCTAAGGATTACTCTGCTTCACCACTCTGTAGTACTGATGACAGATCGTACTGTAAGTACTCCTCTCCTAAGGATTACTCCGCTTCATCCCTCTGTAGTACTGATGACAGATCATACTGTAAGTACTCCTCTCCTAAGGATTACTCCGCTTCATCCCTCTGTAGTACTGATGACAGATCGTACTGTAAGTACTCCTCTCCTAAGGATTACTCTGCTTCACCACTCTGTAGTACTGATGACAGATCATACTGTAAGTACTCCTCTCCTAAGGATTACTCCGCTTCACCACTCTGTAGTACTGATGACAGATTATACTGTAAGTACTCCTCTCCTAAGGATTACTCCGCTTCATCCCTCTGTAGTACTGATGACAGATCGTACTGTAAGTACTCCTCTCCTAAGGATTACTCCGCTTCATCCCTCTGTAGTACTGATGACAGATCTTACTGTAAGTACTCCCCTCCTAAGGATTACTCCGCTTCATCCCTCTGTAGTACTGATGACAGATCGTACTGTAAGTACTCCTCTCCTAAGGATTACTCTGCTTCACCACTCTGTAGTACTGATGACAGATCGTACTGTAAGTACTCCCCTCCTAAGGATTACTCCGCTTCATCCCTCTGTAGTACTGATGACAGATCGTACTGTAAGTACTCCTCTCCTAAGGATTACTCCGCTTCACCACTCTGTAGTACTGATGACAGATCGTACTGTAAGTACTCCTCTCCTAAGGATTACTCCGCTTCACCACTCTGTAGTACTGATGACAGATCGTACTGTAAGTACTCCTCTCCTAAGGATTACTCCGCTTCACCACTCTGTAGTACTGATGACAGATCGTACTGTAAGTACTCCTCTCCTAAGGATTACTCCGCTTCACCACTCTGTAGTACTGATGACAGATCATACTGTAAGTACTCCTCTCCTAAGGATTACTCCGCTTCATCCCTCTGTAGTACTGATGACAGATCTTACTGTAAGTACTCCCCTCCTAAGGATTACTCCGCTTCATCCCTCTGTAGTACTGATGACAGATCTTACTGTAAGTACTCCTCTCCTAAGGATTACTCCGCTTCATCCCTCTGTAGTACTGATGACAGATCTTACTGTAAGTACTCCTCTCCTAAGGATTACTCCGCTTCATCCCTCTGTAGTACTGATGACAGATCTTACTGTAAGTACTCCTCTCCTAAGGATTACTCCGCTTCATCCCTCTGTAGTACTGATGACAGATCTTACTGTAAGTACTCCTCTCCTAAGGATTACTCCGCTTCACCACTCTGTAGTACTGATGACAGATCGTACTGTAAGTACTCCTCTCCTAAGGATTACTCCGCTTCACCACTCTGTAGTACTGATGACAGATCGTACTGTAAGTACTCCTCTCCTAAGGATTACTCCGCTTCACCACTCTGTAGTACTGATGACAGATCGTACTGTAAGTACTCCTCTCCTAAGGATTACTCCGCTTTATCCCTCTGTAGTACTGATGACAGATCGTACTGTAAGTACTCCTCTCCTGATGATGATTACTACACTCTATCCCCCTCTAGTACCGATAATGAGTCTTACTGTAAGTACTCCTCTCTCGCCTTCCCTCTGTAGTATTGATTACATATCTTACGCTAAGCATTACCCCGCTCTGTATTTCTCTGGAAGAAATGACAGGTCTTATTGTTTGTACTCGTGTCCTGATAGATACTCCAGGTTGGGTATTATGTGCTTAGTCATAGGCTTTAACTCTCCCCTACTCTATATAAAGGGGAAGGATTTTGGCTGCAATTCTACTTGAATACAATAAGCAATGTGGAGAGTGCAGAAAGCCAGAGCAATAATCAGACATTCATTGTTCCAATTTCTGTGTTATAAAAGGTGATATCTTATTGGCTGTCACCATTATCAACTATAGACGTAATCCATATCACTCCCCTATAAACCTGTTCTTCCTTAGTAGCATTCAGGTGTGTGTGTGTGTGTAATATATCTTCATATATCTCACATAATGTTTAACCTGTTAAGTAATTTTAAAAATAATTATATTTCAATAATTAGCTGTCATTAAAAAAAATTCTGGTTATCCCGCCTATCACATGCAGTTCCTCATTTAGGGTGACAACCCTGTCTCTTTTTTTCTATTGCTCTCCTGTGTTGTCACACTGTAATATGCCTCCCCCAGAGACCAGAAGCAGCTGTGCACATTGCACAGGACAGGCCAGTATTGTCACCGTCAAAGAGAGAAAGAAAAATAATATGAACTAGTTGTGCAGAACTATACAATGTTGACTTAGTATTGGGCTACTGAGCACAGTGTTGGTCCTGGGGAGGCAAAGGGAAGGAATCTCCTAAGGAAACAAACATGAAAGTGTTAACTGGTGACTTTTTCTAAGATCCAGGTTCCAGGGCAGAGGACTTCTTAGCCTAATTAGTGAGCTGGAATAATCATGCAGCCAGTGAAGTATGAGGAGTCTGTTTCTTATTCTGTTTGCATATATCAGGACAGTAACTTGCTTTGTAGTGAAGCCAGAATGAAGATGGCAGCCCAGGGATTTTTTTTAGTTTTTTATTATTATTATATAAATATTTTTTTTTATATTTTTAAGTCCTCACCCCTTCCCTTTGAATGCATGCATCCCACATTACTGCTGTCTAGGTAGAGCTTCTAGCAGATGTGATCATGAACCAAATCTACTTTCCTTTTCTGTGAAACTCAACCCTTTGCTCATGTGACCCATGCGGCTTTTAGCTCCCTTTAGTGTTGCTTTCAGCAAGCTTGTAGTGTGTGCACAGCATTGAGGAGCAGGTCCAGTCTGAACCACAGCTATGGCGGGCGCTGCTCATTAGTAGGAGCCATTTAGGGGATATCTCATTTATTTATCTTGCAGGATTAATTGATCGATTGATTTTTTTTGATTGTATAACTGTTAGAGAAACGTTGCTAGTTTGCTCATTGCTGTTTGCTTTATTATTCTCTTTTTCTTCACACAATAATGAAATTGGTCCATAGAAAAAAAATTGATATGTCATACTTTAAACCAAACCGATCAATACAACCACTTGTAAACAAATCTTCAGATCTTTGCATGGTCTTCACCAACAGTCACTATTAAGCCCCGTACACACGTACCGATGGTAGGCATACAAATGTTCGTCTTTTCTCCCCGGGATGTCGGTGTCTGTTGAAAAGTGCAAAAACAGCACAAGGACAGCACAAGAATTTTGTCTGCAGACTTCAGCTGACTGCAGAAGTGATGTCATGTAATGGTTAACTTTCCCTGTGTTTTTAATTTTCTGAGCATGCCCAGTCTTGCAAATCTGCGGTCTGTCGGCCGAATTCTGTACTGACAGGCGAACAATCGTCCGTTCTGGTGTCCGCAGACAAAAATTTTCATGTTTGCACGAAAGACTTTTGTCCGCGGATTGTGCGCAGACATCTGTCGGAGGCACCATACTAACACGCGTACAATCGGCAGATCCTTCGTCCACCGACGTTTGTATGCCGACGATCGGTACGTGTGTACGGGCCTTTAGGGTCCATTGACACCAGATTGCACTGACACATTTTTTTCAACGCATGCCAAGGCAAGGAAAAATAAGGCATGTAGATGGGAGCAGTTGGTGGTTTGCAGTGGAAAAATACAGAGCAGGGCCTTTTTTGTTTGCGCTGAATAGTTTGGATCCTCTGCTGTTGCATGTTTCAGAAAATGAGAAGAAAAGTACGTATTAAAATGCAACACACTGCAATGCAGCATGGCAACTTATTTTAAGGCACATGTGGTTACCTACAGTCAACAGATGCGTAGCGATTTATGAAAAAAAATAAAAAAGTATAAGACCTCATGCACACTGGGCATTTGCCCAGCTCTTCGGAATGCCTTTCCCCTGGTATGAGAAAAGCAGCAGTCAAAACGTGACTAATGCCGCATTTTCAAGCACATTTAGGTGCGTTCAGGCACCTCAGGCGTTTAGGTGCTCATTTCATTGGTCAGAATATTAATTTATTCTGGCCTTTGAAATGAATGAGCGCTAAGCCTGCCTAATCCCCTTTTTTTTTTTTAAGCAGAGGCCCTGAAGAATAAAATGGTTGTTGTTGCAATTTTTATGCTGCAAGATATTTGTGCAGCAGATTTTCAGGAATAAAAACACTTTAATTTTAGTGCACATAAACACAATATATTATCCAAATATTGGTATAATATAAAAGAGGATGTTATGCTGAGTTAATAGATATTAAACATGTCACACTTTATTATTGCATTCACCTGTGGAACGGCAACAAACCACAGTATCTAATAATCTTTATGAGTGACGCTTTAAAAGCTTTTACCAGTTTAGAGTTACACAGGAGATCTGGTTCTAGATTTATTGCTCTCATTCTGGTGTTTTTGACGATACCTCATGTGTGGTATGATCAACGTTTACGGGACCTACGTGCGTGTTTTCATTTTATTGACTTTTTTTTATTTTTTTTGTATTGAATTTTATTGCTATCACAAGCAATGAACAACATCCCTTGTGATAGCAAGGGCCGTGATATGCCCTCTGTACGGAGAGATCTGGGGGTCTATTAGACCCCAGATCTCTGCACAGACCTCCAAAGCATCTGATCAAGTTGAGATTGGTTTGCTCAGATGCTTTTGAAGTCTGTAACGGCTTGTGAACAAACCATCCAAACATCTGATATCACAGTGTGTGGAGCGGGAGAGCCTGACCCCCTTTCACCGCCTGTTAAAGTAATCGAGAGACCTCTTAGCCTGTGTTTGGTCTGCAGTTACCATGGTGATGCACATATGATCAGTTATGACACAGCCATTTGATAGCTTGGCAGTTCAGTTGTATGCATGTAGTAGTAGTAGTAGCACAAGTATGCATGTAGTAGCACAAGTATGCATGTAGTAGCATGAGAAGGATCGCATCATCATTGCCATTTTGCTGTTACTGTGAGGAGAGTTAATTATTTGATCCCCTGCTGATTTTGTACATGTGCCCACTTACAAAGAAATGAAGGGTCTATCATTTTTATCATAAGTGTATTTGAAATGATAGAGACAGAATATCAACCAAAAATCCAGAAAAACACATGATACAAATGTTAAAAATTGAGGTGCAGTTCAGTGAGTAAAATAAGTATTTAATCCCCTACCAACTAACAATAATTCTGGCTCCCACAGATTGGCTACAGTATGTGCATTAGTCCTGTCAATTTAGGAAGGTGCTCCTAACGACAACTCGTTATGTGTATAAAAAAAACCTGTCCACAGAATCTCTTTCTTCCATTCAAACCTCATCATCATGGGCAAGGCCAAAGAGCTGTCAAAGGACGTCAGGTACGAGATTGTAAACCTGCACAAGGCTGGAATGGGCCATAAGACCATCATCAAGAAGCTTGGTGAGAAGAAGACAACTGTTGGAGCGATTAATCGCAAATGGAAGAAATACAAAATAACCATCAATCGCCCTCAGTCTGGAGCTCCATGCAAGATTTCGCCTCATGGGGTAAGGATGATCATGAGAAAAGTAAGGGATCAGCCCAGAACTACATGGGAGGAGCTTGTGAATGATCTTGCGGCATTTGGGACCACAGTCATCAAACAAATCATTGGTAACACAATACGCCGGCATGGATTTAAATCCTGCAGCGCCCGGGTGGTCCCCCTTGTCAAGAAGGCACATGTAGAGACCCGTCTGAAGTTTGCCAATGAACATCTAAATGGTTCTGAGAAGGATTGGGAGAAAGTGCTGTGGTAAGATGAGACCAAAATTGAGCTCTTTGGCATTAACTCGACTCGCCGTGTTTGGAGGAAGAAAAATGCTGACTATGACCCTAAGAACACCATTCTTACATTCAAGGTCATGGATGGGTCTTCCAGCATAACAATGGCTCAAAACATACCACCAAGGGAAGAAAGGAGTGGCTCAAGAAGAAGCACATTAAAGTCATGGAGTTGCCTAGTCAGTCTCCAGACTCTAATCCTATAGAAAATTTATGGAGGGAGCTAAAACTTGGAGTTGCCAAGCGACAACCAAGAAACCTTAAAGAGGTGGTCCAGCCCCCTCACAAAAAAATTAATAGTCAGCAGCTTCAAATACTGTCGCTGCTGACTTTTATTATTATTAGGACACTTACCTGTCCTGGAATCCAGCGATGTCGGCACCCCAGCCGATGTTTCCATTGGCCTTCGGGTGCTGCCGCCGCAATTGGCTTTGAGGGAAACTGGCAGTGAAGCCTTGTGACTTCACAGCCGGTTCCTTTCTGCAGATGCATGAAGCGAAATCTGCTTTATGTAGGGGCGCCCCCACTCTTCCAACATCGTGGCTTGCGGCCTACTAGACCATGCGGCCAACTTGGCACCTCATTTGCAAGAGGTGGCCCTGTGGGGGCGGTTTATTTTTATTGGCAATCATGCCACCATTATTGTGCACCAGGAAAAACCCAGTCAGCAACAACTCCAACAAGCCCCCCTTAAAGCGGAGTTCCAGCCATTTCACTCACCTGTCCAACGGTCCAGCGATGCAGCCGCCCGAAGCCTCGATCCTCTCCCTCTGGTCTCGGCGGCGCCGGCATCACTGCTGTGGGCACCCGGCTGTGACAGTTTGCAGCTTCACAGCCGGGTACCCACTGCGCATGCGTGAGTCGCGCTGAGCGTCTTGATTGGCCGGCAATCTTCTGGGACCTCTGACATGTCCCAGAAGATTGCAGGGAGGGAGGGGGAGAGGAGAACTTCCGTTCAGGGCGCCGCGGCGCTCCGAGCGGAAGTGGTAGCGGGTACCTGTCAAAACTAGGTACCTGCTCCCTCCTCCAAAAAATGACATGCCAAATGTGGCATGTCAGGGGGTTAGAATACCTAAAGCGGAAGTTCCACTTTTGGGTGGAACTCCGCTTTAAGAGCATGTGGCAAAAGCCAGCTCATAACCTCACCCAAGTGAAGAGGGGGGAGCCTGAAGACCCACAGTGACTGCCAAATTTTTAGAGGGCTGGGGAGGGAGGGGAACTCTGGGGTCCCACCATCCCAGGGAGGGGCCCATGTCCACCCCAAAATCCTCCAGGGGTAGAGGGGGGACAGCTACTTACCATACAAGGAACAGGGTGGGCACCGCTCCTGACAGACCACTGCTCCATTGGGATGTGGGTGGCTGTTGGCCAGGAGGAACGCTGTGACTCAGGCCGAGGCCAGGTCATATGCGTCCTTGCGAGAAGTTTAACTCACAGGCCAGCCCCTTTCCAGTGGGGCTATGTTGTGGCTGACCTAGCATGGAGCTGAGGCCTGCGTGCGTTTGCTGGCCAGACTGGGGGGAACCTCTGGATCTAGATTATCCAGTCCCTCGCCCAGTCCGACAGTTGATAGTATATTCTCACAGGAACTAAATAACAAAGATAGGAAAAATGCATTTAAAAAGGAAAAAAATGCCAGGACCAGAGATCCCAGCAAGCAACTAGGTCCTTACTCCTAAATAGGTAGAAAATGCCTATAGCTGAGTGTGGGTGTTGTTAACCCCCATGGACTGCTAATGGGCGTAGTCAAGCTATTTCCTGCCTAGTGTCCTACTCCTGTAGGGGGCAGTATAACCCAATGGTTAAGAAGAATCAGGAGCTGTGTCCATCAAAGAACATCAGAGAAATATATATTATATAATATAGGTATAATTGCATCACTTCCGGTATGCCTCAGCTCGTTTCACGCTGTACGCGTTGCGTCACGCAGACGCGTCTTCATCAGGAAACCATTCCTGATGAAGTCTCGTGTGCGTGACGCAACGCATAGGGTGTGAACAGAGCAGAGGCATATCAGAAGTGAGGTATTTATACGAGCTCGGCGCTTGTGGGTTACATGCACAGTACTGTTCGAAAAAAAAGTGAGTAATACAGCTGTTTTTAACCTATTAATCTTTTATAAATTTTATTACACCATGGGGAGTCTCTTTTACATTTTTATTTAAACGGAGCACATCGGGAAGGCCTACCAGAAGTATAACAGAGGAAACAACAGTCACCACAGAGATCCACCACCCTCATAGACCTAAAGAGAACCCTTAGAGGCAGGAGGGGGCAGACCAAGCAACAGATAAGATATCTACATATAGATATATACAGCAGTAAGGTGAGAGGCTATGGAGCACATAGATGTTACATCAGTGGGAAGAAGAACTATCGGACAATATATTTAATTGGTGAAGAGATGCACTGTTATCAAATCACTACACATTTTACATATGGACTTTTAATTGATTGCTATTTTTATTACCACTGTTATATTATGTCACAAAGCTTTTGGATACTAGCCACTATATTGTTATAAGCACGTATCAGTGGTGTAGTTTACAGTCTTTTGGATTGTGATTATTGGTTTTTATTTGGATTACATATGTATTTGGGTATTTACATTTATTATTGATCAAATTAGTTTCACAACAGCGCAATACCAACACTGTTTTCATTCATCATTTATTAGTCACAGATTAGCTAATTCGGTGTTCGCAGCAGGTATCTAATTTATTATTTTAAGAGATATCGCAGGAGCACACAGTTTACAATGATACGAATACAGTAATAAGTGCTAAAAATATGCACTGTCACTGTACTAATGACACTGGCTGGGAAGGGGTTAAACATCTAGGGCAGGGATCCTCAAACTACGGCCCTCCAGCTGTTGCAGAACTACATGTCCCATGAGGCATTGTAAAACTCTTGACAGTCACAGACATGACTAGGCATGATGGGAATTGTAGTTCCTGAACAACTGAAGGGCCTTAGTTTGAGCACCCCTGATCTTGGGAGATCAAAGTGTTAACTGTGTGCCTAGCCAGTGTTTTTGTGTACTGTTAGGTGATTTTGCTAGGGGAAGTGACTTGTCAAAAACTAGTTCTTGTTTTTTGTAAACACTTCACTGCTTTTTTTTTTCTTTTGTGAATGGGTGTGAACCCCATACTTATTCACAATTGGGGGGGGGGGGGGGTTATGATTAGCCCCCTGCCTGCAGACCCTCACAACCACAGGCCAGGGTTGTGGGAAGAGGCCTTGTCCCCATTAATTTTGGGATGGTTCAATAGGGGGGGCTCACTTGTCTCCCCTTCCTTTCCTGATCTGCTGGGCTGCATGTTCGGATAAGGGCCTGGTATGGCTTGGGGGGGGGGGGGGGGGGTAGGCATTTTTTTACCGCTTTATTCTTTTAAAAAAAATTTTTACATTTGCTGGCAATTACTTTTTACATTCAGCTGTCAGCGGGAAACCCTGCTGACAGCTGATGACTCTTTGGTTGTTAAGGACACAAAATGCATGCAAAAACGCATCAAACCCTGGGTTTAAAAACACAAAACGTGCCTGAAAAACGCATCAGTCCCAACCCTATAGATATGAACCTAGACTAAATGTCTATTACTACTACTAGTAATGGATCGAATGTGTTTCTTTGTTGTGTCCTGTCTTGGGGAGATTTGTAGCAAATCAGAAATGGCGTTCAATATAATGCCGCAGAACCGAGTTCGGTTTGGCGTCTGCCAGGTTTGCACTTCATTGCATGCTGTACTTTGTTGGTAATCGGGTCACTGTAAGTATCTGCTGGAGTTTTGCCGGTTGTCCTTCATTAGCCTTGCCTTAAACCGCAGGCACTGACCTTGCAAATCATTGTTTACTCCGCTTCTATGGAGTGAAGAGAATTGCAAGAGTGAAAAAAAAGTGGCAATCGGCCTGAGTCTGTGTAAGTTTCCACAGAGACGGGTTGGCATGTGTCAGACCGCCCTGGGAATACAGCAAGACGCTGTTTGTATTTTTCGGCCGCAGAGGAACAAACAGTGCTGGCTGTGGATTGACATGCAACGGTTGGAGCGATTTTATAGCTGGTGCCGAGCTGTCAGCGCATCCTCTGCCTAATGAGAACGACACAACACGGCCACACCACACACACCTATTGTTCGGGGTCTGGGGGTTTTAATGAAGGTATGTGACATTGAGGCTGGACGTTAATTAACCACATCCTGAACTAACCCTAAACAACTTTAAGTATCAAAGTCAGAACGAGGATGTTCGATGCCGACGTATTCTACTGGGCTGGCCAGCTTGGCTCTCCTGGTCTGATATGTACTTTGTTAGGGATGTGAATTCCTCCTGAACTTCCAACCATCACCGGGAACATTTATGACTGATTAATGGAAAGGCAAGGTGTTCTCATCTCATCGTAGCTGGGGAATTGCTCTCCACTTAAGCCGGCCATACACGGGTCGAATTCCAAACAAACTTTCTTTCGAAAATAAATAACTAAGAATTTTCGTTCGAATTTTCCACCTTTAGTGGCCTGCAGCGACGACCCATTTTTGTGCAGCCATCGAATTTTAGTGATCGGGCATGTTGGAAATTTTTTGAAAAACAAACTATTTTCTAATTAATGATGGGAGAATCGTGCGAGCAGTATTATCGAAAAAGAAATGCGCATGAGCTGTGACCTGGAAAGAAAAGAAGATTCCTGGCCACAATTTATTTTTTGTAGCAAAATGAGGTGAAAAAAGGCTTGTTTGGTCGAATTTCGAAATCAATGATAGCACCATCGGAATACAAAACGCATGAAATTTCTGATTTTCGAAAGAAAATTTGTTTGGGATTTGACCCATGTATGGCCTGCGTTAAACGTTCATTCGATTTTCTAATCGTTAGTGGGGTCAAAACGACGTTCTTTCTGAACGCAGTGATGGGAATATTCGAAGTAGCAGGATGGAAAATTTTCTACGGCCCCCATTCACAGCTGCGGTTTTGTGATCTTGGGCAGAATTGCTGGGGTTCTGTTCAAGAACCCAAATCGCACTGCAAGAATGACAAAACTTACAATGCATGTTCGGGTGCCGCTTAATTTCTAAGGCACCTAAACGCGGTGTGGTTTTGCCGCGATTGTTGTGTGGCAATGCGCAATGCGTGAAGCTTGTTGCCCAAATAGGAGCAGGAGCTTCTTTTGGGTGACAAGCTTTGCGCCTTGTGGATTGTCGTGAGAGTTATTGTGGCAAAATCGTAACGTGCGCCGGTGCCATTGAAAACAAATGGCACACAAACACACGTGGTGCATTTTGTCATTATTGCAGTGCGATTTGGGATCCAAAAAATGGCAAATGTAAAACTGGCCGAAGGCTGCTTTCACACTTGCAGCCTGGGAGCAGTCAAAACAGGTGGTTTATTTATTTATTTATTTATTTATTTATTTACAGTGGGTACGGAAAGTATTCAGACCCCCTTAAATTTTTCACTCTTTGTTATATTGCAGCCATTTGCTAAAATCATTTA
This sequence comes from Pelophylax lessonae, assembly GCF_965119305.1. NCBI lineage: Eukaryota > Metazoa > Chordata > Amphibia > Anura > Ranidae > Pelophylax > Pelophylax lessonae. The sequence goes on along the minus strand of NC_138768.1, from coordinate 804,543,594 downwards.
AGTTCATTCTTCTTCCTCATGAATGTACACATAGCACCCCATATTGACAGAAAAACACAGAATTGTTGACATTGTTGCAGATTTATTAAAAAAGAAAAACTGAAATATCACATGGTCCTAAGTATTCAGACCCTTTGCTCAGTATTTAGTAGAAGCCCCCTTTTGATCTAATACAGCCAGGAGTCTTTTTGGGAAAGATGCAACAAGTCTTTCACACCTGGATTTGGGGATCCTCTGCCATTCCTCCTTGCAGATCCTCTCCAGTTCTGTCAGGTTGGATGGTAAACGTTGGTGGACAGCCATTTTTAGGTCTCTCCAGAGATGCTCAATTGGGTTTAAGTCAGGGCTCTGGCTGGGCCATTCAAGAACAGTCACGGAGTTGTTGTGAAGCCACTCCTTCGTTATTTTAGCTGTGTGCTTAGGGTCATTGTCTTGTTGGAAGGTAAACCTTCGGCCCAGTCTGAGGTCCAGAGCACTCTGGAGAAGGTTTTTGTCCAGGATATCCCTGTACTTGGCCGCATTCATCTTTCCCTCGATTGCAACCAGTTGTCCTGTCCCTGCAGCTGAAAAACACCCCCACAGCATGATGCTGCCACCACCATGCTTCACTGTTGGGACTGTATTGGACAGGTGATGAGCAGTGCCTGGTTTTCTCCACACATACCGCTTAGAATTAAGGCCAAAAAGTTCTATTTTGGTCTCATCAGACCAGAGAATCTTATTTCTCACCATCTTGGAGTCCTTCAGGTGTTTTTTTAGCAAACTCCATGCTGGCTTTCATGTGTCTTACACTGAGGAGAGGCTTCCGTCGGGCCACTCTGCCATAAAGCCCCGACTGGTGGAGGGCTGCAGTGATGGTTGACTTTCTACAACTTTCTCCCATCTCCTGACTGCATCTCTGGAGCTCAGCCACAGTGATCTTTGGGTTCTTCTTTACCTCTCTCACCAAGGCTCTTCTCCCCCGATAGCTCAGTTTGGCCGGACGGCCAGCTCTAGGAAGGGTTCTGGTCGTCCCAAATGTCTTCCATTTGAGGATTATGGAGGCCACTGTGCTCTTAGGAACCTTAAGTGCAGCAGAAATCTTTTTGTAACCTTGGCCAGATCTGTGCCTTGCCACAATTCTGTCTCTGAGCTCTTCAGGCAGTTCCTTTGACCTCATGATTCTCATTTGCTCTGACATGCATTGTGATCTGGAAGGTCTTATATAGACAGGTGTGTGGCTTTCCTAATCAAGTCCAATCAGTATAATCAAACACAACTGGACTCAAATGAAGGTGTAGAACCATCTCAAGGATGATCAGAAGAAATGGAAAGCACCTGAGTTAAATATATGAGTGTCACAGCAAAGGGTCTGAATACTTAGGACCATGTGATATTTCAGTTTTTCTTTTTTAATAAATCTGCAACAATGTCAACAATGCTGTGTTTTTCTGTCAGTATGGGGTGCTATGTGTACATTCATGAGGAAGAAGAATGAACTTAAATGATTTTAGCAAATGGCTGCAATATAACAAAGAGTGAAAAATTTAAGGGGGTCTGAATACTTTCCGTACCCACTGTATGTCAGGTAGTTCTATAGCGCAGTCAATTTACGCAGCGCTTTACAGAAACATTGTACGTTCACATCAGTCCCTGCCCTCAAGGAGCTTACAATCTAAGGTCCCTAACTTACATTCATGCGTACACATACTAGGGCCAATTTAGACAGGAGCCAATTAACCGACCAATATGTCTTTGGAGTGTGGGAGGAAACCAGAGTGCCTGGAGGAAACTCATGCAGGCTGTGGTTGGGATTTGAACCCACGACTCCAGTGCTGCTAGGCGGAAGTACTAGCCACTAATGCCCCGTACACACGCATCGATTATTGGCTGGGAATTTTCGGCCAACGTCCGATCGGCCGATTTTTGGCTTATTAGTATGATGCTTTCGACAACCGACTCCGACTTTTCGGCCTAACAAAATCTGGTGTGCAGGCTATAAAATTTTTGTTGGCCGTCAACACAACGGCCGATTTTCCGTCAGTCAGTACAGATTTCGGTAGACAAAAATCTGATGAGCAAGACTGGGCATGCTCAGAGAAGAAAAACACACGGAAAGTAAACCAGCACATGACATCACTTCTGAAGTAGATTTTTGTCGGCCGAGAAAATTCGTGTGCAGTCTAGGCACATTCCAACCAACAAAACACCACTCTGGACAAAAGTCGGACGATCGGTCGGCCGATAATCATTGCGTGTGTACAAGGCATTAGTTGATCCATGTTTTTTACCACCCCCTGACTACCCAGACATGGTGCTGATTGGATGCTGCCATGATGCTTTGCATCTCGGTGTGGTAATTTAACACTACATGCCGAATTTGACAGGCGGCATTACCCATGAATCTCTCCTATATAGGTGAATGGGGTTGTGCTGCATTCATGAGCCAAATGCTTGGCTTGCAGTTACAGCACATTCCCTGGCTGCAATGTTGCCATTCAGCAACTTAAAAAAAAATATCAGGCAACAGGACCTGGCAGGATCTCGTCAGTGCGTTATAACGCACTACAAAAAATGTAATGCAACACAACACGCATTGGATGAGCTGTGGTGGGAATAAACCCTTACCCATAGGGATGCACCGAATGTTCGGCAATCGAACATTATTGGGCCGAAAATAGCAAAAAACGCACTTTCGGTGTTCGGCCGAATAAGTAAAAAGGCCGATTAAATTTGTGCCGAACAATGTCAGCGGCGGTCACTAAATGGCGGCCCGCGAGATGCTTCCGCCCGGACCGCGAGCCCGCTACCTAGGAGTCCTTCAGTCCCCCTCCTCACTGCGGCTCCCGGCTCCCTGCTCACACCCCGCCAGTGTCCTGTCCGGCCGCGAGTAGGGGGTGTGACGTCACGCGCGCGTCCCGCCCCCTGCTCCTGACTGCGGCTCCTTCACACTCGGTCCAGCGAGCTAGGACGTGACACTATGTGCATGCCCGGCCCCCCTGTTCGCGGCTTTTGGCTCCGACCTGGCTGCAGTTCAGGTATGTGGAGCACATTTGGGGGAGAATACGGTAGCTGCACAAGCATTAGTGTGCAGACTGGTATATTTTGCCATATGTTGCCATGCTCATTAGAGTGCCTTTATAAAGTGCCCCTTAAAAAAAAAAGAAAAAAAATGTGCCCAACAGAGTGCTCCCTTGACATAAAATGTGGCCATCAGCGTGCCCCTTATTTTATGCTAAGGGACATGCTGATGAGCATATTTTATGTTAAGGGGCACTCTGATGGGCATATTTTATGTTAAGGGGCACTCTGATGGGGACATTTTATGTTAGGGGGCACGCTGATGGGCACATTTTATGTTAGGGGGTACTCTGATGGGCATATTTTATGTTAAGGGGCACGCTAATGGGCATATTTTATGTTAAGAGCAACGCTGATTTAAATGTTTTGTTTTGCCCATCAGAGTGCCCCCTAACATAAAATGTGCCCATCAGCGTGCCCCCTAACATAAAATGTCCCCATCAGAGTGCCCCCTAACACCGCGTTCGGTATTCGGCCTTCGGCCAAGCATTTCATTATTATTCGGCTTCGGCCAAGAATTTCATTTCGGTGCATCCCTACTTACCCAGGATCTTCTTGCCTCCCAGATCCTATGTAAGAACAATATAGCCGATAATTGCTCTTGTGTTTGAATAAACCAAAAGCAGAAGGCCAGTGTGACTGTAGCCTTAGGCTCGGTTCACACTGCTGCGACATGGGATCCAACGTGTGAGACCCCAAGTCGCATGACATGTCAAATGCAATGTTTCCCTATGAGAGCTGTCTTCAGTGAAGCTACACAAGTCGCTCCAACTTTAGAAAAGGTTCCTGCACTACTTCAATCTGACTTGTGTATGATTTCAGCCCTTGTACAGGCTAATAAATAGCATCCAAGTCAGATCAGGTCTGCAGGAAGTCGCCTTGTCTGCAAACCTCCTTTCACCGCCTTCTGAAAATTGATACACCACGGATGGCTTTTGAGGGGGATGGTAGAAACCACCTCAGGTGTGAAAGTAACCCAATAATGAATGTGGTTTGTGTACAGGAAAATTCAATAATTCCAAAATTGAGCCCTGGTTCACACTGATGCGACATGGGAAAAGCAGTGAATCCTGTGAGTTTCCCGCACAGCACCGCAATCGCACGGCATCCATGCGATCTGCTGCGGGTGTCAATGCTAGATTAACGACACCCCAAAATGGCTCGTAAAACAGTGCGATTTTTCAGAATTCAGGTATGGGGAAAAAAAGGGTCCTGCAGCATTTTGGTGAGGATGCGATGTGATTTGAGCCAAACAAAATGTATACCTCAAATCGCAACGCACAGACATCACATGTGATGTGCACAGGAATTCTTGTGCGAATCGCATGCAGTGTCCCACAGCACACAAGTGTGAACTAGGGATGCATCAATGTCCTTTTTTTTAATCGGTGAGTAGGAATACCAATACTTTCAATCAAGTACTCGCCGATACCGATACTTTGCTCTGTTTTTTGTGTCCATATAAAATGAATGGGTGCAAATCGCACTGCAAAGAATTGCATTTCCAGCGGTTCTCTCCCCCCCACCACCCCCCCCATCCTCCAGCGATTCCAACCATCTTCTGGGCCCCATTCCCCCGGTCCCGCTGTACCAGATTGCTGCAAACCCCCACTGTCAGACGCTGAAAAGCCACTTCACCGGCCTGGGGATTTTAAATCCCCGCAGCTTTCTCTCCTCTCCTTGGCTAGACAGCTTCTGATTGGTCAGCACCGTCCATGCGACAGTGCTGACCAATTAGAATCCCTGTATTTCGTACGGTCAGGCTGGGAGGAAAGAGCCATTGGAGATGTGGGGAACAAAGCCATGGTAGAGGCAGGAGGAGCCGCAGATATCCACAGTCAGATGGGAGCCTGAGCTGGTGGAACCCATCATGTAGGAAGGTTTCCCGCACCGCTCCTGTGTGAACTCAGGCTCAAAATCACTATGACAAGCCTGGGTTCACACAGAAGCGGTGCGGGAAACCGAAAGCGATTTGGACAGAAATTTCACCTCATTCCAGTTCAAATCGCATGTAATTCTTTGCAGTGTGATTTGAGCCCATTCATTTTGTATGGACTCAAATCGCACCGCAAAGTATCGGTTTCAGGTACTGGGAGCATTTTCACTAGTACTGGTGAAAATACTCGGTGCATCACCAGTGTGACCTCCGGCTGAAAGTTGAAAGAAAATGTTGCTCAAATCATCAAATGTACTGATGAGAATTTTTGTTTGAAAATCTTCCGGTGTGTGGCAGCTTCCATGGCGGGATTTGTAACTGAGGTGTCTCGTTATTAGACCTCATGGACACTGGACGTTATAAAAACGCCAGTAGCTTTGTAGTGAGTTTTTCAGCATTCTGTAGCTTTTTTGCAATGGCGTTTTTCAGCGTTTTTTGTCATTCACGTTTTTTTGCATTTTTAGCTAAAAATCACCTCTCTGCTTTTTTAGTAACCTAATTTCCCACAATGCAATGCTTGCCAGAATGCGATAAGATTTAGGTACAGGGAAAAAAAGCGTCCTACAACATTTTGGTACAAATGTGATGCAGTTTGAGCCATAAGAAATATATGGCTCAAATTGCATCGCACAGACAGACATCACATGTGATGTTCACAGGAATGCGGTGTGTTTTTGGTGCAAATCAAACGCGGTGTTCAGCATGCACCAGTGTGAAACCAGGCTATGTTCCTTGAACGACACCTCGAAACAGAACCCTGACTATAAAAAAGCAATGGAATATAAAAATGTCAAAAAACGCCAGTTGGCAGCGTTTTTTGGCTTTTTTTCAGCATTTATCTGCGTTTATTGACATAAGAGCGTTTTTACAGCTGAAAAACGCCACTCAAAACCCACTCGTTTTTTTTTTTTTTTTTACAGCCAGAAACTGCCCCTGCCAAAAACTGCTGATAACAGCCTATTAGGGGTAGACTGATTATCGGCAAAGCCAATATATCGAGGGCCGATCTGCACTTTCCCTGATATATATTGGAATCGGCCCCTGAGGTTACCAATATTTCGGGAAAGTGCTGTACCGGAGTGAGGCCTGCAGCTAGAGGCATCATCCCGGTACTGGTGTCCATAGCCGACGGTCGGCTGTCTTGTAATGACAACCTATGCAGCTGGGAAGCCGCTCGGCTGTCATTACAAGGAGCGGGAGAAGACGTCCCCCCCCCCCTCTCCCGCCACCATCCACGGTTCACCCGGGTCTTTCGTCCCACCAGGATACCCGGGCATCCTACCTGCACGGCCGCCGAAGACCCGATCAAAGCCGCATTCGGCTCTGATCGGGTCTCCGTGTAAAAACCCGGAAGTGATGTCATGACATCACTTCCGGGTACTCAGCGCCAAATTAAAAAAAATTACAGCATTCAAAACAGCCAAACTTGGCGTTTTGAATGCTTTTAAGTGCGCAGGAGGGGTTTGGGGTCTTTTAGACCCCAGATCCCTCCACAAGAGTACCTGTAAAAAAATAAAAAAATCAATTTTTTTTAAATGTCTGAAAATATCGGTGGATACCGATTATGCGATGACCAAAATATCGGTATTGGCAATAAAAAAACGATATCGGTCGATCACTACAGCCTATGTGTGCATGGACACATAGGATAACATGCTGGGGCGTTTATTGTCTGTAGAAAAAAACGTCTGACGCCAAAAACAGCAGCTTTAAAAACATCCCGTGTGCTTGAGGCCTTAGATACATGACAGTTGACGTTACAGCGTTATTTGTTTCCCAGGTAAATGCGTCCATGTTTATTTGTGTGATTCAGACTCGTGAACGGCTCTCCTCTGTGAGGATGACATAGCGAGCTGTGCTGTGTGTGTGCTTTGGCGGCAATATTCAAACAGAGCTGTGCGTTCGTTACTTTGCCCTTTCACCTGCACAGGTCATGTGACTAGAACAAGTGAAAGACAACACCGCGCTGGCTTCATTACTAATTCACCTGGAGTCTTATTTCAAAGACTTTTACCTCAGAAGAGAGCGTTTTCCTCAGTCGCTGCCAGTTACACATTGCTATGGTTTGTGTAATCTGCTGACACAGCGGGAGTTCAGGGATATAGGATGCCTCCGTAGTGTATGAAATGTCTGGTCCTGGAAGGTTCGTAGTTCTGTATAAATGGGAGTTCTAAACTAAAACCGTACACTGACCGTATAAAAATGTACGCAAAGAAACAACGCACATAACGCAGAAGAAACTGCGAGGACGGGAAGATTGTGGCCTCATGCACACAGGCAGAAAAATGTGCTGCTGTTAGAGGCATTTGGCATTATTCATTTCTTTTTTCTGCCCTTGAAAGCAGCTGTAGGTTATCTAATGCGCATACGCACGTCCTGTTATTTCAAGGCATAATTTACAGCAACATACATGGACTATAAAAAAAAATATCCCAAACCTGCATTCAGAGAGGAGTTTTCCAGGGTCATTTAGCCCCGGTTCACACTTGTGCGTGTGCGGGGTTCGCATGTAATATCGGAGCGCACTGCTCCGACATTACATGCGATCGGCTGTGCGGTGCGAGTTTAGCCATACAGTTTGTATGGCTAAATTCGCACCGCAGCCGCTCCAAACACGCACAGGACCCTTTTTTCTAGCCGCATCAGGATCGGATCGCACAGCGGTTCACACTTGTGCGATCCGATCCTGTGCGAACTGCACGATCATACTGCGATATGCGATCAAACTGGGGGTGTCGTTAAGATTACATTGACACCCCCAGCGTATCGCATATGGCAGTGTGAACTGCCGGGGGTGCATGTGCGATGCGGGAAAAGGCTGCGAATTCGCAGCCTTCCCGCATCGCATATATGTGAACCGAGCCTTATTATTATTATTATTATTACAGGTACTCATTAACCCAGGGCTTGACAAATTTGCCTGAAATCTAGGAGCCAGCTAAAAAAGATAGGAGTCAGTTTTTTTTTTTTTTTTAAACTAACAACCAAGCTTTATTTAATTAAAACGGATACTAAATTTACACATAAATACGACTAGAACCCCACTCTCCTCTATAGCACAATTGGATGGAAACAGACTGTCTGTTTCCATCCGATGCCATCTGATCCGATCCATGGGATGGATAGAAAATGGAACCACCATCCGTCTGTTTTTGGCAGACAGGATCAGATGGCGGCAGATTACTGCTCCATAGAGGAGAATGAAGGGTCCGATTAGGTCTGCCTGAAAAACTGACAGGCGGACCTGATCAGACAGCCCGTGTGAAAGGGGCCTTCGGCTGTGGCATGGCGATGAGGAAAAAAAAAAAAAAGATATATATATATATATATATATATATATAAAACATTTTTTTAATAATAATAATTGAAAAAAAAAATACATTTTTTTTTTAATAATTAAAAAAAAATGAAAAAATTATTATTACTATTTTTTTTTTAAATTTAAAAAATAAATTAATAATAATAACCACACTCCCTGTCTACTTACCTTTAAGCAAAGGTAAGTGGACAGGGAGATGAAGCCTGCAAAAACTTCCCTCCCATCTCCTCTTGGGAAGGAGATGGGAAAGCATTGAGAACAGGCAGTGGAAAGTCATTACTCCCGGCCACCACAAGAGTGCGCCAGTTCCCCAGCCTCTCTCATCTCACAGAAGAAGGCCGAAAAGCCGGGGCCTCAATTTTCAGACGGCGCGGAAGTCCGTGCACACGGGGGCGCAAAAGGGACAGGACACCTCCTGCAGGGCACCCCAGGTGCCAGGTCGCTAATTCTAGTCGCAAATGTGACCTGGCGCCTGGGGTTTGTCGAGCCCTGCATTAACCACTTCTGGACCAGAAGATTTACCCCCTTAATGACCAAGGCCATTTTTTGCGATTCGGCACTGCGTTACTTTAATGGACAATTGCGCGGTCGTGCGACACTGTTCTTATAAAATTGGTGTCCTTTTTTCCCCACAAATAGAGCTTTCTTTTAGGGGTATTTGATCATCTGTGCGATTTTTTTTTTTTTTGTGCTATAAACAAAAAATGAGCAACAATTCTGAAAAAAAACAATGTTTTTCACTTTCTGCTATAACATTCCCAATAAAATAAATGTAAAAATCACATTTTTTTAATCATTTTAGGCCAATTGTATTCTGCTACGTATTTTTGGTAAAAAAAAAATCCCAATAAGCATATTTTGATTGGTTTGTGCATAAGTTATTGTGTCTACAAACTAGGGGAAAGATTTATGTCATTTTTATTTATTTTTTTAATAGCAATGGTGGCGATCAGCGGATTTTTGTTTTTTTCTGCTTCAAATGCGCATGGAAAGTAGGTTGTGTGGTTTCCAATGGCATAGTTCACACTAGAGCTGCACGATTAATCGTATGAAAATCGCGATCTCGATTCACCCCCCCTGACGATCCAAACCTGACATATGCTCGATTCTTTGCATAGCTGAGGGAGCAGAGAAAACAGCTGTGGAAAACTCCCAGTAACTATAAAACAAAATGATTACATTGTATCTTTTCCTTAAAAACACACTGGAACACACATGTTCTTATTTAACCATCCTAGCGGTATTCCCGAGTGTGACTCGGGGTTAAATTCCAGTGCCAAAAGCGATAACCCCGAGCCACACTCGGGGTACCGCTAGGAAGATCGCTGGATCCTGGTAGAGGGGTTACTTACCTGTCACTGGAATCCAGCGATGTGTGATATATATATATATATATATATATATATATATATATATACACACATACATACATACATACTTATTTATAGTTATTTATTATATTATAATTTATGATTTTGTGTTTCAAACTTTATCATACCCGAGAAGTTATAAAGAAGAACGCACAGTAAAAAAAAAATCCTATGTAAATAGTTGGTTTGGGCTGCTCATTTTTAAAAATGACATGCAAAATAATGGTACCGCTTTCAGCACCTAAAATCGGAAAGAATCATACCGCCAGGGAGGTTAAGGTTAAGGAAAAAGGGGAAAATGCACTGGACTGCATCAAAAACGCACCAAAAACACATCAAAAACGCACTGGAACGCATCAAAAACACGTCAAAAACATGCATGCAAAAAAGCTCCTGGAATGCATCTGGACTGCCTTTCTATGGTGTGAACTAACCCTAAATAAACAAAAGCAGAAGGCTAGTGTGACTGTAGCCTATGGCTCGGTTGACACAGCTGCGACATGGGATCCAATGTGTGAGACCCCAAATTGCATGACATGTCAAATGCAATGTTTCCCTATGAGAGCCGTCTTAACTGAAGCTACATAAGTTGTTCAAACTTTAGAAAAGGTTCCGGCACTACTTCGGTCTGACTTGTGTGCGATTTCAGCCCTTGTACAGGCTCCTATATAGCATCCAAGTCGGGTCAAGTCTAAAGGAAGTCGCAGGCAAAGTCGTAGCAGTGTGAACCGAGCTTTAACCACATAACGACCGCCCACCACAGATATACTGCAGCAGGCAGCCGCTGCTGGGCACAGTGACGTAGTGTGGGGGGCGAGCGCGTGCCGCCGCCGGCGCGCGCCCACCCCCGCTTGTTCCCTGGGGAGCTAGTGCGAGTGACCGGCGGCTCCACCAGTCACTTGCGATCTCCTGCTGCAGAGGGAGAAAGACAGACGGCTGATGTAAACACAGCCATTTGTCATTCTCCCTGAAGCAATGACAGAGGCTACGCGATCCTGCTATATAGGATGTCTCCACTTCACTAGCCACGCCCCTTTACAGTTAGAATCAGTTGACAGTAACAGTGCATATTTATAGAACTGATTACTGTAGTAATGTCACTGGTACTCCCAAAAATGTCAGTCGGGTCCTGAAAAAAAAAAAAAAAAACAATAAAAATGACAAAAATCTTTCCCGTAGTTAGTAAACGCAATAACGTAGTTTTGCGCAAAACAATACTTTGTGAAGATCCCCACACATTTTGCTTCCTTGAATTCTGTGACACACATTCACTATGCCCTGTAGGAGGCACTGCTGTGCCACACATTTCACATTTCACAGAGCCTGCCTTCTGAACTATAGTGGGCCTTTGAGGGCGGGGGGGGGGGTTAGGAGGCGGAGTCAGTACAGGATTCACTGTTTGCAGGCAGCAAGGTACTATGGGATATGTAGTCTTTAGAAACTGAAAGTAAACCGCAGAGGAGAAGCTGCAAAGCATGCAGGGACTTGAGGAAGCTGTGGAAAGAGACCACATAGAAGGGGAATTTTCATGTAAGCTTATATTCAGTCATGAATATGTATGCACTGATACAGTTATTTTTTTTTTTACCGGGAAGTACCGATACGTTTAATCAAGTACTCGGTTTACGGTGTGATTTGAGCCCATACAAAATGAATGTGCTCAAATTGCACTCCAAAGAATTGCATGCAGTTTGAACAGTAATGCGCTTTCTGTCCAAATCGCACCACTCCTGTGTGAACCCAGGCTGAAGTCACTATGACAAGCCTGGGTTCATACAAGAGTGGTGGGGGGGAATTGTTGTGATTCGGACAGGAATCGCACCACATTCCTGTTCAAATCACATGCGATTCCCTGCGGTGCGATTTGAGCACATTCGTTTTGTATAAACTCCAATAGCACAAAAGGTATTGTTTTCAGGTAGCCGAGCATTTGCACAAGTACTCCTTTAAATGCTTAGTATCAGCGCATCCTCATTATCAAATATAACTATTGTTTGTTTTTGCATTACAGTGCTGATGTTCTAAAATGAGATTGTATACACAATATTGTCAAAAGTATTGGGACACCTGGTATTACACACACATGAACTTTAATGGCATCCCAGTCTTAGTCCGTAGGGTTCAATATTGAGTTGGCCCACCCTTTGCAGCTATAACAGCTTCAACTCTTCTGGGAAGGCTGTCCACAAGGTTTAGGAGTGTGTCTATGGGAATGTTTGACAATTCTTCCAGAAGAGTATTTGTGAGGTCAGGCACTGATGTGGGATGAGAAGTCCTGGCTTGCAGTCTCCACTCTAATTCATCCCAAAGGTGTTCTATCAGGTTGAGGTCAGGACTCTGTGCAGGCCAGTCAAGTTCCTCCACCCCAAACTCACTCATCCTTGTCTTTATGGATCTTACTTTGTGCACTGGTGTGCATGTTGGAACAGGAAGGGGCCATCCCCAAACTGTTCCCACAAAGTTGGGAACATGAAATTGTCCAAAATGTCTTGGTATGCTGACGCCTTAAAGTGGAGTTCCGGCCACAAAAAAATTTTTTCAATGAAAATACCCCTGGGACAGTCAGGGCTAGTACATTCCACAATGACTAGCCTCTGATCTGTCCCATTTCGCAGTTACCTGCAAGAAGAAATACTCACTCTTAAAATTTCTTCTCCAGCGTTGCCATCTCGGATGTGGGCAGCTGAAGCCAGCGAGGTCCTCTTCTGCGTCTTCTTCCGCGTCCTCTTCTCCCAGAATGCGCCTGCACCGGCCCCTCTCGTCAGTTCCGGTGCGGCACCGTATTCCTCCACAGCTTCTGGGCATGCCCAGAAGCTGTTTAGCAGGGAATGCGGCGTAGCACCGGAAGTGACGAGGGGGGCCGGTGCCGTCGCATTGATTCCTGGGAGCGATGACGTTCATCTCCCAGGAATCATTGCAAACCGGAAGTGACGGCGCGAACCGCGGCCGCCGAGGGAGGAAGTGGAAGAAAGGTGAGTATATTTTTCTACAATAACAAAGTAAAGAAAAAATGAAAAATCCTAACTATCTATTTCCTTTTCAGGTGAAGAAAAGCAAGCGGATGGCCACAAAATCGATTATGTCAATTTTGTGGCCGGAACTCCGCTTTAAGGCTCCATGTACACCTGAGCGTATCGTTTTCAGGCGTGGATTCAGGTGTTTTTTCAAGCATTTTTTGGAGGCAGGCATTGACATTTGACCAAAAACGCTTGTAATCTGCCAAAAAAGAAGCTCATGTACTTTTTTGAGCTTCAGGTGTTTTGCTTCAGATGACAAAACGCTCATATGTGAACAGGGGCCATTGAAATGAATGGGATTTTGCTTGTTGGGCATTTTGGAACTTCTTTTATTATTGTAGTATAATTTTTTCTATTATGTGCCCTCATATAGAAATGCATTTTCTATTCTGCGACCTCTGGTAATGAAACCTATACGCTGATATAAAATGCTGTCACTCACAGACTGAGCTAATATACAATTTTAATGAGAGTGGTGGCAGCTCTCCATTAAACTCCTCTGGAAAGAACAGCGGGAGGTGGGTACACTCAGTTAATAACACATACCTCCATGCTGTCTTCTCTGTAAATGGGCTCTACAAAGCCTGGGACTGGAGTGCAATCAATCCGTTCTCCCAATGTGCTACTGCAGAAACATCTCGAAGAACTGTATCTTGGGTCTGGGCACAATTAGGGGCAGATAATGATATTTCATTGTGTGTGCGGTATGCAAAATATTCCACTACCTCCTACTACCTTTCTTGGCAAGATTTCCCTGCCAATGTGTTGGAGCTTACACGGGGTTAACTACTTCTCATGTGACTGAGTTCAGGCCTGGTGATTGGCTGCTCAGGCTTTAAGAGCTAACACATTCTCTGTATTAGAGTGCCTACACCAGGGGTCTTCAAACTATGGCCCTCCAGTTGTTCAGGAACTACAATTCCCATCATGCCTGTGAAAACTGTTTTACAATGCCTCATGGGATGTGTAGTTCCACAACAGCTGGAGGACCATAGTTTGAGGATCCCTGGCCTACACTCTGGATGAAGGAGCAACAGAGACCACTTTTGGACAGCAGCAATGTCATTCCTGGGAAGGAGGGGTGTTAGGATGCACTAGCAGATTTAGATACACTAATAAACTGAAGCCAAACTCCAGCTGCACCTGCAGGGCTCTCAGGAAAGTGGCAGGGTCTGCATCCCGTTGACGTGAAATCCCTTTTGGAGTATTTCACCAAAAATTACATATTTGTTGCAGGGGATGTAAAAAATCTGACTTGTATCTTAGTGCAGACTTCTGGGAAAATCTGTGAGCCAATCACACAAGCAGGAAATGACATTTTGGGGTGGGGGGTGTTCTGTACATTATCTGTGGACAGAACTCCTCTAGGTTGCCATAATGTATTGCATTTTATAGAAAATTACAGTGCTGCACATTGAAAATAAATAAGTCATTTTTAACCACTTTACCACCGGAGGATTTTGCTGTCTTACGTCTGGGCCACTTTTTGCGATTCGGCGCTGTGCGACTTTAACTGACAATTGCGCGGTTGTGCGACGCCGTACCCAAATGAAATTGACGTCCTTTTTTTCCCACAAACAGAGCTTTCTTTTGGTGGTATTTGATCACCTGTGCGATTTTTACTTTTTGCGCTATAAACAAAGAAAGAGCGTTTATTTTGAAAAAAATAACAATATTTTTAACATTTTTTTTTAGATGAAATTCCCCCCAAAAAAATTTAAAAATCAAAATTTTTTTAAATTTCTGGCCAATTTGTTTTCTGCTACCTATGTTTGCTAAAAAAAATCACACTAAGCGTATTTTGATTGGTTTGCACAAAAGTTATTGCGTTTACTAACTAAGGGAAAGATTTCTGTCATTTTTGGTGTTTTTTTTTTAACGAGTAATGGCGTCGATCTGCGTTTTTTTTTTTTTTTTTTTGTGGAACTGCGACATTGCGGCGGACAGAGCGGACCCTTGACTGACATTTTTGACACTTTTGGGGGTACCAGTGACATTTCTATAGTAATCTGTGCTATAAATATGCACTGTTACTGTAAAAATGACACTGGCAGGGAAGGGGTTAATTTTATTGGAGAGGGAGGGGTTAATGTATGCCTAGTGCTTACTAATGTGTGTGGGGGGAGGTGACTGAGTGACACAGGGACAGATCGCATGTTCAACTATGCTGAACCCTGCAATCTGTCACTGTTTGTCACTTAGGAGATCCGCCCGCTCTGTTTACACAAGCGGGCGGATCTCCAAACTTGATTCCCCGACGATCGGGGAAGAGCAGCGGCGATCGACGCCGCTCCTCCCCTGGCCCGACTCCCGCTGTGACTGAAAACAGCGGGAGCACACGAGCGCCGCCTACAGGGGGAGGAGTCCAGCGACGTAGGGCTACGTCGCTGGATGGAATCGAGCCGCTTTGCCGCAGTACAGTCAACCTGACTGGTCGGCAAGTAGTTAATAACAGTCAATGACAATATAACTCGCGTTGCAATTGTATACGCTGTATTTTTTTTATTGTATTTGCTATTTTTTCCAGTGAAAGAGGAGTTACCTTTTAACTACTATAACCCGGTCTAAAGCATATTTCTCTTACGTCCTCCGACAGTCGCCGCCTCTTCATATTCGTCACATATGGGGTATTAGACTTTGCTCCGAAGGAGTAGCTAGGCAACAGAATATGTTAACAATAAAGCTTTAACATATCCCACCCTCAAGGGGTGGTCCCCTCAGTCAATACCCTCCTACTTCCTGCAACCATATCTCAGTTTTAATGTCTAGCTTGTCAGGAGTGGCTGGCTCTCTCTGTGCTGGGACTTTCTGTCCCAGACTCTTTCTTCTTTTTAATATTTTGTTTGAGTTTTCTCTCTATCTTTACTTAGCTGTTATTTTTGTCAGCATTAGTTAGTTCTTCGGACGAAGAGGATCATGCGGACTGGGTCTCGGGCTGATCCCCCTGGTCGCAGGTCGTGGGTCAGTGGCTTCCCAGTCTGCCATCGAGCGTTCAGCCAGGTAACGCTCCTGGCACAGTGAACGACCCATCCCTGTTCGGTGCAGGGATGATTGGTGAGGTGGCTACCTCACCGGACGCTGTGCGGTTTCTTAACCTCCATTGTGTGCGTCTTGAATTGCGACTCTCCCTGCCTCATGTGCAGCGGCTTGTTCGCCTGTGCGGGTTCCCCACGCCATGTGAGGTAAGTGTATTTATGTGGGGACCTGTCTGTCTGGGGGGGTCTCAGTCTGGGACTGTGTAACCTGCCTTTAATCACACTGCTTGTCTCCCTATCTCTCGGCTGCATGCTGTGGGCTGCAAGGGGGGGGGGGGAGCTGTATGACACTGTGTGTGTCAGGCTGGGCAGTGTGAGAAGCTGTGTGCTGTGGGGCATGTTTTTTCTTGGCATGTTTGGGCATATACAGCGATCGCTGCGGCGATCTAACATGTATCCTTATATTGGGATGTAATGTGTGTGTTTTTATGCACTGTGGAGCGGCGTTTTCGGCGCCAAACGACGCCATTTTACCGGCGCCCGCTCCGGCCGCATGGTTTACATGCACGGCGGCCATTTTCTTGTAGCCTCCATAGGCTTACATAGAGCGCCCTGGCAGCATCACTTCCTCTTTCCAGGAACACCGATCGAGGCAGCAGCAGCAGCAGCAGCGGGGTCTCCTCAGGTTTTATCCTTCTGTTCTTGCTATCCATTGCCTGTATTCAGTTTGTATATTCCCTGTGGGGGTCTCATTGTGCCTGAGTGTGGTGCGGTGGGCTGCGCTTGCCGCGCTTGCTAAAAGGGGGCAGTTAACCCTTGGTTGTCTGGCATTACAGGGGCAATGGATTCTCAGGAGGGCAAGTTTCCTACAGTATTGGTGGAAAGCCAGGGGACCGCTGTTTCCCCCCCAGGGGGGGATTTAGCCACTATTGTGGCTGGCCTTGCTGCCCAGGTGCAAATGCTGGTGGCTGCTCAATCTACTAAACGGCCCAGAGTTGCTCTGTCCTCTGATTCTGAGGGTGAAGGTGATGGGGCTGTTCTGGCAGGGACCTCCTTATCGGGGTCCCGCTCCTCTCTTGATCTAGTGGGGTCTGAGGTAGAGGCTGAAGTTGAGGGGGTTGATAATTCTCCCCCTGGCTCGCCTGAAGAGCTTGCAATCATGGATGAGTTGATTGCTTCCATTAAGCAGACGCTACGTTTGCAGGACGAAGTGTGTCCCCCCGCTGCCTTGGCGGCTTATGGGACGCAGAGGAAACGCAGGACGCCGCAGGTTTTTCCCTGCAATGCTGATTTTCAGCGCGCTGTTAAGGATCAATGGCGCGATCTGCGCAAGCCTTTTGCGGTACCAAGTAAATTCAAGCTGCGTTATCCTTTCTCGCCTGCCACTGATGAACGGTGGTGTGTGCCTCCGCCAGTGGATCATGCAATTGCGGTTTTAAACAAAGCCACTGCGATTCCTGCAGAGGGTTCCCCTGTTTTCCGTGATGCCACGGATAGGAGACTGGAGTCTCTTGCCCGTCATACTTATTCTGTTACGGGTTCTATGCTTAAGGCTCTGTTTGCTTCTCTCATGGCGGCCCAGGCGATCGCAAGTTGGACGCAGATGCTTAGGCGCGTCCTAGTGGCCGATTCGGCCTCGGCGGCGACCCTGGATATGGTGGATCAGATCCACCAGGGTGTCATGTATCTGTGTGATGCGGACCTGGACCTGATTCCGTTGGCTGCACGTGTGCACAGCGTGGCGGTGTTGTCTCGCCGCCTGGTTTGGTTGAAATGTTGGTCGGTGGACCAATCTTCACGTAAGACCTTAGCCAATCTGCCTTATGATGGGTCTCGCCTTTTCGGGGAGTCCCTGGATGTGTTGATTAAGGGGATCACCGGGGGTAAGAGCACTCTCTTGCCCCATTTCCCCAAGGCTAAGGGGGCTTCTGGGAAGAAGCATGCTAATTTTCGGCCCCCTCAGGGGTCCTTTCGTGCCTTTCGGCCGCACTACAAGGGCAAACCGTTCAAAGGCCAAGGCTCTCAGAAGAAGCCCTGGTCTGGGAAACAGAAGTCCGGCCAATCCGGACCTGCAGCCCATAACAGTTCGGCCTGAAGGGGCGCCCTCACCCAGTTTTGGGGTGGGGGGACGCTTGCTCGGTTTTCTTCAGCCCTGGTTGGCCCGTGTGCGGGACAGATGGGTTCTGGAAATCGTTCGATCTGGTTACAAGATCGAGTTTCTCTCTCGGCCGGAGAGCAGATTTTTTCCCTCGAATCTTCAACTGTCTCCAGAGCGCCTGCGGGATCTGCACCTGGCGGTGCGGGACCTGAGGGCTCAGGGAGTGGTGGTTCCGGTGCCTCATCGGGACAGATTTCGGGGGTTTTATTCCAATCTGTTCACCGTGCCCAGGAAGGAGGGCAAGGTTCGTCCGATTCTGGACTTGAAGGCTCTGAACCGCTCTGTGCGGGTTCGCAAGTTCCGCATGGAATCCCTGCGCTCGGTGGTGGCTGCCCTCGTTCCGGGGGAATTCATGGCCTCCATCGATTTGAAGGATGCGTACCTTCACATCCCCATATTCGAGGGTCATCAGAGATACCTTCGATTTGCCATTGCGGAGGATCACTACCAGTTCGTGGCGTTGCCCTTTGGTCTCGCCTCGGCTCCGCGGGTCTTCACCAAGGTGCTTGCACCGGTTCTGGCATTATTGAGGGCCCAGGGCATTTCTGTCCTGGGGTATCTGGACGACATTCTGGTTCGGTCTGCGACCAGACAGGGTCTGGAGGAGGACCTGTCTGTCACAATGCAAACTCTGCAGGAGTTTGGTTGGACGATAAATGTTCCAAAGTCGACACTGAGTCCGTCGGTTCGTCTCCCCTATATGGGAATGATACTGGACTCGGTGCAGGCGAAGGTCTTCCTGCCGGAAGACAAACTCAAGACTCTTCAGGAGGAAGTCAGGTCCCTCAGGGACGTTCCACACTCGTCTTTGCGGACGTGTATGAGATGTCTGGGATTGATGGTCTCGGCCTTCGAGGCGATTCCTTTCGCGCAGTTTCACACGCAGGGTCTCCAAGCGGAGATCCTGTCCAGGTGGGACGGGCGACCTCAATCTCTGGATCTTCAGATCTCGTTGAGTCATCGCACCAGGGTAAACCTTCTGTGGTGGCTCCAGTCCCCGTTGGTGTCCGGGGGCAAGTCGTTTCGTCCGATCTCGTGGACGGTAATCACCACGGATGCCAGCCTGTCGGGCTGGGGTGGTGTTCTGGGCGTTCTGTCCGCCCAGGGGACCTGGTCGGAGGGGGAGTCTTCCCTCCCGATCAACATTCTGGAATTGCGTGCGATAAGGCTCTGCCTTCATCGCTGGACGGACCGGCTGCAGGGCTGCCCGGTTCGGGTGCAGACGGACAATGCCACGGCGGTGGCCTACATCAACCACCAAGGGGGCACCAGGAGTGCCCGAGCGGCTCGAGAAGTGGCCGACATTCTATCTTGGGCCGAGACTCATGTCCCGGCGATAACGGCGGTTCACATTCCGGGAGTGGAGAACTGGCAGGCGGACTATCTGAGTCGCCAGACCCTGGATCAGGGGGAATGGTCTCTCCACCCGGCTGTCTTCCAGATGTTGTGCGCGAAGTGGGGTCTTCCAGATGTGGACCTGTTCGCTTCTCGCCTCAACTACAAGGTGAAGAGGTTCGTGGCAAGGACGCGCGACCCTCGGGCAGACGCGTCGGACGCGTTAGTGGCCCCGTGGCATCAGTACAGGCTGATGTACGCGTTTCCACCGATTCAGTTGCTGTCCAGGTTCCTTCGCAGGTTACACTCGGAACGCAGCACGGTGATTCCTGTGGCACCGGACTGGCCTCGCCGGTCCTGGTACGCAGACCTCGTGAATCTGGCGGTCGACGCCCCTTGGCGTCTGCCTCTTCGAGACGATCTACTGTCTCAAGGACCGATTTACCATCCTGCTTTACAGTCGCTGGCTTTGACGGCCTGGCTGTTGAGACCGAGGTCCTGAAGGAGAAGGGTCTCTCTCCAGAGGTCGTTCATACTTTGATCAACGCGAGGAAGTCTTCCTCGGGGAAGGTTTATTACCGTACTTGGAAGGCCTATTTTGCCTGGTGTGAGTCCAGGGGGTTTTCACCCCGCACGTACTCGGTTTCCCGTGTGCTGTCTTTCCTTCAGACGGGTGTCGATCAGCGTTTGGCGCTGGCTACGATAAAGGGTCAGGTGTCTGCGCTGGCCGTTCTGTTTCAACGTCCCGTGGCTTCCAACTCCTTGGTTGGCACCTTTATTCAGGGTGTGCGGCATCTGGTTCCTCCTAGGAGGGATCCTTTGCCCCCTTGGGACTTGAATCTCGTTCTATCTGTGTTACAACGTGCTCCTTTTGAACAGATCAGGGAGATCTCGTTGTCTATGTTGTCCAAAAAGGTCGCCTTTTTGGTGGCGATCACTTCGGCTCGCAGAATGTCGGAACTGGCGGCTTTGTCCTGCAAGTCTCCGTACCTGGTTGTTCATTTGGATAAGGTGGTCTTGCGACCTAATCCTTCTTTTCTGCCGAAACGAGTTTCAGAATTCCATCTTAACGAGGATATTGTTTTGCCTTCGTTGTGCACGAAGCCTAAACATCCAAAGGAGATGAGATTGCACTCTCTGGATGTTGTTCGGGCGATAAGGGTTTACCTTAAATCGACTGAGTCTTTTCGTAAGACGGACTCCTTGTTTGTTCTTCCAGAGGGTCCTCGGAAGGGCATGGCGGCTTCGGCCTCTACCATCGCCAAATGGATCAGGCAGACCATTGTACAGGCCTATGCCTTGCAGGGGAAGGTTCCCCCTGTGCCTGTGAAGGCGCACTCTACTAGATCTCTGAGTACGTCTTGGGCCTGCCGTCATGGGGCTTCTGTAGCCCAGGTGTGTAAGGCGGCGACTTGGTCGACCGTGCACACTTTCACAAAATTCTACAAAGTAGATGTTCAGGCATCGGCGGATGCTTCCTTTGGCCGCAAGGTTCTTAGTGCGGCTGTTCCCTAGGGTCCCTTGTTGGGGACTCCTGGCTGTTGGGATAGTTTTTTGTATCCCCTGGGTTTTTTTGTCTTTTCCTGGGTTGTTGCTCCTGTTGAGCACTTATTTTTGCTGTTGCCCAGCTGGTTTCCTTCCTTTGGTAAGGTTCCTTTCTTTGATGTGGAGACTGCGTTGCCTTTCGGCGCGGATGCGTTTCCCACCCCTCATGTTTGCACTGCTTTGGGACGTCCCCATATGTGACGAATATGAAGAGGCGGCGACTGTCGGAGGACGTAAGAGAAAACGGAATTTTTGTAAAATCTTACCTGTAAAATTCCTTTCTCTGAGTCCTCCGACAGTCGCCGCCCCCGCCCCTCTTTTGGGGTTTGAATGTATACTCTACTGCTATTCCACTAAAACTGAGATATGGTTGCAGGAAGTAGGAGGGTATTGACTGAGGGGACCACCCCTTGAGGGTGGGATATGTTAAAGCTTTATTGTTAACATATTCTGTTGCCTAGCTACTCCTTCGGAGCAAAGTCTAATACCCCATATGTGACGAATATGAAGAGGCGGCGACTGTCGGAGGACTCAGAGAAAGGAATTTTACAGGTAAGATTTTACAAAAATTCAGTTTTTCCCCTTACAGGCCTAAGTAGACACTCTAGGGTCATAGAGAATCACAAAGCCCAGACTACATTGTTTGGGTGTTCAACACGCACTGTGACCATTGACCATGAGTGCACAATCCCAGCTGGATAGGTTCATTAATGGTGCAATGACATCAGTACAGCACTGCGCTCCAAGCCTACCCTATTTATGGTTTATCCTTGCTTTTTTTTTTTTTTTTTTTTAAAGTAAGTGCCCCCCCCCCCCAAAAAAAAAAAACCCAAAAAACCCCAAAAAACTGCACTGATTTCTGCAATCCATACACATTTACACATTTTATAGCTGTAAAAATACTGGAAGTGCAGTGAAATACTGTCTCCATCTGTCAGAAATCCAGTGTGCTCCTGACAAAGCTTCTCTTACACTGAAATACCAAATATTTTGTTAGCTCTACCCAGTTCTCCATTGAGCTGACCAGTGATTTAGAACTGAAGCGCCACACCATAATATTCAAATTTAAATAAAAGTTTATTTCAGTGATAAAGTGTTTGCAAAGCCAACGCCTTTTAGGGGCTGCGTTCCCTCATCATCAGGGCTTGGAAAAAGTGAATTATTTAAACATCGTATTCACTGTAGTTTGATTTTATTAAAGAGGTTGTAAACCTCAGATTTTTTTTTTTTAAAGTACACCTGAAAGACAAACACATAATGAGCTAGTATGCATCGCATACTAGCTCATTATGAAATACTTACCTAAGAACGAAGCCCCGAGGCACCGACCGCTCACCGCTCTCGTGGGTGACATGTTCTGTCACCCTTCTTCCGGGTTAGCGGCATCCGGCCATCTGATTGGCTGGACCCGCGATTACGTCACTCCCCGCGCATGCGCGCGGGAGCCGACGGTCACGGCACGGGCCTCTGAAGGAACGGCACCAGCGGCCGTTCCTTCAGAGCGCATGCGCCAGTGATGTCACTGGCTGCATTTAAAGCGGTGTTCCAGCCTAAAGACACACTCACCTGTCCAACTGTCCAGGGATGCGGCCGCCCGAAGCCTCGCTCTTCTCCCTCTCTGCTCTGCGGCGCCGGCATCACTGGTGTGGGCACCCGGCTGTGACACTTTGCGGATTCACAGGCGGGTACGCACTGCGCATGCACGAGTTGCGCTACGCTTCGTGATTGGCCGGCGATCTTCTGGGACCTCTGACATGTCCCAGAAGATTGCAGGGAGGGAGGGGGAGAGGAGAACTTCCGCTCAGGGCGCCGCGGCGCTCCGAGCGGAAGTGGGAGCGGGTACCTGTCAAAACTAGGTACCCGCTCCCCCCCCAAACAAATGACATGCCAAATGTGGCATGTCAGGGGGTTAGAACTGCCTAAAGCGGAAGTTCCACTTTTGGGTGGAACTCCGCTTTAAGGTAAATATCTCCTAAACGGTACGTGTTTAGGAGATATTTACAGTACCTATAGGTAAGCCTTAATATAGGCTTACCTATAGGTACAACTTGCAGAGGAGGGTTTACTTCCTCTTTAAGACCAGTTTGCAGAGCAGCTGGTTCAAGTTTGCATTGGAGGGAAGTGCAGATAATGTAAACGAGGAGCCGAGTTGGAACTGAGGCGAGGGGAAGGTGTTCTGTAGACCAGTAGGGGAAAACATGGCAGGACTGACAACACTGGTTGGGATTTCAGTGCAGCAGAGGCACTTTTTTGTCAGTTCAAAATAGAGGTTAAATGCTTACTGGATTTCTGCCATATCAAAAGTATAATTTTCTGAACTTGCGTCTTTTAACCACTTCAGCTCCAGAAGGTTTTACCCCCTAAAGACTAGGCCATTCTTTGCGATACGGCACTGCGTTGCTTTAACTGACAATTGTGTGGTTGCGTGACATTGTACCCAAACAAAGTTGATGTCCCTTTTCTTCCCACAAATAGAGCTTTCTTTTGGTGGTATTTGTTCACCTCTGCAGTTTTTATTTTTTGCGCTATAAACAAAAAAAGACCAACAATTCTCTATCGTTCATTGACAGATGCAACTTCATATCTTCTTGACCATTGGGTTATGCTGCCCCCTACAGGAGTAGGACACTAGGCAGGAAAAAGCTTTAGCACACCTATGGGGCAGTCCCTGCAGGCATAACCCCACACACTGTGCTACAGCTCTCAGTTTGTTTCTGCCTAGTTTAGGAGCCAAGAGCAAGGCGCCACGTACTAGACGGGGGCCCTCTTTCACTGCTCATAGACGACCATTTCGTACATCTGGGTCGCAGGAGAAAGGAGCAAAGCCATTCCGGTCTTCTGGGGGTTCCAAAAAGACGTGGTCGGATATGCAAAAATCTGGCCAGACTGGATCTGCGGACAAACCCTCGTCTGCGTGAAGGGATGCCCTCACCCGTTTCTGGGGTGGGGGGCGTCTTCGATTATTTCCGGAACCATGGCCTTCCTTGATTCAGGTAAAGGTTTTTCCTGCCAACGTAATTTCTGGTATAGTAGTGAACCGCACGCTGAGACAGCGCTCTCCCACTATACGGCTAAGGGCATTACTATAATCAGATGTAAGTGTATTACTTTTGCTTTTTATTCTTTAATAAACGGTTTTACGCTATGAAGGGTCTTCTTTGATTATATTTGGGTACTGGAGAGTCCAGGAATCACAGGAGATAAAGCTATTCCCCCACTGTCTGAGTCCACTGGGAGAACCTGGGAGAAATTCTTGTTCCAGCATCCACTAAGTGGCAAAGCAAAGTCTATGAATATACGTTTGATCTCCGCATTGCTTGGTTAGTGGGGAGCACGGAGGGGAGCACAGAGTGGTCTGCTCTATTAAGTAATCAAGCACAAGCACTTTTATAAGGATCATCTATTGTCAGCTGTTTAAGAGCACAAGCACTTTATGCATAAGGACTTTATCTGACCAAATCCAAAATACTTTTTTAATTTTTTTTCATGTATTTGCACTTCATTTCAGTGATATAGCACTGGCACTTGAATTTATTTATTATGTATTATTATATAGTAATGTATTGTTAATGCACATTGAAGATTTGTCGTTTATATACAGTATATTTATTTGGTCACTAGAGCAGCGCTGATAGCTTCACCATTTTTCAATCAAGGTTCAGATCACCTATATCAGCAGCAGCCTATGATAGAGTATAAGGCCCCTTTCACACAGGCGGACCGTTCAGATCCGCCTGTCCATTTTTTTTGCGGATCTGAACGGTCCACCCATGCATCCCTATGGGGCATCGGATGTCAGCGGAGACATGTCCGCTGACATCCGATC
The DNA here is from genome assembly GCF_965119305.1 of Pelophylax lessonae. NCBI lineage: Eukaryota > Metazoa > Chordata > Amphibia > Anura > Ranidae > Pelophylax > Pelophylax lessonae. Next base: position 804,519,053 of record NC_138768.1, on the reverse strand, counting down.
CGATCCGTCAAATCTGGACGGATGGAAACCCTATTTTCCATCCGTCCAGCGGATCGGATGGGATCGGATGAGAACGGACCAATGGTCCGTTCCCATCTGATTTCCCCCATAGAGATGCATGGGGAACTGACAGCTGTGTCTCCGCACACAGAGCGGAGACACAGCTGTCATCCTCCTGCTCAGCGGGGGATCGGCGGATCGATCCCCCCCCCTGAGAAAAACAGACTCCGTCCGACGGACGGATAGTGTGAAAGGGGCCTTAAGCTATTCTTAATTAGTGATATAGGAAGAGCAGCGCTGATACATCTCTAGCTACTATGCTTGTGTTAAGCAATGCTGCCCAGTACACATGGGGTAAAAACAGGTAACTGTAATAAAGCCATAGTCTGTACTGCTCAGAGGGTAGAATGGTGGGCATGTGTGTACCCCAGCAGGCAAACCGGCACAATTCCATATCTTGCAGCTTGTTAATGGAGTTTCCAGTTGCTGGTTGTATGTACTGCCACTGATTCACATTACATGCTTATTAACTATCTTCAAAAAGAATATTCGCCGCTCTTGTACATTTTCTTTTAATAAATCAGGCCTATTGTCACAGGTTGATATTTTGTGAAACCCTTTAGAAAAGGAAATAGAGAGAGAGGAGAGTGATTTTAGTTATTTGCTATTCTATGTAGATTTAAACATGAATTATTTATCTAATATATAATTTATGATCAAAAATGGTGGTAATAAAAAAAAAATGGTGTTAATAGTAATAATAGTAACAGGAACAAAGAAAAAAAACAACATGAAATAATAAAGAAATTTGGGGTGGCTTTGCGCTGATCCGCTGTGCTTTGGCCGAAGTGCAGTGTACCCATGGTTTGTGTGCAGGTTAGCTGTTCTATTATGTCTCGCGGTTTTGGCGCACTTTCTGTAAGTGCAAAAGAAGTCCTGTAGGTACCCACGTTACGACCAAAGGCAGCGTGAAATCAGAAAGTTTATGAATAATTCTGTGTATTAGCATTTTTAGCAATATTTTGTCATCCCTTTTGTATAAAAACACTTTTCTGGTTATGTAGGTATAAGAGCCGGTTCACACTGAGGCGATCCGACTTCGAGGGGCGACCTGTGTGCACCGCGACTTCGGCGTGACTTGCAGGGACTTCACATAATGGAAGTCAATGCAAGTCGCTCCCAGGTCGCCCCAAAGTAGTACAGGACCCTTTTTCTAAGTCGGAGCGACTTGTGTCGCTCCTATTAGAACGGGTCCTGTGCTAATCAATGGTGAGCGACTGAGCGCGACTTGTCAGGCTCACAAGTCGCCTGACAAGTCGCGCTAGTCTGAATGGGGTCTAATAGTAACACATTTTCTCTTGTTTTTTCATGGTTAGTGCCAAGTTCACATAAGGCAGCCAATTAATTAACCCCTTACTGTTGCCACCTCCTGGCCTTTCAGGGGTTTTAAATGCTGGGAGGCGGGCATTTCAATCATGTGACCGCTGTGATTGGCAGTCACAGTGGTCACATGGTCAGAAAGCTCCCTATCGCATGTTTGTAACGGGAGCTTTTCCGTACCCGCCGGTTACTGTGTCGGTACGCACAGGGAGCTCGCACTCAGCACAGTAATGTGTTTACATGGGGCCGCAGTTATCCAGCCTCCCAGCATTAAAGCTCACGCATTGAGAGGCCGCATATATGTATATTGTTTTTATTTCTTTTAGTTTTGGATTGAAGGGAGCGGGATTAGAACACCTGATAGGTTTTTATTGCTGTCTATGTCCCTCTCTAGTTATCCTGTTTGCCGTTCTCACCAAGAGTGAAAGTACAAGAAAATCCCAAATTTTGGTTTGTCACCAGACCAGGCATAGAGGGGAAGCCTTCCAATAGGGGCAGTATTTGTGGGGACACACCAAGGATCCCCTTGCTATGAAGGGATTTCCTTTCACTTCCTTATTTGACTAGAGGACAGGAAGTAAAAGGAAGTCTCCCCAATGGGACACAGACAGCAAAATAAAACCTCATGGGTTATAACTAGTGATCAACCGATATAGTTTTTTTTAGTGCCGATACCGATATTTTGGTCATCGGATATCGGTATTGGCTGATATTTTCGGACATTTAAAAAAAAATATTTTTTAATTTTATTTGTCACAGGTGCTGTTATGGAGGGATCTAGGGGTCTAAAATACCCCAAACCCCTCCTCTGCACTTAAAAGCATTTAAAACAGCCAAGTTTGGCTGTTTTGAATGTTGTAATTTTTTTTAATCTGGCGCTGAATACCTGGAAGGGATGTCATGACATCACTTATGGGGTTTTTACATGGAGACCCGATCAGAGCCGAATGCTCTTCTCTTCGGCGGCAATGGAGGTGGGATGGGAGACCCGGGCGAGCCGCGCAAGGGGGGGGGTGTCCCCTCCCGCTCCTTGTAATGACAGTCGAGCGGCTTCTCAGCTGCATAGGTTGTCATTACAAGACAGCCGACTGTCGGCTATGGACACCAGTACCGGGGTGATGCCTCTAGCTGCAGGCATCACTCCAGTACAGCACTTTCCTGGAATATCGGCAATATCGGTAATCTCAGGGGCCGATTCCGATATATCGGGGAAAGTGCATATCGGCCCTCGATATATCGACTTTGCCGATAATCGGTCGATCCGAAGTTATAACCCTCCCTTACTCTATGTAAAAAGGGAAACAAAAATTTTGCCTTTAGTTCTACTTTTTAAAGTGATTATAAATGAACACCGTGTAAAACACCCATTCAGTTTAAAATAGAAATGAAAGGTAAAACATTTTTGTATAGACGTAAAAAAATGTATACCTTTTTGCCTATTTTATAAGTGATCACATTCCCTCTGTTCCCAGTTGCATATGAGCTGGAGGCAGGAGAAAAAGCAACACACTGAGCTTTCTAGAGAATGGCTGTACATAGCTAGAGAACTAACCACAGTGTGCTCTCCTGCTTAGTGTGGTCAGTTTATGATTGGAAAGCAGAGGTACTGGCAGGAACACCAAGGATTTCACACAAAGGAAGCAATACAAAGAAAACAAGATACTTTCTCATACAAGTACAAGGTACAGCAGCCACATATCAGGAATATGAAATGTTGGGGTAACAAACACTTTAAATAACTCAGATGATACCAGGCTACAGTGTTTGGATTCGCTATGATCCCTCGGCATAATGGCCCGTACACACAATCCGAAAATCGGATGAAAAATAACGCTTGTGAAAAGATCGGACGATAATCTGATCGTTAGTACACAGCTTATGAGAGGCTATCACGACAGTTCGCCCGATATTATCCGGTCGTGCAAGCATAAAAATTTTGATCGTATTATAACACATCGTACGATAATCGTATTATCAGTATGTTGTTTGTCCGAAAAAAATGGTGAGCAGTAGACAGCGCATGAGCAGTAGACATCAATTCCTCTCACATGCTACAGCGTGGTTACGCATACCGGAAGCTTTTGAATCACCGTCCGAGAAAATTCGTATCATAAGTAACCTCTCCCATTTGCGAATATAATTGAGAGTTCCTAGCAACCAAACAACGTTGTCCGATTTTCGGATCGTGTGTACTGGGCATAAGGCTATGTGTTTGGATATACTATGATCCATGATATGTTTCTTTATATTTCTTGAATGTTCTCCAATAGAATTGGTCTTTGACTATCGAAAAGGATAAATTAAATAAAATGTCTTGTAAGAAATACATATATAGTTCCATTGCTGACATGACCTACGGCAGACTTCTTTCAGGGACTTGAAGGAAATTGGATTTTCAGCTTTTGGATTTCTACCATGATGGTTGTTCTTTAGATTTTAAAAAGACCTTTCCTTGTATTGTCCATTGAATGAAGTGCATGTTGACGTGTATTATCGCTCTTTTTAATGTGCTCTGCAGTGTACTCCACATACAACATACACCGATTGCCAATAACATTATGACTCCCCCACCTAAAATTGGTTAGTTGCTCCTTTTGCTGCCACAACAGCCCCCATGGACTCCACTAGACCTCTGGAAGTAGTTTTGGTATCTGGCAGCAAGCTGTTAGTAGCAGATCATTTTAAGCCTCCGCAAGCTTTCCTTCTTCTCATAGTACATCCTGGTGATTTATCAGAGCAGGCCACTTTCTTCCATTGCTCTGTGGTCCAGTTCTGATGCTTATGTGCCCATTGAAGGCGGTTTTGGCTGTGGACATGGATCAGCATGGTAATCCTGACCAGTCTGTGGCTACTCAGCCACATACACAACAAACTGCAATGCGATGTGTATTCTGATGCTTTTCTATCTGAACCAGCATTAACTTTTTCAGAAGTTTGAGCTTTTGTTGCACTTCTATTGGCTCAGACTACACGGGCCAGCATTTTCTCCCCTTGTGCATCAATGAGCCTTGGCCACCTATGACCCAGTGTGACTGGTTTACCTTCCTTGGACCACTTTTGGTAGGTCCTGACCACTGCAGACCAGGAACATCCCACAAGAGCTGCAGTTTTTTGGGTTGCTATAACCCAGTCGTCTAGTCTTAACAATTCGGCCTTGTCAAAGTCTCTCAAATCCTTACACTTATCCGTTTTCTTTGCTTTCAACACACTTTCTGATGCCATTGTAACGGGATAATAAGTGTTATTCACTTTACCTATCAGTAATCCTAATGTCATGGCTGATCTATGTACATTGACATCTGTTGATGAAAAGCATCAGTCAAAAAGGCAAGTGTGTGTTTCTAACAATATACAATTGGGGCATCAGCTGTAATTTTTTTTTTTAGTGCGATGGTGACATGGCTTCTGGATGTGCCCTAGCCTTGGTAATAATGGAATAGTACAAGTTGATTTTGTTACCAGAATTAATTGCCTGTGTCTGAAATGCAATATCCTGAACAAGGTAATCGTTTGGCACATATGACACGGATTAATTGCAAAAGGTATTTCTCTTCTGGCTATTTCTCAAGGAAGGATTTGCCATTTGTGGGATTTTTATGTCCTGTGGTAGGTAACCAGAAAAGCTTTTGACTTTTATTATTATTTTTTTAGTTTACAGAACACTTGAGGTTTTATTTCATTGGCTCCAGCTCTTGGAAGATGTTCCTTTTTGTTTTTATCTGTGGTGGACTTGCTAGTTTTTGAGAACAAACATTGCTTACCCTACCACAGCGCAATACACCCAATATATAACAAGTGTTATCAAATTTAACTATTACACACTGTGTGTGAACAAAATAAGATGGGATGTGTAATAACTAATAAATTGAGTCTGTATTACCATAAAACTATATGGGAAAAATCAAAAATAATCAAAAAATATTACAAAAAAGCACATAAACAAGCAAGTGTCCAGTTAGGATTCGTGAAGAGTGCTCTTAATCCAAAACGTCTGTGTGACTTTTGTGCAAAGTGAATGTGTTTCACACCCCCCAAAGTGAATTCACTTACCAGACAATGTGGACCCCTGGGCAATATTCCATAGGGGTCTAGCAAGCTTTGGCTGGTAAGTTTGGTGGGTAGGGATCCTTGGATATCTCCTAATGTCCAATGCTTGGATGGAAGACAGGGAAGAGCCCAATAATGTAAAACGTTTAAGCTTAAATTTTCCCATATCGTTTTATGGTAATATGGACTCAATTTATTAGTTATTACACATCCCATCTTATTTTGTTCACATACGGTGTGTTTAATAATTCAATGTGATAACACTTGTTATATATTGGGTGTATTGCACTGTCTTTTGCGCTGTAGTATTGTTACGTTTTGGAAAAATGCATATGGCTATACAAATGTTCTTGGAAAAAGATAATCTGAAGAGAGTTAAAGCGTTTGTTACCCTAAAGAAAAAGAAAAACAGATCCTGATCTCTTAAAGCATGATATACAGAACAATGCTTGTGCTGTATAATTTGGCCCCCCCCCCGTATCACTTAACATACCTGGCTGATCCTGCCAGTTTCTACCCTCCTCCCTGTTCACTGACCATGGTGTATCATGGCTGCTGAGCCCTGACACCATTGTCAGCGTACGTGTCTCCGTCATCCGCGGCTTTCTGCAGCTATCCTCTGTCTCCCCCTGTCATTCTCCCCCCTTTCCTTCCTGCTTGTCAGCTCACTGGCGCCACTCTTCTCCCCTCCCAGTTGCTACAAAACTATGTGAACTTTACGTTATATAAATAAAGCCGGCACACGAAAAGTCTTCTTCCAAGTAAAATGCTTTATTCCAACATGGATAGCGGTGACAACATGACAGATGCTGACGCGTTTCGGCTTTACGCCTTCCTCGTAGCATTGCTATGAGGAAGGCGTAAAGCCGAAACGCGTCAGCATCTGTCATGTTGTCACCGCTATCCATGTTGGAATAAAGCATTTTACTTGGAAGAAGACTTTTCGTGTGCCGGCTTTATTCATATAACATTTGGTTTGGACGTTCAGCCTGAGCACCGACACTTAGCTCTTTATTTTCCCACAGTGCGGTGGAGCTAGGGTGAGTTACTGTTTATGTGAACTTTACATCATCCCCTCTGTTAGATTACAGCTGTATCCTAGCGCCTGTGCTTTATTAAAAAAAAGCAGATTCCTACCTGTTTTCACAGCGCGTCACGTGACTCCCTGGTCTCTCCTCCTTTCCTCCCCGCCTCCCCAGCTGACATCAGAATAAGTTATTGGCCCCGCCCCCTGAAGATGTCAGACGGGAAAAGAAGAGAGCCGGGAGTCACGTGATCGCCAATAGGAGCTGTGAAAACAGGTAGAAATTAGCTTTTTTTTTAAATAAAGCACAGGCACTAGAATACAGTTTGTAATCTAACAGAGGGGATGATGTAAAGATCACATAGTGGCTTAACAACCACTTTATTAGTGATGACCATTTCAAGTTTCTAGGAAAGTATATTGTTGAGATTGGGGAGTTTTAGCTTTTAAAACCAAATCTAAGCGTTTCACAAAGTGGAATCCTGACAATTTTACACCATTTCTTTGTAAACCTGGATCGCATAGCTAACTGCCATACCCATGTCCTGTCTTGACACGACTCTGTGTTTACCAACCTGGCGGATAAAAGAGCCCCTCCTAAAGCATTATCCTACCTGCAGTCCCTGCTCTGCAATCTGTTATTGCCACTGTGTCCATCTAGTTGATCAACCTTTCTCAACCTTTTTCAACACAGAGGCAACCTTGAATTAACTTTATGGTCTTAGGGACGCCCTGATTAAAAATGACTATATCTACAACCCATGACACATTACTGTGATGGTCAGTAGAAAGAATGCCCCTTACACTTGTGACCATTGGGAAGAATTACCCCCTCACCGATAGCTAAAAAGATCAATGGTGACAGTTGGAACTGATCTGAAAAGCAGAAATTGCTTATTGCTCAAGGAACCCCCTAGCAATGTTTGGAGGAACCCTAGTTGAGAAACTCTGTACTAGACCATAGCTGCCTGGTCCATTGTCATGTCCTGGAATCCGGCTTCTATCCTGTTGGATGCACAACATCTTGAGCTCATGGTTGTAGCCCGCCTTATGGCATTGATGAGTTGGTAGATATTGCAAGGCAAGTTTCCAGAATTAAGCTATCCATATGTGGATTGAAATTCATCCAGTTCAGCAGGGACCAGCCGAATTTTGATCCATGTATAGGCACCCTGTATGTACACCAGTCGATCCAATGATTGACTTGTGTACAACCAGCCTGTCCGGTTTTCCCACCAGCTATAGCAGGCATTACTAATCATATTCTGCTGGCAGGGAATCGAGCAATTTTATTTCTTTCCACCCATGGTAGATACATTTCTAGCCTAGTACTGTATGGATTTGTAGAATACCTGCCACATCCTTCTATGTCAGTAGAAAACAAAAGAATAAAAAAAAGTTAATGAACTTTATTCATAAACCGTAAAAAACAAAGTTTGCAATCACATTGAGTAGGTTTTTAAAATCCAATGCCAACAGTACGTAATACTAATATATAACCCTGAGATCCCAACATGTTTCAGAACATACAGAACTTCCTTCTTCAGGGGTGAAATAGTCTAGAAATACAATATAAACATAAATACATATAGTATTCAACATTATACATGTATATTACAGATACATAGGAATGTGTCATGGCACATTTGTAGGATATTTGTGTGTGCGTATACCTCTACGCTACCCAAATGTAGATAAAGTAAAACAAAAAACAAAATAGCAATAGCTATGGTGTTTAAAAGTGAATAAACTGGTGGTAATGTGAGAAATAAAAGCGAGCTGCTGCAGCAACCTTTTATGTTCCCACAAATTAATGGTCTAAATGTGTTAGCATCACGCAGACTCTGTAATGTAAATAAATGTGTCTCATATTATGTTATCTATTGAATACCATAATAATAATATATCAAAATATAAACATATATAATGATTCATGCAGTGCAGTTCATTATACAGGTGTATAATCAAATTATAATGAGGTTATATGATAGTTCATTTTCCAGCGGTGATGTGTCAAATACAATTCATATTCACCATATAAAGTGCTGCTTTCGTGCATATAAGAAACCAAAATGGTTTGCTTTCACCTCCTCGTGCCACCCCTATGCTCCCAGAACTCTCACCCTAAGAAGGCTATGATACAGCCACATATTTGTAGTATCCGGGATGGTGTTTCATCGGTCTTGATTTCATTCCAGGTGTTCCTGGAATATCAGGGTGATCCAAGGTAGTGGTCCCTTTAAGGCTCAGTCTCCCACGCTTACTCCTTGTGTTTAGGGTAAAGTATTCCTCCATAGTGTAGTATTTTTAAAAGTAATGATATTTATTAAAATAGTATCTCTTACAGTTAAAATCATCTGTATTATATAGATTGAATGACTTGCCAGTCTCTTGCATCACTTCCGGTCCGGAATGCCCTACACGTTACGTCACCGCACGTGAGTATCCTACATTTGTAGAATACTCACTCTGTACAACTGTGTATACCAATATGGCAATTTTCCCTTGGACGTGCCCCACCGCCTCGCTTCTGGCTCATTTTCCCTCTGGGGTATCTGAGGCCTGCCTTCGTCGTACCTTTTGTCTCCAAATGTTGGTCTGTGCTTTTCAGTATTGCTGCTCTTATATACACATCAAACATGATTTTCAGATATATTTATATTGAACTGATGATTGCAGTCACATTCATATCTTAAAAGAAAACACATTTAAACATACTGTACTGGATTTCCTGTAAGTCTACCTATTTTGTAGGCTTTTAATCTGCTCACAGTGTCAACATTTGCCAGGTAATTTTTCAGTTTTGAAAATTACGTCCTTTTTTTTTTTTTTTTTTTTCAAATATTACGTTTTTTTACAAGATTGAATTAATTGGATGATAATTAATGCACTAACATGTTTTACTTTTTTGTACTTGTATTCTTTCTGTTAATGGTTTGCTTGCAGTGAGTGAGGACATTTTTGTTAACATTTTTGTCTAGCTGTACTAAATGTTTATTGGACCAGGAAAGGAATTCAATGGAAGACAGATGTTTAATGTGTTTTGTATTTGTGTTTTCCAGGAGTCCGCGACAGACAAGTTGAAGTGATCTAGTATTTTTGTCAGCAAGATTCCTCAACTTCATATGTAAATGAAATGTATAGGCCGTTTGATCCCACCAAGAATCGTATGAAAATGCACAACACCCAGCGTCTTAGAAGCGTTGAGGTGGCGCGAGGAAGAGCTGGTTATGGTTTTACTCTTTCTGGACAGTCCCCTTGTATCATAGGTAACGTGATTAAAGATAGCCCTGCTGAGTTTGTAGGACTTAAACCTGGGGATCAGATCTGTGCAGTCAACGAAATTAATATCAAAAAGGCATCTCATGAAGATGTGGTCAAATTAATTGGAAAATGTTCTGGTGTTCTTCATATGGTCATTGCAGAAGGAGCCCGTCACATGGATTTATGCTCTAGTGATGAAGAAATTGCCTATTATGAGGGTAAGACTTGCTTAAAACCAAGGCTTGATTCAAAAGCCATGGGCATAAACCGAGCAGAGAGAGTTGTAGAAGAGATGCAGTCCGGAGGAATATTCACCATGATTTTTGAGAACCCTGTATCTGGTGGAAAGACAGAGAACCATGCACCAAAACAGAGGTCAAGGTCAATGTCTGCTTCACATTATGAAATGAGAAGGGAGAAAACCAAACATAGTGCAGAATTTCTTTCAACAGACGAAATATCAAAAATGATAAACAACGACTCTGTGTTCTCCAATGGGGTTCAGAACCTGGAGGACTTTGAGCTGGATGCTAGTATTTTAAATGTTGGTATGATCGTTGGCTATCTTGGCTCTATCGAACTTCCTTCCACAAGTTCCAACCTTGAGTATGATAGCTTGCAGGCTATCCGTGGGTGTATGAGACGCCTAAGAGCTGAACAAAAAATACATTCCTTGGTGCTCATGAAAATCATGCATGACAACATTCAGCTTTGCAGTGATAAGGTGGGTATTATAGCAGTGTACCCTGCTGAGAAACTGGCGTTCAGTGCTGTGTGTCCTGATGACAAAAGGTTTTTTGGACTTGTTACCATGCAAAGTAATGATGATCAAAGCTTGGCACAAGATGAAGAAGGGATTTTGAGGACATCTTGTCATGTGTTTATGGTGGATCCAGAATTATTCCACCATAAAATACATCAGGGTATTGCCAGGAGATTTGCATTTGAATGTACACCAGATCCAGACACCAATGGATGCTTGGAGTTCCCACCATCTTCAATGCCAGTTCTACAGTTTGTATCTGTTCTTTACAGAGACATGGGTGAGTTGATTGAAGGTATGAGGGCAAGAGCATTCCTTGACAATGATGCTGATGCCCATCAGAATAACAGCACCAGCAGTAATAGTGATAGTGGAATTGGAAATTTTAACCAGGAGGAGAAAACAAACCGGGTGTTGGTTGTTGACTTGGGAAGTGCCCCAAATAAACACATCCCTCGTGGACTATGGGAGAATCCTGGTGGCAGAGCACAGAATCCGCCAGTTCTACACTGGAATGGATATTCCAATGAGGATGATGGCCATTTTCCAGCAGCTGATAAACCGCAGAACTACAAGAAGCATTTAGGTCCGTCGGCACGGATTGAGGTTCCTGTTATTCCACCAAGAGGACCACCACATCTCCCAAAGAAACCTGGCCCAATGGATGTTGGGGGCCAGAAGAAATGGTTGCCTGTTCATGTAATACGAGATTGGCAGCAAGGTAATGTCAGTGATCAGGAGTCCTATGCTGACTCCACAGATGGATGGTCCAGTGTCAACTGTGGAACTTTACCTCCTCCAATGAGTAAGATTCCTGCCGACAGATACAGAGTCGAAGGAAACTTTGTACAACCTCCTGCGTGCAAAGATGATTGGTCTAAAAAAGCCTTTGACATACATAATATTTTGGGGGCTTTACATGCAGCTAAGAAGTCCAGAGAAGACCGAAAGGTAAGAATGGTTGACTTTCTTCTTAATGGCATGTATGTGCAAAATATGCTGTCAAAAAAAAAAAATATATAATATATATATATATATATATATATATATATATATATATATAATTGTGTGTGTATGTATGTATGTGTGGTGTGTGTGTATACAGTGCCTTGCGAAAGTATTTGGCCCCCTTGAACTTTTCGACCTTTTGCCACATTTCAGGCTTCAAACATAAAGATATAAAATTGTAATTTTTTTTGAAGAATCAACAACAAGTGGGACACAATCATGAAGTGGAACAAAATTTATTGGATATTTCAAACATTTTTAACAAATAAAAAACTGAAAAATTGGGCGTGCAAAATTAAGGAAGTGAGAGGAAATCCCTGCAAATTAAAGGGAACCCTTGGGGCTGCCCAGGTCACCTGAACTAGTGTCCCCATTGGAAAATTTACCCTCCTACTTTTCTGGGGACGATTTGGAATATAAGCAACTCTTTCAATGATACGGCAAATAGGACTAACAGAGGGTGAATCTCCAAAATGGGGACATAGACAGCAGTAAAAGCCTAAGAGGTGTTATACTCCATCTCCACCCTGTCCAAAACGGACAAAAAAAAAAATTGCATTTAGTTATACTTTAATGTAAAAAACGTCCCAATAACTGTCCTACACCCCCTCTGTCCCTAAACACTTAGCTGGCTCCAGGTCACTGCTGCAGGGCTGTCTCTGGCTCCAGCAGCGCTCCGCTCACCTCCTACTTTTACAGGAGAATTTGAGGGCAGTGGAGCCAAAGGGCTTCTGCTGCTGTCAGTCCAATTCCTGTGAGGAAGGAGCAGGGGTGTGGCTTACAGCACTGTATGTGTTCCAGCCAGAAGCATGCTGGGGCAGCGACGTAACACAGAGGCGGGGCCACCCAGTGACGTCACCAACTGACCCCCTCCCCTTAGCTTTTTAAGAACTGTCAGATGGAGGAACAGGCAGTTGGCGGGAGCCTTCGTCGGGGCAGAAGGTTTTTTTTATCATCTTTTTTTTGGGTCTGGCGGTGACGGCAGGCGTTGTGATTGACATTGGATCTGCTTCGGGCAACGTTTTTTTGTTTTTAAAAGGAATTGTAGGGTTACAATGTAATCCATACTCATTCACATAGGAGGGGGTGTGCCGGGATCTGGGGAGGGGTTGTGAGGAAGAAGCCCTTGTCCTTATCAACATAGGGACAAGGTGCTTGGACAAGGGCACTCCTCTATGTTGAGGGCATGTGGCCTGGTATGGTTCAGGAGGGGGCGCTTGGTGTTTTGAATGTAAGTGCAGAGGAGGGTTTTGGGGACTTTTAGAGTACCTGCCAAAAAAAAAAAAAAAAAATGTTAATGTACGAAAATATCGGCCGATACCGATATGCGATGACCAAAATATCGACATCGGCAATAAAAAAAAAAACAATATTGGTCGATCATTAATATATAAATAATTTATTTGTATGTATATGTATTATATATGTATATATTTATTATATTTAGGCCAATATGTAGCAGAATACATACTGGTCTAAATTAATGAAGAAATTTTATTTTATTAATTTTTTTATGGGGTATGTTTTATAGCAGAAAGTAAAAAATATTGTTTTAAATTGTGTTTTATTTTTTGTTTATAGCGCAAAAAATAAAAACTGCAGAAGTAACTAAATAACACCAAAAGAAATCGCTATTTGTAGGAAAAAAAAAACCTACATTTTTTTTGGGTACAGCGTCGCATGACCACGCATTTATCAGTTAAAGCAGCACAGTGCCGTTTTGCAAAAAATGGCCTGGTCAGGAAGGGGGTAAAACCTTCTGGAGCTGAAGTGGTTAATATACAAACATTTTATTATCACCCACTGCGCTTTGTGCTGGCCAATGCTGAACAATATGAGACAAATAAATGGGAATGACAGCGACTTCATGGCTCTCCTGTGGCAGTGGAGGTTGTTCAGAGATCAGAAGGTTTTTCTTTTTGTTTTCTTGGCAGCTGTGTTGGCCAGATGCCATCCATGCATCACACAGTAGAGCGTCTGTATTTATGTATAGCTATCTTGGCTCAGTGTACCTCTCTGTGTCTCTTATAGAAAACACATGACGCCGTCAACCCATTCATTTTACTGGATAATAATATGTGGGGTTGAATTTCTGTGCGGACCTTGCCAAAGTGCTTGCAAGAAAAGCTGTTGGAGTAGATAAATCTAGTGTAAGTGTGGTAGGACCACTTTAACAGACATATATTTATAGCCTGTGAGTGTGATTGTACGCTTTTGTTTTACAGCAGGTCAGAGACAAAAGTATATAAATAATCATGATTTTTGGGCTCCAAATGTCCTAAAAAAAACCTACTCGGTAGGGATCGATCGATATCGCTTTCTCATTGCCGATACCGATATTTTGGTCATTGTGTATCGGTATCAGCCGATATGGGCCAATATTTTCGTACATTTAAAAAAAATATATATATTTATTTTTTTACAGGTACTCTTGTGGAGGGATCTGGGGGTTTGGCTGTTTTGAATGCTGTCACTTTTTTTAATCTGGCACCCGTAAGTGATGTCATGGGTTTTTGCATGGAGACCCGATCAGAGCTGAATGAGGCTTTGCAGGCGAGCCGCAGAAGGTGGTGGGAGGGGGGGACGTCCCCTCCCGCTCCTTGTAATGACAGCCGAGCGGCTTCTCAGCCGCATCGGTTGTCATTACAAGACAGCCAACCGTCGGCTATGGACGCCGGTACCCGGTTGATACCTCTAGCTGCAGGCATCACTCTGGTGAAAGCACTTTCCGAAATATCGGCAATATCGGTAACCTCCGGGGCCGATTCTGATATATCGGCCCTCGATATATCGGGAAAAGTGCATATCGGCCCTCGCTATATCGGCTTTGCCGATAATCGGTCGATCCCTACTAAATATACCACAGAATGTGTTTTGTTATAGACAATGCCTTGCTAAAGTATTCATACCCCTTGGCATTTTCCATATTTTGTCACATGCATATGCTTTGATCTACATCATTCCGTTGCAGCTCTGGCTGTATGTTTAGAGTTGTTGTCCTGCTGGAAGGTGAACCTCTGCCCCAGTCTCAAGTCTTTTGCAGATTCTAACAGATTTTCTTCTAAGATTGCCCTCTATTTGGCTCCATCCATCTTCCCATCAATTCTGACCATCTTTCCTGTCCCTGCTGAAGAAAAGGATCCCCACAACATGATGCCACCACCATGGGGATGGTGCGTTTAGGCTAATGTGCAGTGTTCGTTTTCCGCCACACATAGCGTTTTGATCGTAGGCCAAAAAGTTCAATTTTGGTCTCATCTGACCAGAGCACCTTCTTCCACATGTTTGCTGTGTCCCCCACATGGCTTCTCCCAAATGGCTTTCTTCTTGCTACTCTTCCATAAAGGTCAGATTTGTGGAGTGTTGGACTAATAGTTGTCCTGTGGATCTCACCTGAGCTGTGGATCTTTGCAGCTCCTCCAGAGTTACCACTTGGCTGCTTCTCTAATTAATGCTCTCCTTGCCCGGCCTGTCAGTTTAGGGGGACAGCCATGTCTTGGTAGGTTTGCAGTTGTGCCATACTCTTTCCATTTCGGATGATGGATTGAATAGTCCTCAGTGAGATGTTCAAAGCTTGGGATAGGATATTTTTTTATAACCTAACCCTGCTTTAACCACTTTACCACTAGAGCATTTTGCTGTCTTACGTCTGGGCCACTTTTTGCGATTCGGTGCTGTGCGACTTTAACTGACAATTGCGCGACCGGTCGCGCGACGCCGTACCCAAATGAAATTTACGTCCTTTTTTCCCCACAAACAGAGCTTTCTTTTGGTGGTATTTGATCACCTGTGCGATTTTTACTTTTTGCGCTATAAACAAAAAAAGAGCGTAAATTTTGAAAAAACAACAATATTTTTCACATTTTTTTTATATGAAATTCCCCCCAAAAAAATGTAAAAATCAAATTTTTTTTTAATTTTTGGCCAATTTGTTTTCTGCTACCTATGTTTGGTAAAAAAATTCACAATAAGCGTATTTTGATTGGTTTGCGCAAAAGTTATTGCGTTTACTAACAAAGGGAAAGATTTCTGTCATTTTTGGTGTTTTTTTTTTTAACGCGTAATGGCGGCGATCTGCGATTTTTTTTTTTTTTTGCGGGACTGCGACATTGCGGCGGACAGATCGGACCCCTGACTGACATTTTTGACACTTTTGGGGGTACCAGTGACATTACTGCAGTAATCAGTGCTATATATATGCACTGTTACTGTAAAAATGACACTGGCAGGGAAGGGGTTAGTTTTATTGGAGAGGGAGGGGTTAATGTATGCCTGGTGCTTACTGACGTGTGGGGGGGGGGGGAGGTGACTGTGTGACACAAGGACAGATCCAGGGTTCATGCTGAACCCTGCAATCTGACCCTGCCTGTCACTTGGGAGATCCGCCCGCTTGTGTTTACACAAGCAGGCGGATCTCCGCACTAGATGCCCGACGATCGGGGAAGAGCAGAGGCGATCGCCGCTGCTCCTCCCCTGGCCCGACTCCCGCTGTGACTGAAAACAGCGGGAGCGAGCCTCCGGCGGCGCGCGAGCGCCGCCCACAAGGGGAGTGTCTGACGACGTAGTACTACGTCGTCAGACGATAACGAGCCACTTTGCCGCAGTAGTACTACGGTACTCAGCGGTAAAGTGGTTAAACTTCTCCGCAACTTTATCCCTGACCTGTCTGGTGTGTTCCTTGGCCTTCATGATGCTGTTTGTTCACCAAGGTTCTCTAACAAATCTAGGTGATTTATGAAGGCAATTGGCTCCACTAGTTTATAAAGACAATAAAAGCACATAATTTATTAAAAAAAGGAAAAAATCTGTGTACATCATACTCGCAAACGAATGACTTGTTCAAGTGTGATAAAAAAAATAAAATATATAATACTGTATGTGTGTGTGTGTATATATATATATATATATATATATATATATATATATGTGTGTGTGGGTATGTGTGTATATATATATATATATGTATATGTGTGTGTGTATATATATATATATATATATATATATATATATATATATATATATATATATATATATATATATATATATACAGTATATATATATATATATATATACAGTGTATATATATATATATATAACAGTCCACCAGTCCACCAAAAGTCCATGCAGCATATTCTACTGTGCAAGCAGTAGTGGGATGTAGTTCTCCAAATGAGATCTGAAACGCATCAGATGCATTTGGAGAACTACATCCCACTACTGCTTCCACAGTAGAATATGCTGCATGGACTTTTGGTGGACTGTTTTTTTTTTTATTTTTTTTATATATACAGTATATATATTTTATCACGCTTAAATAAGTCATTCATTTGTGAGTATGATGTACACAGATTTTTCCTTTTTTAATAAATTGTTTCAAGGTAATGCGCTAGGCCGGTGCACCCTCTGTGCTTTTATTGTCTTTTAGAGTTCATTTTGTTTTCCTGACCTGTTTGGAGTGACAGCAGAGCCGAAACAGCGGCTAGAAAAGGAGTTATAATTCTTCTACGCACCTAGCTGCTAGCAACTCTCAAGCGCAGGAGCATTCTTGTCCACTAGATTTTGCCACTTTGTGTTGGTCTATCACTTAAAATCCCAATAAAATACATTACATTTTTGGTTGTAACATGACAAAATGTGAAAAATTTTAAGGGGTGTGATAACTTTTTCATTGTATGTGTCATAAGTGCAAAAAAAGAAAAATCCTGTGTACTATGCACACTTCCTTTGTTATCTCTAAAAGTCTAATTTGCCCTCTCAATTCTTATTTTGGAATATAAAATGAGTCCCTGTATAGTGGAGATGAAGACAATGGGAGGGATTCAGTAGTTTAGCAAGACAACTGGGCAGTGCTGACACCAGTAAGTATACACTATAGCAGACCAGGTCACAGCAAATAATTAGGATTTGAATGCATCTATGGCAAATTCATTTTTCTGTACTTGCAGGATCTTTGAGGATTAAACACGGGAAATTTGCCTGTATTGCCAAGATGTATGAAGTATGCGTTTTTTTTTTTCTAAGGGCAAAGTTCACGTTTGGGAGCATGTTATTGGTCTTGTATTTAGGGTAACGTGTAACATGCTCCAGCAGATTCCCCCCCCCCCATCCTCTGCCTGTGACTGGGGGTGGGGGTTCTTCACCTCGCATCCGCTGTCACAATCTAAAAACAACACAGCCCTGCGGAGCTCCGCCTACACGGCAATGTTCATTGCGGCAGAAGGCTTGTAGTTCTCAGCAGCAGTCATGTAACGCTCAGGTCCTGAGTCTTCTTTATTAATTACATGGGGATTGAGTGAAGGATTGAGGCATTGTCCATGCAATTACTTGTGTGGACAGTTCCTATTGGCTGACCAGTGGTGGGGTCCTCTCACTATCCTTTCATTCTGCAGGTCCTGTACTCTGTAAAATACCCCCAAACCATACATTTTCTTAAACTGTCAAATTTATCATTAGAAATTAGTTTTTTTACATGATAAAAATTGTAAAAACTAATAATTTCCCTCTGGAAAGATTGCAAGCAAACCAGCACTCAACATTTAACTTATTTGAAGTCAGATTCCCATTTTCTTTCTGCAAACATGCTCCTTCTACTCTTCTTTCTCACATTGGTGTCTTCCATCCTCAACATATCCTTACACTACCCCTCCTCTCCACCCCACAGCATACACATAGCACCCTCACTCCTACCCTCTCCCTACCACTGTACCCATCACCTCCTTCAGTTGCTGAGCTCACATGCTAACCTAAACAGCAGGGCAATTAGACGTGCACTCATACACATCCCACTCCCATCTTACCTTTCTCACCCTCCTTCTCCTAGCCTCAGGGGATATTTCCCCAAATCCTGGCCCTCCTTTTTCTAACTGCAAACCACATAACATTGGTAATTTTGTCGACTAAAACCGACTAAAACGTTTTCGTCGACTAAATTAACACATTTTTAGTCGACTAAAATACGACTAAAACTAAAACAATTCAGATGACTAAAATACGACTAAAACTAAAATGGCATTTCAGTCTTAAGCCTAAAATATGACTAAAACTAAAATGGCATTTTAGTCATAAGACTATAACTAAAACTAAATAAAAAATTGACATCAAAATTAACACTCCTCTGCTAGCCATTTCTATATCGGCAACACAATTTCATCCAGAGCATGTAATAATAGCACATTAAAGTTTAAACATGTATTGCACCACCGCATAAGTAAGGAGCATCTACTAAGCTGCTGAAAACAAAACAATTAAGAAAAAGGCTTTTCTTATATTTTTCCCTAATATTTAATGTTGGTAATATATTCAGGTAATATGTGCAATGACATTACAGCCAATGGAGTTTACAGCAGTGTTTATTTAGTCAACGAAAATGTTTTCGCCACCACTTTCGTCACCGCCATTTTTCAACTGACGAAAACGAGATGCAAAGTATAGCACATTTTCGTCAAATGACGACAACTATGACGAAAATCAAATCCGTTTTCGTTAACGAACGAAAACTAAACGAGAATGTGAGGCAGGGACATTTACCCAACTTCCGGTTTTCATGGAGCTCTGCCTGTGTGGCGTCTGGTGTGGCGTGCCCAGTAAAGTCCGACGTGAGGAGTGGACTACTACAAGAGAGTCGACTCGAGACCAGTCACCTGACCTCACCAGAGCACTGCAGCTGCAGCACTACAGCCAGACGCACCAGGCCCGACTCATCACACGGCACTGGCACCCGGCCACCACCACATCCAGAGCAGAGCACCCACTGTGAGTTAACAGCCAGGCCAGCTATTACTGCCTCCCTGAGTCCCCTCAGACCACTCACCAGTCACCACTGGCATCCGATTCCGCCATCCATTCAGGACTGTGTGCGTGCATATAGGCCGCTGAGGCCCGCCCGGCCCATCCTGTTCAACAACTTCAGTTCAGAGTCAGACCAGAGACCACCCTTAAACCTGAGACCCCCATCCAGCACTCTGAGCAGCACTGTGTGCACTCACTGCACTGACTGCAGGCAGCAGCATTACAGGCCTCCTCTCTGACCTGACCATGACCATTTAGATGACTAAAATGGGTTTTAGTCGACAAAAATGTAGGACGTTTTAGTCGACTAAAATGTAAGATGTTTTAGTCGACAAAAATGTACTGAAGTTTTAGTTGACTAAATACGACTAAAACTAAAACACTTTCAGAAGACTAAAATGGGACTAAAACTAAAATGCCATTGTAGTCCTAAGACTAAGACTAAAACTAAATAGAAATTTGCTGCCAAAATTAACCCGCTACCCTCCTCCTCTGGCAACAGCCGCAATCCACTCAGTTTAACTTCTGTCACCCTGCTTCCTAAAACCAGCCCCCCAATCTCATGTGCCCTTTGGAATGCTCGCTCCATCTGTAACAAGCTCACATCTGTGCATGACCTTTTTATCTCTCATAGGCTAGCTTTAACATACTCGCCATAACTGTAACCTGGCTTCAAAATGTAGACACTGCTTCTCCTGCTGCCCTCTCCTATGGTGGGCTCCACTGGACTCACTCCCCCAGACCCACCGGACAGAAAGGAGGTGGAGTTGGATTCCTTTTATCCCCGCAATGCACCTACAAAGTCCTACCAAACCCTCCCTCTCTGTCACTCTCTTCTTTCGAGATGCATTGTATTTGTCTGTTTTCTCCAATTTCTCTAAGGATTTCAGCAATCTATCGGCCCCCTGAACCAGCATCACGCTTTTTCGATGACTTTGCTGCCTGGCTACCCTACTTTATCTCCTCTGAAATACCCACTATCATTCTTGGTGACTTCAACATCCCTGTCAATGATAACAGCACACCTACAACTCAACTCCTCAACCTAACTTCCTCTTTTGACCTAACCCAATGAACACACACTTCCACCCACTCCAATGGTAATACCCTCGACCTTATATTCTTCCATCTCTGCTCTGCTGGCAACCTCACCAACACCCCCTTTCCTCTCTCTAAACACAACCTCATCAGTTTCACTGTATCCTTGCCTCAAATCACCCAACCCCCCAAGCAGCAAACAATTACTTGTAGGAACCTTCGTTACTTTAACCCCTCTCGCCTCTATTCTGCCACTGACCACCTACATGACATAATCTCTCCCCTGCCCTGTCCTGACCTGGCCACCTCTGTTTACAACAGTTCACTCTCGTCATCACTTGACGCACTTGTTCCTCTAACTATACGCAGAATCAGGCCCGACCATTGCAACCCTGGCAAACTGACTACAGTAGAAATCTCAAGAGACACTGCCGTGCTCTTGAACGACGATGGCATAAAACCAAATGCTTGCAGGACTTCATCCTATATAAATCTTCCCTCCAAACCTACAATTCATGCCTCCATGCTGCCAAACAAGCCTACTTTGTCTCTCCTATCACTACCCTGTCATCTAGTCCCCTCCAGCTCTTCTCAACTTTTAACTCTCTACTTCGTCCCCCACCCCCTCTACTCACTAACTTACTCACTGCCCAAGAGATTGCCAACACAGTAATCCCCCGCTCCATCGCGGTTCAGTTTTTGCGGTCCCGGTAATTCGCGTTTTTTTTTTGTAATGTTATTTTACTATATAAATCATTAAAAATGAAATATTTTTGTGTTTTCCATAGCTCTTGCTATGTCTCTTAGTATCTTTTATGTGTTTAAATGAGTTTCTATTGTTTTAAAAGTGTGTTTAAAGACCTTAAAATGCTTCTACACGTACAGTGACAGTAAAATAAACATGCCTACAATGCATTTTAATAGGGTTTTCTATTTCGCGGAATTCCACTTTTCGCGGCTGGGTCTGGAATGTAACCCCCGCAATGGAGGGGGGTTTACTGTAACTTCAAAGACAAGGTTGATGCAATACGTGAGGACGCCGACACTGTGCGCACATCTTCCCCACTCCACATACCTTGCCTAACAGCACAGTCAACACTCTCCTCCTTTGAACTGGCTACTTACTGAAGAGGTTAAAAAATGTTTTCAGATGCCCACCGAACCACCTGTTCCCTGGATCCTGTTCCCTCACAACTACTACGGACACCCTCTTACTCTATCCTATGCTCCCTTACTCACATCTTCAATCTCTCCCTCTCTAGTGGCACCTTCCCCTCCCCTCTAAAACATGCACAGATCACTCCCATACTTAAAAAGCCCTCACTAGACCTCACCAACCTGAACAACTTAAGACCCATTTCACTGCTCCCATTCACTTCTAAATGTCTAGAACGCTTCGTCTACAAACGTCTCAGCTCCTACCTCAGTGAAAATAACCTTCTTGATCCCTTACAGTCTGGCTTTCGCTCGCAGCACTCTACAGAAACTGCCTTACTAAAACTCACAAACGATCTACTAACTGCTAAAACCAATGGCCACTACTCCATACTTCTATTACTTGACCTTTCTGCGGCCTTTGATACTGTTGACCACCCGCTCCTTCTTAATAAACTCTGTTCCCTTGGCCTCCAAGATTCTGCTCTATCTTGGTTCTCCTCCTACCTATCACAGCACTCCTTCAGTGTTACCCACAACTCTACCTCCTCCTCCCCATTGCCCCTTTCTGTGGGGGTTCCCCAAGGCTCTGTTCTTGGACCCCCTCCTCTTCTCTATCTACACCGCCTCCCTTGCTCACTTGATAACCGCCCACGGCTTCCAATACCATCTATACGCCGATGACACTCAAGCGTCTGCCTCCCCTCTCTGCCAATCCCTACACTGGCTCCCAATTGCCCAGCGAATTAAATTCAAAATACTAACCACAACATACAAAGCCATTCACAACTCTGCCCCGAGCTACATCACCAATCTTGTCTCCAAATATCACCCAAATTGTCCGCTCCTCTCAAGACCTCCTACTCTCAAGCTCCCTTGTCTCCTCCTCTCATGCTCATCTCCAGGATTTCTCCAGGGCCTCTCCCATCCTCTGGAACGCTCTACCTCAACCTGTACAGCTATCTCCTACTCTAGCTGCTTTCAGGCGATCCCTGAAAACTCATCTCTTCAGGGAAGCCTATCACACCACCAACTAATCTGCCATCAGCTCATTCCCTACTCTTACCTCTTGTAACACCTGCCCCACCCCATTTAGATTGTAAGCTCTTCTGAGCAGGTCCCTCTAAATCCTCTTGTATTTTATTGTATTGTATATGTACTGTATCCCTCTAATATTGTAAAGCGCTGCGTAAATTGCTGGCGCTATAGAAATCCTTAATAATAATAATAATTAAAAAAAAAAGGGCCTCATTCACACAGGTGTTGCTGCCCTTTTTATATGGCTGGATCTGCCAAGTGCTGTGTGCAGGCAGCCCATGTAAATCTAATGCCCGGTACACACAATGAGATCATCGGATGAATGATCGCCTGTTTTTTTTTTTTTGCATGCTAATCTCCTATCAATCCTGTCAAAAAAGAAGAGTTTACTAAAGATACAAAAATTCTTTTACGACAGACAAATTTTCGTGCTCGTCCCATCGCATAACATCGGATGAACTGTCATGATTGTCTCTGGAAAGCTGTGTGCTAACGATCAGATTATCGTACAATCGCTTCGAAAGCGGTATTTTTTGTACGATTTTCTGATCTTGTGTACGGGCCATTAGCAGACCGTGTGTTTTCTCCGCACTCACACATCTGTCAATGAAGGCCCCTTGAACCTCCTTTAGGGAAAGGGAGCTATGACTGCTGGAAGCATGGCGTCATTGTGGGTGTGAACCTAAAAGAGAAGTTAAGTAGCTCCATTGGGATTGGCTACAAAGACCTCGGGTGACTGGATGGAGCCTGAACTCTAGGAAAAGGCTACGCTGGGGAACATCCAACTGTTCTGAAGAGATTCAGCTGTTACAAGAGTTGCCCACCCGCACGTTGTGATGTTTTGTCACAGCTTTATTGGCAGTTTTGACCTTGCCAGTAATTAATGCAGACATCCCAAGTCTCCCGCCATTGGCCAGCGGCTCACGGACACCCGCAAGTGCCGTGCGACCTCCCGGCTGCCGTGAGAGACTTCGGATGTCTGCTGAGTCAGTGACAGAGCGCTGCTCCCTGCATAGTTCGGCTCTGTCACAGGCGGAAGGATATGAAATGTACTCTGCCTGTGACAGGAGGAGCCATACAGGAAGCAGCAGCAGAAGATCGGACTGTGCGATCCGTCCTCCTCTACCCTCCTCCTATACAGAGGTATGAACACCAACATAACACTCAGCAAATCAAATTCTTTGTCTCACTCTCACCAATTCTTTTATAAATCAGCAGATATGTGTGTTAGTAAGGAAATAAAATATTAAGCATAGCAAAAGTATTTCACAATAGAAGTTGACTGCTTACAATTTCCTAATATATACCTTTTTCCTCTGTCTTTATTATTTCTTGTTAGTAAACTGTACATTTATAGTCTAAAGATTACTACTGCCATTTACATAGCAAAATTATTCATCTCTGATCTTCTGAACTCTCAGAACTGTTAGAATAGAGAGAGAGAGAAAAGAGGATCTATTTATTACGTATCTATCTAGCAATATATTCTATCTATCTATCTACAGACAAGTCTCCCATGACTTGTGGGAGTCTCCTGCTTTTGGCCGGCGGCTCACGGACAGTGTTTCTGACTCCTACCACCATGACCACTTCAGATCACTGAGGTGGTCATGGTGGTTAGAGTGTTCCATTAATATCTCTCAGAAGAAGTAACCCTCTGTATACTGATTCCATTTCATGTGATCATCCTCTAGTTTTGTTAAATTAGTGCGAGTGGGGGGGGTTCGCGGAAAAGGGCGCGGCAGTACAGGGGGGGGGGGTGGCGGTCGGCGGCAGTGCGGAGTGAAACCTCCCTGAAATTAGTTTTTGCAGGTTGGCATGTCTGTTAATGTTGCTTTATGGGCTATTCCCTCAAGTTAAATTCTGGGGTCAGTCTAATGTCTATCTGGCACTGATGGTAAGGACAGGCCTCTTAGACTATGTAAGTTTATGTTATATGGGTGCTCAGGGTAGAACTGTGACTGGCATTGTCGGGTGCTCACAGTAGAACCTTGACTGGCACTGTTGTTTGGTACATTTGGAAAGTTGTTACTT
Source organism: Pelophylax lessonae (assembly GCF_965119305.1). Lineage (NCBI taxonomy): Eukaryota > Metazoa > Chordata > Amphibia > Anura > Ranidae > Pelophylax > Pelophylax lessonae. The sequence goes on along the minus strand of NC_138768.1, from coordinate 804,494,514 downwards.
TTGCAAAGTTCAATAAAGCTGTGGCCTTGCCCTATTTCCAACTTAATCAACTTCTGTGTCTTTTTGCGGGGCAAGGTATTGGTTTATTAGTTGCTCATGGTTTATTAGTTGCTATGCTTCTCAGCAGTCATGTAGGACGAACAGCTGTATCTGTGCAGCACTGCGACCGCATGGACTCCAATAAGTTGCATTGGCTGCCTGCTGGCTGTGCTTGGCTGCTCCAGCCACATAAGCAAACAATTCATGATGTACGGGCCTCAGCACCTGTGTGAATGAGGCCTAAGCCCCGTACACACGATCAGATTATCGAACGATCTGTCGTCCGTTTTTTGTGGCATGCTAGTCTGATGTGGAAAATGAAGAGGTTTTTTTCATACGAATTTTCCCGTACGACAGAATTCTACTTCAGAAGTGATGTCATGTGTTGGATTGTTTTGTATGTGTTCTTTCGTCTCTGAGCATGCCTAGTCTTGCTCTTAAGATTTTTTTTCCTTCGAAATCTGTACTAATGAGACGAAATCGGACGTTGTATTACGGACAACAAAAAATTTATAGCCTGCACATCAGGATTTTGTCAGCTGAAAAGTCGGAGTCGGCTGTCGAAAGCACCATACTAACAATCCGAAAATCGGCAGATTGGTCGTTGGACGAAATTTTTCTTCAGATTTTCTTATCGTGTGTACGGGCCTTAAAGGTGGCGCGTAGGGCCTGGCAGTAACAGAGTTAAGGCACTGTAAAATATTTGAAGAACTTTTGAAGGAATCCACATGTGACCTGAAGGGAGCCTCAATGTATTGTCAGGAGCTGTGATTGTTATGTTGCTGTTTACTGAGGCCTGCAGATATCTCACGGTAGTCTATGCACACAGCGCAGAAAATAACACACAATACAGAGAACGTCGCTGTTTGTTTTATTTTTAGACCCGCAGTCTTCTCACATTGTTTTTGTTTGGACTGGAGGCTGGAAACTGCGCTATTGTAAATCCTCCATAAATCTCGCAGCGAACAATGCTGGTTAGACGTTTGATTTATTACTGCTCGCTCATACAATTTCCCATCTACAAATCCTGTTACTGATAGTATTAGTTAATATGTAGCCAATGTTTTGATTGTGTTTTATTTGCTTAAAGCATCCTTTTATTGTTTAATTACCAAATGGCTGTGCTTCCTGAGATGTCACTCACTTGTAGATGGCTATTATTATTGATGAATGCCTTTTACTTTGCTTTTCCTTGTTCATTTTAGGCTCCATGTAAACGGAACGCTGGAAATGGCCGTTTAGGAGCAGTTGGTCGTTTTTTTCAGAAGCCCCTGAACGCAGCTCCATGTTATCTTAACTGTCCATGTACACATGGTCGTTTACAGTCATTTGCAGGCAGTTGCGTTCAGGGACTTTTTTTAGAACGCAATTATTTGCGTTCAAACGTGTGTTTTCCGGCATTTCAAACGCAGAAACGCGGCCAAACGTGACTAAATATGACTGAACCTACGTTCAGCCACATTATAAGTTTTTTTTCTTCCATTCAAAATCAATGGTTCCCTATGGGAGCCTATTGATTTGAATGGAAGTCGCACCGCAAGTCGGATCCGACTTGCGGCGTGACCTGCACTGTGAGAATCTTGAGGGGAAACTCCACGCCAAAAATGGGAAAAAAACTGCGTGGGGGTCCCCCCCAGGTTCCAAACCAGGCCCTTCGGGTCCGGTATGGAATTTGAGGGTAGCCTCACGCCGAAAAAACAGCGTGGTGTCCCCCCCAAAATCCATACCAGACCCTTATCCGAGCATGCAGCCCGGCAGGCTCGGAAAGGGGAGGGGACGAGCGAGCGGCCCCACCCCCCCCTGGACCACACCAGGCCACATGCCCTCAAGATGGGGGGGTGTTGGTGCTTTGGGGCAGGGGGAGCTCTGCACCCCCCACCTCAAAGCACCTTGCCCCCATGTTGATGAGGACAAGGGCCTCATCCCCACAACCCTGGCCGGTGGTTGTGGGGGTCTGCGGGCAGGGGGCTCATCGGAATCTGGAAGCCCCCTTTAACAAGGGGGCCCCCAGATCCCGGACCCCCTCCCTATGTGAATGGGTATGGGGTACACTGTACCCCTACTCATTCACCCCATAAAAGGCAGTGTATGGAAATAACGACAGGAGACGTTTTGGAAAGTTTATTAAAAATCTTCATCCGGCTCTTCTTGTCTTCTCCTCTCCGGGGTCTTCTGCTCTTTTGCTGTCCGCTCTTCTTGTGTTCTCCTCTCCGGGGTCTTCTGCTCTTTTGCTGTCCGCTCTTCTTGTGTTCTCCTCTCCGGGGTCTTCTGCTCTTTTGCTGTCCGCTCTTCTGCTGCCCTCTCTTCTTTTCTTCTCCTCTCCGGTCTTCTGCTCTTTTGCTGTCGGCTCTTCTTCTTCCTCCGGTCCTCCTCCTCCGACGTCTCCGGTGATTATGCCGGTCTCCGGTCTCTGCAGCTTATTATATAGCCATTAGGGGTGTGGCCCAGATGACGTCACCAGGAGGCCCCGCCCCATCATGTCACAGATGACGTCATCTGTGACTTGAGGGGGCGGGGCCTCCCGATGACGTCATTGGGGCCACGCCCCTAGTGGCTATATAATAGGCTGCAGAGACCGGAGATCGGCATAATCACCGGAGACGTCGTCGGAGGAGGACCGGAGGAAGAAGAAGAGCCGACAGCAAAAGAGCAGAAGACCAGAGAGGACAGCAGAAGAGCGGACAGCAAAAGAGCAGAAGACCCCGGAGAGGAGAACACAAGAAGAGCGGACAGCAAAAGAGCAGAAGACCCCGGAGAGGAGAAGACAAGAAGAGCGGACAGCAAAAGAGCAGAAGACCGGAGAGGAGAAGACAAGAAGAGCCGGATGAAGATTTTTAATAAACTTTCCAAAACGTCTCCTGTCGTTATTTCCATACACTGCCTTTTATGTGGTGAATGAGTAGGGGTACAGTGCACCCCATACCCATTCACATAGGGAGGGGGTCCGGGATCTGGGGGGCCCCCTTGTTAAAGGGGGCTTCCAGATTCCGATGAGCCCCCTGCCCGCAGACCCCCCACAACCACCGGCCAGGGTTGTGGGGATGAGGCCCTTGTCCTCATCAACGTGGGGGCAAGGTGCTTTGAGGTGGGGGGTGCAGAGCTCCCCCTGCCCCAAAGCACCAACACCCTCCATGTTGAGGGCATGTGGCCTGGTGTGGTCCAGGGGGGGGTGGGGCCGCTCGCTCTTCCCCTCCCCTTTCCTGGCCTGCCGGGCTGCATGCTCGGATAAGGGCCTGGTATGGATTTTGGGGGGGACCCCACGCCGTTTTTTCGGTGTGGGGCTACCCTCAAATTCCATACTGGACCCGAAGGGCCTGGTTTGGGACCTGGGGGGGACCCCCACGCAGTTTTTTTTCCCATTTTTGGCGTGGAGTTCCCCCTCAAGATTCTCACAGTGCAGGTCGCGCCGCAAGTCGGATCCGACTTGCGGTGCGACTTCCATTCAAATCAATAGGCTCCCATAGGGAACCATTGATTTTGAATGGAGGCAGAAGAACACTGCTAAAAGCAACGTGGCCAAACGTGCAATAACGCAAATGTAAAAAGCTACTGAAAGCACGTTTAACAGCTGCTTTTTTCCGGTGTCAGAAATAGCTTTGCAGGACGTTTTTTCTAACGTCCCGTGTACATGGAGCCTTAAAGTCTGCACTTTGCTATATTTTTGTACATAAGTAAAAAAGACAGTACTTTGAAATCCAAAGTCCTCTGCTAACCACCGTATACAGACTTTACTATACAGCTGTATACTCCTTTTCTTTTTTTAGTATATTTTTAGGCTAGTACCACACCTACTTGGTGAGTCAGCAAGTATGTCTATCCCTGACTACTGGGTGCAGGGCCGCTGATAAGGGAGTACAACCAGCCCCCCTGTACTGGGCCCATAACCCATCAGTTCAAAAGCGGGGCCCGGGCACCTGCTGAGCAGGAGGTCCGGCTGTACTTATTCCTTCTTATTGCAGACACCGATCCTCTTTTGCCTCCCCCTGCAGCACTGCCAGCTTCTCTTCTATCCCTTTCTGGCTACACTGCAGGGGGATTGGTTCTAGCACATGCCCCCCCCCCATGTGCCCCTTTCCCCTGGAGCGCTGCCGGCTTCCCTCCTCTCATCTCCCCCTGGCAGCTGCTGTGGGCACACAGGGGGATGTTTCAAGATGAACAGCGGGGAGGGGGCCAGTAAATATGTAATTTACTGGCTACTTCCTTTCCCAAATGAACACAGTGAGCAATCAGTATCAACCACTCCTGTGTCCATTCATCACTGACGCATCACTGTTTACTATGCTTCAGTTTGTGAATGAGCAGGAAGCCCCAGAGCAATTCCTATTAATTCATCTATGCAGCTGCGGCTACAGAGATTCATCTATGCAGCTGCGGCTACAGAGAAAGGGACTGATAAATCTATGCCCTCAGTCACTTTCAGCTGGGATAAGGGGGCCCTGTCAGCAGTGGCGTCACTAGGGTTGGTGTCACCCGGTGCGGTAACTCATGGTGTCACCCCAACCCCTTTTAATAATGTGTTTTTTTTTAACTAATGTAACTCGTAAATCATATCTCCCATATAACACTAAATGTAATGGAATACAGTTACTTCACATGACTGACACTGTCTCTTGAGAGAGTGAGGGCTCTTTCACACGGGCGGTCCGATCAGATCCGCCTGTCAGTTTTTTAGGCGGATCTGATCGGATCCTCCATGCATCTCTATGGGGCAGCAGGTGTCAGCGGAGACACCTCCGCTGACACCCGCTGCCATCCACATCCGATCCTGTCCGTGAAATCCGGACGGATGGAAACCCTATTTTTCCATCCGTTCAGGGATCGGATCGGAAGATTGCAGAGAGGCGGTCCACTCTCATCCGATCCACCATAGAGAGCAGCGGGAGCTGTGACACCTCCCTCTCTGCACTGCAAGCGGAGACGGAGCCGTCATCCGCCGGCTCAGCGGGGATCGGCGGATCGATCCTCGCTGAGCAGCACGGATCCGCCTACGGAGGCGGACCGTGTGAAAGAGCCCTGAGAGCCTGCCAGACTGGTTGATGTGTTTTTTGTTTGGACTACTTTATAGACTGTAGATATATATATATATATATATATATATATATATATATATATTTAGCCTGCTCTGTTTCCCCCTTGTTGCAGTTTGTTACTCTCTTTTTGCAGTGGAGACAGTGCTGAACTGGAAAGCTTCTCCAACAGAGGAGGAGCAACAAGCATTTTGGGGGAGACCAGGGATGAAGGAGGACTGCAACTGGCTGCATTGGCAGCTGTACTCTGTGAAAGTGAAACTGCTCTTGACAAGAGAAAGGACTGCAGGCTGCAACCACTACATGGGACTTGACTACATTGCTGGATGGAGTGGAGAGAGCTGTGTGCAGAGCAGCAGAGCCCACTGAAAATCTGTCTTTGGTGGGCCAAGTCCAGGCTGGACTTCTGGGGAGTGGAGAGACCATTGCCAAAAGTAGGGCTGCAGCCTGCATGCAATGCAGATAGAAGAGTTTTTTGCTGAGTGGTTACTGAGTCAGAGTCTGTCACTGTGCTAGCCTGCCTGTGCATTAGGGACAGACACTGACTGACAATTAATTGCACCAGGCAGTGCCACCAGATCAATTATTAAATTGCACTAAGTTCACATCACCCGGCCTGGCCGCCCGCGGCACATGACACTCACCTCCTCTCCTAGCGTTGACGTCACCGCAACTGGCTCCGCCCCCGCCCGCTCTGCCTGAACGTGAGGGCAGAGAGTGAGGGAGGGAGGGGAGGCTCAGGGCGCGCGGCCCGGCCCAGAGGAGGCGGAGCAAAGAAGTCCAGCCCAGGCACTGGCTGGCAGCAGACTGAGTGACACACTCACTGTCTGACACAGTACGTCTCTCTCTCTGTACTAGTATGAGGCAGCGGCGATGCGATGCCGGCCCGGCGGCGGCGGCGGCGGCCCGCACAGTAAGAGAATAGAGAGGCAGAGAGCGGTGTCACCCTCCACCCGGCGGACACCCGGGTGCGGCCCGCCCCCCCCGCACCCGGCTCGTGACGCCTCTGGGGTAGGCTGTATGGGGCCCCATGATTTCTAACAGCAGCCCATACTAAGTGCATCTCACCTAGTATATATATTTTTTCTTTTTTGGTTACCTCCGCAGCCACAATCTTACTTTGCTGCGGAAATTAAAGTGATACTAAAGTCTTGTTTTTTTTTCCCCTTTAACCATAACAAACATTATATACTTACCTCCTCTGTGCATTTGGTTTTGCACAGAGCAGCCTGGATCCTCCTCTTCTCGGGTCCCTCTTCGGTATTCCTGGCCCCTTCCTCCTGCCAAGTGCCCCCACAGCAAGCAGCTTGCTATGGGGGCAACCCGAGCGGAGCCGTAGGTCTGTGTGTCCATTCAGACACATATCCGTGGCTTAACCCCACCCCCCTCTCTCTGCTCATTGGTTCATTGAATTTGATTGACAACAGCAGGTGCCAATGGTGCTCCACTACTGTCTCAGTCAAAGAGGAGGGAGGGTCATAGACAGCTGAGAATCTCGTGCAACATCGCTGGATCGAAATGGGGCTCAGGTAAGTGTTAGGGGTGCTTGGGGAAGAGGGGGGCTGCTGGACATGGAGGGTTTTTTTTTAACTTGATGCATAGAATACAGTAAGATAAAACAAACTTTCTGACTTTACAACCACTTTAAGGCAGCTCATACATTAGTTTTTTTTTTGTTCAATTCAATCTAGTTGAATAAAAAAAAAGACCAGATTCCCCTATCCATACATTGGAGGTAGATGGGGGAATCACTCACGCTGAGCCTTATATTCTGACTGCTAGGTGACTAAATACATTGCAGTCAGAATACACTGATCAGTGCTGCCAACTATAGCAGAGATTTTCCAACAGGCTGGTTGTAAAGAAGTCAATTGGTAGATCGATTTCTTTACATCCAGCCTGCTCATTCAAAGATCAAAAAAGGGAGAATGAAAACGCGTTAGCTCCTAATATCTGAGGATTTTTGTGATTGGACCTACTGCCCAAGGCTGAAGCACATGAGTTATAAGCCTGTCAAACTTTTTGCTTGCGAGTGTCCATTTGTCATTTGGTATTCAAAAAAATTGAATGTGGTAATGCACAAGGAGTTGCACCCTCTCGTGTGTTTTTTGCAGTTGATTAGAGATTTCCCGATCTGTGGAGGGCTGCAGAGGCATTGCGCGGCTTATTACTGTCTCACATAGCACTGTGGATGAGCGCTGGAGTGTTTATTTTCTGGTCACGGATCAAAATTCGAAAATTCGGCCAGTCCCTGCTGAAACAGCCAAATTTTTATCCATGTATGGCCAGCTTAAAGGCTACCTTTGTTCATTCTTTTTTTTTTACTAACTTCCAGCTCCCCTATGTACCGATATAGCATTTAATGTACTTATTTAGAAAAAATAAAACCGTTTTCTATTTATTCTACATAGCTAACCTCACTATCTTCAAAGCTGTTTAAACACACTGCTCCATTACTTCCACCTTACTTCCTGGGCAGACTTTAGGTCATGACACAGGAAGGAGTTGACCAGCTGACCTCATTGGGACACACCCTGCTTCATCTACCCTCAGCTGGTCAACTCCTTCCTGTGTCATGACCTAAAGTCTTTCCAGGAAGTAAGGCAGAAGTAATCCAGCAGTGTTTTTAAACCACTTTGAAGACAGTGAGTTAAGCGTGTGAAGAATAAATGGAAAGCTGTTTTATTTTTGCAAAATAAGTACATTAATGCTATATTGGTACATAGGGAGCTGGAATTTAAGGAAAAAAAATAAAGGTGCACAAAGGTAAACTTATGCCCCGTACACACGTGCAGATTATCTGAAGACTTTTGTCTTCAGATTTAGCTTTTCTATGTAGTGCAAGGGCCTGCCGGATTGCATACAAATTGAAAGTGTTTAGGTTTGACCTCATATTATATGGTTTTGGTAAGTCTGCAGACAAAAGTCTTCAGATAATCTGCACGTGTGTACGGGGCATTAGCCTTTAACCACTTCAGCTCCGGAAGGTTTTACCCCCTTAATGACCAGGCCATTTTTTGTAATTCGGCACTGCGTCACTTTAACGAACAATTGCGCGGTCGTGCGACGCTGTACCCAAATACAATTTCTTTTGGTGGTATTTGATCACCTCTGCGGTTTTTAGATTTTGCTCTATAAACAAAAAAAGAACGACGATTTTGAAAAAAACACAATATTTTTTACTTTCTGCTATAAAACATTCCCAATAAAAAAATATAAAAATCAAATTTTTTTTTATCACCTTAGGCCAATTTGTATTCTGCTACATATTTTTGGTAAAAAAAATCCCAAAAAGCATATTTTAATTGGTTTGCGCAAAAGTTATAGCGTTTACAAACTAAGGGATACATTTTTGGAATTTTTATTGATTTTTTTTGTTTTTATTAGTAATGGCAGCGTTCTGCGATTTTTAGCAGGACTGCGACATTGCAGCGGACAGATCAGACACTTAACTGAAATTTTTGACACTTTTTTGGGGACCAGTGACAATCAGTGCTAAATATTATGCACTGTTACTGTATAAATGAAACTGGCAGGGAAGGGGTTAACACTGGGGGTAATCAAAGGGGTTAATGTATGCCTAAATATGCTTAATAACTGTGTGGGGGAGGGGTTCTGTGACAGGCACAGAGAGATCGGGATTTCAGCTAAGCTAAAACTCCTGATCTCTCGCTGCATGTCTGACAGAAGACCCGTCTACTTTGTTTACATAAGCAGGCGGGTCTTCTGTCAGTTCCCCTGACGATCGCAGGAGGCCGGCGGCAATTGCGGCCCAGCTTCCGCTGTGTCTACGTGATTTTGTGCAGCCCAGCTGCCCTGCCACAGTAATACTACAGTGGGCGGTCGGCAAGAGGTTGAAGGTGCTTTCACACCTGCAAATACACCCGCACCCCAATCAATTGCGAGAACCCCAGTGGGGGTTCCTGAGATTATCTGCAGGAGGCAACTCCATTAAACGCAATGGGGGGCTCTCGGCTGCCCCAGCTAATTGTGGCCACTTGCATGTAATCTCATGCAGAGATTATGTATGAGTGATTGGCTCTGGACACAGGCAGTCTGCGTTCAGGGTTGATCACTCAAATGTGATCCCTGTATGAGCTGGAGACTCATATACTGTATGTTTACTGGTTGACCTGTAATTCTGTACAGCCACTCATGTGACGTATACACGTCCATTCTGCTTCTCATTTCTGTACATCTGATCCCTGAAAGGTTTGGAAACAACTTCTAGTTCTAGCCGTGTTCCGCAGGATGAAGTGTCAGTTCTTAAAGTGGAACTTCACTTTCTCAATCAACATTGAATATTTTGAATTCTTATGCTGCTAGAAATAGTAAATAAATAGGAAAGTATTTTATATTTACATGTTTTAAACTGTTTTTTACATTTATTTTGTTGCTTCCTAGTTGTGATGCCTAGGCAGTATCATACATCCCCGGAGTCTTCAGGAGGGGAGTAGGGCTTTTCTTAGCTAAGAACACCCTCATACCTGCATGCCTAAACTAAGGGCAGAGGGATTCCAGGAAGTATTTGCTACATAAATCCTCTGTCCTTACTCAAGATGGCCACAGCCAGGAATGCTAGGGGAGTGTTTTTCTAAGTTTGTTTCTCAGCATATATAAAAAAAAAAGCATGGTGACAAGGGTTGGATGTGTGAGTTTGCGTTGAATAATAAAAATGAATGAAATATTGATTTTGGTTTTTGGGTCTCAGATACAGTGTCGTTCCAATTTATTAAACAATGGAGCTGATATTGGCAGATATAAACATTGGATATTGCAAAAATATGATGCAGTACAGGCATACCCCGCTTTAAGTACACTCTCGAGTAAGGACACCGCTTGTTCAGCTTGGCATGACACTACTCCCGGTTTTTAACATTGGCGTCTATAGGAAATCTTGGTCAGCTTGACATGGCACTGCTCCCAAACCATAAGTGACAGGGATACCAAACTTGGGGAGCACCGAGAGGGGACCCAGGACTACAACATATCCTATTTGTGGCTGGCCAGCTTGCCTAGGTATTCTACTATGTCATAGTCCTGGATCCCCTTAACATGCTCCCCAAGCTTGGTGTCCTTGTCACATGGTTTGGGAGCAGTGCCATGTCAAGCTGACCAAGATTTCCTATGGAGCTAGTGTATTTTTATATGCATTGAGAAATGAAAAAAGGTATTGCTTCACTTTAAGTACATTTTCGTTTTACATGCATGCTCTGGTCTCATTGTGTACTTAAAAGTGGGGTATGCCTGTATTGATCACTCATATAGTTGCCCTGGGCTCCCTGAAACTTCACACTATTTGCTGGGTTCACACTATTTGCATAGCGGCTCGCAGCAGGGGGTCCAGTGCCTCCCTGCTTTCCGGAAAAGGAATAGACAGAGGGCGCACCAGCCTAGCACATTATCTTTAAAACAATTTATTGTAAACATACATACAGAACTCTGATGAAGGGGAACACCCCGAAAAGCGTAAGCGTTTTTTTGGAGGTCCACATCCTTCAATGGCCTGCGGCAACAGAGGGTGCCCAGTGGAGACCCTTGGTGGTCCCACATTGCTTACACTTGCCCGTGTTTCACAATTGCTTTGTGAGTATAATGTGTATGTATGTTTACAATAAATTGTTTTAAAGATAATGCGCTGGGCTGGGGCGCCCTCTGTCTATTCCTTTTCCAGAATCTGTTTGGGTTACCACGACCCGTTGAGAGTGGCAGCACAGCCGGAACAACTTCAATTAGATCTGAATCGCATTTTTAGAATACTAGCAGCAAGGCTACCCCTCGAGCGCAGGAGTCATTTGCTTTTTGTACATCCCTGTTTTCTGTTTCAGGGACGAATCGGGTCCGAATTTCTGCCTGAATTTGGACCTGAAACTGAGCCAAAGAAGCACCGGACCCTTCTGCAGTGCGCTCCGCGGCCGCCTCAGACATGGTTTTAACACCCAATTCACATAAGTGCAGGAGCAGACTGACAACTTTCAGCCCAGGGGGAAAGTACAACCCAGAGGCCCATGGTGCAGTGACTCAGCTCCGCTCCCACTCACGCTCTTCCCGGCCTCCTCCTGACCCTCATTCCAGGCTGAAGCTCCGCTCCCGGTACTCTCACCGGCTGAATCCTGGTTCCTGACTTGGTCAGGAGGGGCAGCTGGGGGGGGGAGCTGGGACAGCTTGGTAGGGGCTGGCCGGGGGGAGAAGAGAGTCTCCAGTAGGGCATTAAACCGGCCTCTGCTCAGACATAGTTTATACCATGCATGCTGGGGGGAAGCCTGCACTCTGTCCCTGTCTTCAACCCACACTCAGTAGGTCAGCGGCAAGGGCTTTTTATTTCTCTTCACCAGTAATCCTTTAGGCATGTCTGTAGCAGAAGCAGTGCAGCCTTTTTAAGGGGCATCAGAGCGGCCCAGGGGGCAGTTGCCCCCCTACCCCCTGGCCCAGTCCTCCCCTGCATAAGTGTGAACCCAGCCTCGAAGGGTATCAAAAATTCCTTACTTTATTACCCTCCACTTATTTCATTGTCTTCGAAGGTTATCAGTTGTTGCCTTCATATTTTCTTTTTCTGAACTGAATGATCCTGGCACTAATACCTTGGATGCCTACTTTCTGTCATAAGTTGACAAACGCTACATTAGCAACTACCTAAGCAACGGTAGCCAGGAATGTGCAGGCCCTTTACAAGCTTAGAACACTATCCTGCTCATCTTCCTAGCACTCATTGAGATCTACCTACAGAGCAGTCTTTCTGCACCACCCACTGCTGCGAGCATTGACAGCACTTCAGGATGTGCATCTGTGGCTATGTTGCTTGTGCACAAACAGGTTTTGGAAACAAGGACAGCACCATGCACAGCACTATGAATTTAAAAAAGAAGTATGCATAGTAGGGATATACTGATACCGTTATCGGTGCCAATACCGTGCATGTATGCGAATATCGGTACTTGCCCAAATGCTCCTAGTCCTGAAACCGATACTTTGCGATGCAATTTGCGTCCATACAAAATGAATGGACGCAAATCGCACTGCAAGGAATCGCATGCAATTTGAACAGGAATGTGGTGTGATCTCCCCCACCGTAAAGATTGGGATTAAAGTGCCATCTAGTGGGTAGTTTTAGAACTCACAGTACATAGATCCTGCATGCACAGGCCCCTGGAGGTGCTCACAGGGTTCGATGAGCACCTCCAGCGGCCCTGATTTGCCTTGATCGGTGGACCGGGACACCTATGTGCATTATTTTGCATGTGGCCAGATGTGCTGTGAACTTTAACATTTTTTAAACTGCCCACTAGATGGTACTTTTCCCTTTTTTATACACACACACACACACACACACGCAATGGGGGGCAACGTGCAGCATTTCTGTTCAAATCGCATGTGATTCTTTGCAATGGAGTTTGCACCCATTTGTTTTGTATTGACGCAAATTGCACTGCAAAGTATTGGTTCTTGGTATCGGTGAGTACTTGACCGAAAGTATTGGTATTCATACTTGCTAATAAAAAAACGGTATTGGTGCAACCCTAATGCATAGCATTTCATTTTTTTTATATGTAATGTTAATGCTGTGTGGGTGCCAATTGTTTCTCCTATTTGCCTGCTAAAGGTTCTTCCTATGTCTGTGCTACCTACACTGTGCCATGTGAGTGTCATGTTGTCCTGCTAGGTGAGTGTCATGTTGTTCTGCCAGGTGAGCGTTATCTGGTCCTGCTAGGTGAGTGTCATGTTGTCCTGCTGTGTGAGCATTACCTGGTCCTGCTAGGTGAGCATTACCTGGTCCTGCTAGGTGAGTGTTACCTGTTCCTGCTAGGTGAGTGTTACCTGTTCCTGCTAGGTGAGTGTTACCTGTTCCTGCCAGGTGAGCGTTACCAGGTCCTGCTAGGTGAGCGTTACCTGGTCCTGCTAGGTGAGTGTCATGTTGTCCTGCTAGGTGAGTGTCAGGTTGTCCTGCTAGGTGAGCGTTACCTGGTCCTGCTAGGTGAGTGTCATGTTGTCCTGCCAGGTGAGCATTACCTGGTCCTGCTAGGTGAGTGTCATGTTGTCCTGCTATGTGAGCGTTACCTGGTCCTGCTAGGTGAGTGTCAGGTTGTCCTGCTAGGTGAGCATTACCTGGTCCTGCTAGGTGAGTGTCATGTTGTCCTGCGATGTGAGCGTTACCTGGTCCTGCTAGGTGAGTGTCATCACTGTCAAGTTGTCCTGCTAGGTGAGTGTTATCTGGTCCTGCTAGGTGAGTGTCATGTTGTCCTGCCAGGTGAGCGTTACCTGGTCCTGCTTGGTGAGTGTCATGTTGTCCTGCCAGGTGAGCGTTACCTGGTCCTGCTAGGTGAGTGTCATGTTGTCCTGCCAGGTGAGCGTTACCTGGTCCTGCTAGGTAAGTGTCATGTTGTCCTGCCAGGTGAGCGTTACCTGGTCCTGCCAGGTGAGCGTTACCTGGTCCTGCTAGGTGAGTGTTACCTGTTCCTGCTAGGTGAGTGTCATGTTGTCCTGCTATGTGAGCATTACCTGGTCCTGCTAGGTGAGTGTCATGTTGCCCTGCTATGTGAGCGTTACCTGGTCCTGCTAGGTGAGTGTCATGTTGTCCTGCCAGGTGAGCGTTACCTGGTCCTGCTAGGTGAGTGTCATGTTGTCCTGCTATGTGAACATTACCTGGTCCTGCTAGGTGAGTGTTATGTTGTCCTACTAGGTGAGTGTTACCTGGTCCTTCTAGGTGAGTGTCATGTTGTCCTGCCAGGTGAGTGTTACCTGGTCCTGCTAGGTGAGTGTTACCTGGTCCTTCTAGGTGAGTGTCATGTTGTCCTGCCAGGTGAGTGTTACCTGGTCCTGCTAGGTGAGTGTTACCTGGTCCTGCTAGGTGAGTGTCATGTTGTCCTGCCAGGTGAGTGTTACCTGGTCCTGCTAGGTGAGTGTTACCTGGTCCTGCTAGGTGAGTGTCATGTTGTCCTGCCAGGTGAGCGTTACCTGGTCCTGCCAGGTGAGCGTTACCAGGTCCTGCTAGGTGAGTGTTACCTGTTCCTGCTAGGTGAGTGTCATGTTGTTCTGCCAGGTGAGCGTTACCTGGTCCTGCTAGGTGAGTGTTACCTGGTCCTGCTAGGTGAGTGTCATGTTGTCCTGCCAGGTGAGCGTTACCTGGTCCTGCTAGGTAAGTGTCATGTTGTCCTGCCAGGTGAGCGTTACCTGGTCCTGCCAGGTGAGCGTTACCTGGTCCTGCTAGGTGAGTGTTACCTGTTCCTGCTAGGTGAGTGTCATGTTGTCCTGCTATGTGAGCATTACCTGGTCCTGCTAGGTGAGTGTCATGTTGTCCTGCCAGGTGAGCGTTACCTGGTCCTGCTAGGTGAGTGTCATGTTGTCCTGCTATGTGAACATTACCTGGTCCTGCTAGGTGAGTGTTATGTTGTCCTACTAGGTGAGTGTTACCTGGTCCTTCTAGGTGAGTGTCATGTTGTCCTGCCAGGTGAGTGTTACCTGGTCCTGCTAGGTGAGTGTTACCTGGTCCTTCTAGGTGAGTGTCATGTTGTCCTGCCAGGTGAGTGTTACCTGGTCCTGCTAGGTGAGTGTTACCTGGTCCTGCTAGGTGAGTGTCATGTTGTCCTGCCAGGTGAGCGTTACCTGGTCCTGCCAGGTGAGCGTTACCAGGTCCTGCTAGGTGAGTGTTACCTGTTCCTGCTAGGTGAGTGTCATGTTGTTCTGCCAGGTGAGCGTTACCTGGTCCTGCTAGGTGAGTGTTACCTGGTCCTGCTAGGTGAGTGTTACCTGTTCCTGCTAGGTGAGTGTCATGTTGTCCTTCCAGGTGAGCGTTACCTGGTCCTGCTAGGTGAGTGTCATATTATCCTGCCAGGTGAGCGTTACATGGTCCTGCTAGCTGAGTGCTCTCTGCAGTTCTATGCACTAGAAATTGAAGAAAAAAATGGAAGCAGGCACAGATTTTCTTTTTCCCTAGTTTCATCATTTTCTATGTGTTGAAAGTTTTATCACCATAGTTATTTTTGGTGGTTTGCCACTGTTTTTGACCAGTAAAAAAAAAAAAGCATGCTCAGATGATGAGCTTGAACCGATGCTTTTCTCCGATATTGTCAGGCAGACTTGTAGGAGGAATCTCTGGCTCAGCATCCGTATACTTGGAACTTTCTTCAAAATCCTGGCAGGTCCAGTAGGACAGTTGCAGAGACACTCCCAGGCTTTAGAGGTCTGTTCCAAGATTTCTTGCCTGGAAAATCCAGCAGTCTTGTGATTGTGGTATGCTCCATGGTGTTTTACATTGACAATCTTTACACAGCACTGTTTTAAAAATGGCCAGATAACAACATCACCTACCTAAACTTTGCTGTCATGTCACCAGGAATATGGAATTTCAATCAGAGCTTGTTACCAGTGTTCATTTTGTCAACGGAAATATTTTCGTTGACTAAAGTATGACTAAAACTCAAATGGCATTTTTGTCAAAAGACTATGACTAAAACTAAATCAAAATTTGTCATCAAAATTAACACTTCAGTACCACATACAGTGCCTTGCGAAAGTATTTGGCCCCCTTGAACTTTTCAACCTTTTGCCACATTTCAGGCTTCAAACATAAAGATATAAAACTGCAATTTTTTGTGAAGAATCAACAACAAGTGGGACACAATCATGAAGTGGAACGAAATTTATTGGATATTTCAAACTTTGTTAACAAATAAAAAAACTGAAAAATCCGGCGTGCAAAATTATTCAGCACCTTTACTGTCAGTGCAGCAAACTCTCTCCAGAAGTTCAGTAAGGATCTCTGAATGATCCAATGTTGACCTAAATGACTAATGATGATAAATAGAATCCACCTGTGTGTAATCAAGTCTCCGTATAAATGCACCTGCACTGTGATAGTCTCAGAGGTCCGTTTAAAGCGCAGAGAGCATCATAAAGAACAAGGAACACACCAGGCAGGTCCGAGATACTGTTGTGGAGAAGTTTAAAGCCGGATTTGGATACAAAAAGATTTCCCAAGCTTTAAACATCCCAAGGAGCACTGTGCAAGCCATAATATTGAAATGGAAGGAGTATCAGACCACTGCATAGCTACGAAGACCTGGCCGTCCCTCTAAACTTTCAGCTCATACAAGGAGAAGACTGATCAGAGATGCAACCAAGAGGCCCATGATCACTCTGGATGAACTGCAGAGATCTACAGCTGAGGTGGGAGACTCTGTCCATAGGACAACAATCAGTCGTATACTGCACAAATCTGGCCTTTATGGAAGAGTGGCAAGAAGAAAGCCATTTCTTAAAGATATCCATAAAAAGTGTCGTTTAAAGTTTGCCACAAGCCACCTGGGAGACACACCAAACATGTGGAAGAAGGTGCTCTGGTCAGATGAAACCAAAATCTAACTTTTTGGCAACAATGCAAAACGTTATCTTTGGCATAAAAGCAACACAGCTCATCACCCTGAACACACCATCCCCACTGTCAAACATGGGGGTGGCAGCATCATGGTTTGGGCCTGCTTTTCTTCAGCAGGGACCGGGAAGATGGTTAAAATTGATGGGAAGATGGATGGAGCCAAATACTGGACCATTCTGGAAGAAAACCTGATGGAGTCTGCAAAAGATCTGAGACTGGGACAGAGATTTGTCTTCCAACAAGACAATGATCCAAAACATAAAGCAAAATCTACAATGGAATGGTTCACAAATAAACATATCCAGGTGTTAGAATGGCTAAGTCAAAGTCCAGACCTGAATCCAATCGAGAATCTGTGGAAAGAACTGAAAACTGCTGTTCACAAACGCTCTCCATCCAACCTCACTGAGCTCGAGCTGTTTTGCAAGGAGGAATGGGCAAAAATTTCAGTCTCTCGATGTGCAAAACTGATAGAGACATACCTCAAGAGACTTACAGCTGTAATCGCAGCAAAAGGTGGCGCTACAAAGTATTAACTTAAGGGGGCTGAATAATTTTGCACGCCCAATTTTTCAGTTTATTTGTTAAAAAAGTTTGAAATATCCAATAAATTTCGTTCCACTTCATGATTGTGTCCCACTTGTTGTTGATTCTTCACAAAAAATTACAGTTTTATATCTTTATGTTTGAAGCCTGAAATGTGGCAAAAGGTTGAAAAGTTCAAGGGGGCCGAATACTTTCGCAAGGCACTGTAGGAATAATTAGGGGGCATCCACTAAGCTGCGGAAAGAAACAAGATTAAGAAAATGGCTTTTCTTATTTTTTTCTTGAGGCTACGTTCACATGTTGGTGTAGCGGATCGCGGGCAGAATCACCGCAAATCTGCCCGCGATCTGGAAATCATTGCAAATCGGAAAGATATGCCCAGCTTATCTTTTCTTTTTTCCATTAAAGTTGTATTGAAAATTTAACAGACAAATAAACAACGAAAGGAGTCAGACCCCGTTCACACTGGCGATCCGACTTGCCGGGGCGACCTCACAGGTCGCGGCGCGCAGCTCGCACCGCGACCTCGGAGCAGCCGGCACGGACTTCATAACATTGAAGTCAATGCAGGTCGCTCCAGGTCGCCCCAAAGAAGCTCCGGACCCTTTTTCTAAGTCGGAACCACTTGTGTCGCTCCTATTAGAACGGGTCCACAGCTTCACTATGGCAGGCGACCTACGGCGACCTGTCAGGCGACCAGGTCGCCTGATAGGTCGCCCCAGTGTGAACGGGGTCTTACCAATCTGTAACCCTAAACCAGCGAAAACATAAATACAATGCAATCCAACATCTTAATGGTGTGACATTATATCTCCAGTAGAACAAAAAAATGGAAAAAACAAACTGAAAGAGAAAAAAAAAAACAACCCCAACACCCAACAGCCCAGCCTCCAACCCAACAACCCCCCCTGACTGTCTATTTAGGCCTTGAGCAGACTGAGCCAAGGTATCATGCCCACCCCATGCCATACTTACAGAGATACAAATTCCTGATAAAGCTTCACCAAAGCCTATAGATGAAATGCATCTGCTGCTCTGGCTAAACTTAACTTTGTCTGTCCATTCCACTAACCAGGCTATTTCTTCATCCGCTGGAGGAGAAAAGAAGAGGGGGGGGGGACACAAACACACAAAAAAAAGGGGAGGGGGAACAATTTCCCTTCCCATCCCAAAAAGAGGAGGGGGGGGGGGGGGAGAAAGGAACGGAGAAGGGGAAACTAGGAGATGAAAATCAGAAAAATATAAAAAAGAATATGGGAGTTATATGGGACAAGTCGTGGACCATCTCAACGTGGGAGAGAGCCCCTACCCACCTCATTTCGGCCTCTACCTTAGGCAACTCACTCAATGAAGCTACCTCCGTAGCACTGCCACATGGACACTTATTCGCTCCTGTACCTGGAACAGTTGAGCCATCAGAGTCATGAAAGTAGGAATAGTGGCTGTCTGCCTCCCTCCACCCCTCGGGACCCCCATGCACCCCACATTCCACTCAAACCTCCTCCATGGGACCTTCATCTCTCAAAGTGGCCCCATAGGATTAACCAGCCTGATCAGATTGGCTAGGGAACATTACCTGCATATACTGAGACGTAGTCTTTGAAAGAAGAATCCAGCATGCCCAGATTTTGGTAAGAGGGGACATTCTGTCCTGTACAATGTAAATACGTTCTTCCATTTCCTGCGTTTTGTTTAATCTCAAAAACCACTCCCTGACCATCGGTGGGTTAGTATTCCTCCAATGGATAGGGATGCACATCCTAGTTGCCATGATAATATGTTTAGTCCGAGATTTCCCTGAACGTGCACCGCGTGGCTGGAGTAAAGAGAAGTGAAGTCCAGAGAGGACCCAGTTGACCAGCTTATCCTTATGACCACTCCAGTTCACTTGCTCCTTCATTTGAACAAATGATGAACTTTTAGGCCTCATTCACAGAAGGTGGTGTGTGGCCCTGACAGACAACTTTGACATGTGGCTGTGTCCTTGTAGCTGCTACGTCTGCATTCACTTTCATAGCCTGCCTGCATGCAGCTCTGGGTTTTTCTTTTCTCTGGAGATCAACTTTAAGTTCCCATGTTGAAAACTATAAATGAAATTAAAGTGGAACTTTAGGCAGAAAATGAGGTCCTGCTAGATCACTTCAGGCTGGCCCCTTTTGCAGACATAGCTACATATAACATTAAAAATAGGTATAAAATCCGGTAATACGCGGTCTCACCCTGCTCTGCACATGCTCAGTTGCTCTCCATTTTTAGGCACTGCTGAATTTGTAAAGGCCAATTTTCTGATAGTCGTAGGGCCAGTTCACACCACGTGCAGTCCCTGGCCAGTTCACACCGCATGCAGTCCCTGGCCAGTTCACACCGCATGCAGTCCCTGGCCAGTTCACACCACGTGCAGTCCCTGGACAGTTCACACCGCATGCAGTCCCTGGCCAGTTCACACCGCATGCAGTCCCTGGCCAGTTCACACCACGAGCAGTCCCTGGGCAGTTCACACCACGAGCAGTCCCTGGCCAGTTCACACCGCATGCAGTCCCTGGCCAGTTCACACCACGAGCAGTCCCTGGCCAGTTCACACCACGAGCAGTCCCTGGCCAGTTCACACCGCATGCAGTCCCTGGCCAGTTCACACCACGAGCAGTCCCTGGCCAGTTCACACCGTGTGCAGTCCCTGGCCAGTTCACACCACGTGCAGTCCCTGGACAGTTCACACCGCATGCAGTCCCTGGCCAGTTCACACCGCATGCAGTCCCTGGCCAGTTCACACCACGAGCAGTCCCTGGGCAGTTCACACCACGAGCAGTCCCTGGCCAGTTCACACCGCATGCAGTCCCTGGCCAGTTCACACCGCATGCAGTCCCTGGCCAGTTCACACCACGAGCAGTCCCTGGCCAGTTCACACCACGAGCAGTCCCTGGCCAGTTCACACCGCATGCAGTCCCTGGCCAGTTCACACCACGAGCAGTCCCTGGCCAGTTCACACCACGAGCAGTCCCTGGCCAGTTCACACCGCATGCAGTCCCTGGCCAGTTCACACCGCATGCAGTCCCTGGCCAGTTCACACCGCATGCAGTCCCTGGCCAGTTCACACCACGAGCAGTCCCTGGCCAGTTCACACCACGAGCAGTCCCTGGCCAGTTCACACCACGAGCAGTCCCTGGCCAGTTCACACCACGTGCAGTCCCTGGCCAGTTCACACCACGTGCAGTCCCTGGCCAGTTCACACCACGTGCAGTCCCTGGCCAGTTCACACCGTGTGCAGTCCCTGGCCAGTTCATACCACGTGCAGTCCTGGCCAGTTCACACCCCGTGCAGTCCCTGGCCAGTTCACACCACGTGCAGTCCTGGCCAGTTCACACCACGTGCAGTCCTGGCCAGTTCACACCACGTGCAGTCCTGGCCAGTTCACACCCCGTGCAGTCCCTGGCCAGTTCACAACTCATGCAGTCCCTGGGCAGTTCACCCCACGTGCAGTCCCTGGCCAGTTCACACCACATGCAGTCCCTGGGCAGTTCACACAACATGCAGTCCCTGGGCAGTTCACACCACATGCAGTCCCTGGGCAGTTCACACCGCGTGCAGTCCCTGGGCAGTTCACACCGCGTGCAGTCCCTGGCCAGTTCACACCACATGCAGTCCCTGGGCAGTTCACACCACATGCAGTCCCTGGGCAGTTCACACCGCGTGCAGTCCCTGGGCAGTTCACACCACGTGCAGTCCCTGGGCAGTTCACACCACGTGCAGTCCCTGGCCAGTTCACACCACGTGCAGTCCCTGGCCAGTTCACACCACGTGCAGACCAGTGCATTTTTTTTGCACCAAAAATGCATGGCTAGTAGGTTAGATGCTTTCCAAAGGCTTAGTTCACACAAGTGTGGTCTGTCCCAGTGCGTTCCAGTTCCAGAAAAAAATATAGAACATGCTGAATGTTTTCTGAACTGTAATGAAAATATGTCAAAAAGGCACATGCAGAAAAGCATCTGGAACACATCTGGACTGCGTTTCTATGGCTTGAACTGGCCCTTAAAGCGGAATTATCCTTTACAGCCAAGGAAGCTGCTTCTGTTTGATCTGCAACTGCCATGGTTCTGCACATGTCATCAGATATACCACCAGCCTTTGATGGTTTTATTGTTTGGTTGAGGACAAAAAGCAATTGTGACTGTTAGCAATCCTGGCATTCCAGCTGTTTTTTTAAAACTGTAAAATCGATGGTTTTAGTTCCGCTTTATGATTTACTGCTGTTCAGGGGCTCTGGGCTTCAGCAAAATGGCAGCCTCCAGTAAGAAGAAACAGGAGCAATGCTGGAGAGAATTGACAGGACATACAAATTTTGGTAGCATAATTAATAATGTGGAATGTTCGTTCCTTGCTAAATAACATTATATTTTTTATCAAGTTGTTATGGGTAAAGTTTTGCTTTAATTTAAAAAAAAAACAAAAAAAAAGTAAAAAAATAAATTTAGCCTAATAACAAGATAAATGCATATTACAAAGAAATCCCTTCTCTCCGACAAATGATTCATAGTACTCTTTGTAATGATAGGGGGGAAGGGCCACTAATGAACTTTCAGGGAATCTGGCAAAGTGGGTTGTAGATTTTTCCTGCAGTGCCACCTGCTGGTAGATGTGAGTATTCAGTTTGTATATATAAAGGAACCCTGGAGTCCCATAATTTCTATGTGGACAAATTTCAGCTTTCTGAGCGGTGAGAATCCCATTGTTTGTTGTATTATATAGCCAAGAGAGAGATGTGAACAAACAGCGTGTTATTACCCAGAAGGGTCAGAGTCATCTGTCTCGGGTTTGTTTTTAGTGGATGTAATTTCAGAAGAAACGATAAAACTTTCTGTGAAGAAAAATGTTATTGTTTATTATGGTCTTAAACTGTCGTCTTTGAATCATAGCCGCTGTGCTCCGTGCCTCCTCCTGCAGCTGAGCAAGTCGTAATCTTTTGGTGCATTCCACTGACCATGTGTTGGTAAAAATTTGCTGTGCTTAAAGCAAAATTTGAAGAATAGGGAAATTGTTGGCCAATCCTTTTGAATCGAAATGTTCAGATCTTTATAAATCTGTTGCATCTAAAGAATAATTGTATAATGATAAAAATGCTGTTTTTGCAGAGCTCAAAGTTCGGCCACTCAAGCGGATTGGTCCAGGGGCCGCCACGCTCCTCAGGTCGGAGGTCTCATGGAAGATCAAAAAGATTCAGTATCACGCGCTCGCTCGATAACTTGGAGGTAAGGGTACATGTGTACTTTTATATGTTTGTTAAGAATATAGTCTGCTATCCTATGGAGTATATATATGATCTACATCATGAATGACGTTATCGATATCAGAGGTGTGCAACCAAAGTTGGGTAGTAAGACCTGAAATTAGGCCCCTTTCACACAGGCGGACCGTTCAGATCCGCCTGTCAGTTTTTTTGGCGGATCTGAACGGTCCCCCCATGCATCCCTATGGGGGATCGCATGTCAGCGGAGACATGTCCACTGACATCCGATCCGATCGGTCAAATCTGGATGGATGGAAACCCTATTTTCCATCCGTCCAGTGGATTGGATCGTATGGGATCGGATGAGAACGGACCGACGGTCCGTTCCCATCTGATTTTCCCCATAGAGATGTATGGGGAACTGACAGCTGTGTCTCCGCACACAGCACGGAGACACAGCTGTCATCCTCCTGCTCAGCAGGGGATCGGCGGATCGATTCCCCGCTGAGAAAAACGGACTCCGTCTGACGGACGGAGTGTGTGAACGGGGCCTTAGGGCAATACTATGGAGTTGATTTACTCAAACTGGAGAGTGCAAAATGTGGTACAGCTGTGCATGGTAGCCAATCGGCTTCTAATTACAGCTTGTCCAGCTAAAGTATAAGTCCAACCGTAAGCCCCGTACACACGCACCGATTGTTGGCCGTGAATTTTCGGCCAACGTCCGATCGGCCGATTGTCGGCTTGTTAGTATGATGCTTTCGACAACCGACTGCGACTTTTCGGCCGAATAAAATCTGGTGTGCATGCTATAAAATTTTTGTTGGCCGTCAACACAACGGCCGATTTTCCGTCAGTCAGTACAGATTTCGGCAGACAAAAATCTGATGAGCAAGACTGGGCATGCTCAGAGAAGAAAAAACACACGGAAAGTAAACCAGCACATGACATCACTTCAGATGTTGGTTTTTGTTGGCCGATAAAATTCGTGTGCAGTCTAGAGCACCAACACAACAACACTGGACAAAATACGGCCGATCGGTCGGCCGATAATCGTTGCGTGTGTATGAGGCATTAGGGCAACACTATGGAGTTGATTTGCTCAAACTGGAGAGTGCAAAATGTGGTACAGCTGTGCATAGTAGCCAATCGGCTTCTAATTACAGCTTGTCCAGCTAAAGTATAAGTCCAACCTAACAGTAAAATCCCTGCATCTACAGACCTCCAAGATCTAACACTAACCTATCTAGCCCTGTAAAGAAGAAATCAGTATAAATACCTTTTTTGAAGCCGATCCGACCCGATCCCACACTGAGCTGTCAGCCGCGGCTTCGCTGTGTATGCGAGTGTAGAGGACGCAGCCGACAATGGAAGCCCCATAGTAATGCCTCGTACACACGTTCAGATAATCGTGCGAAAATAATCGCTTTAGATTTGATCGCACGATAATCTGATGGTTAGTACACAGCTTTCGACAGCCAATCACGACAGTTCGTCCAACAAAATCCAAATGGACAAACACGAAAACTTCTGTGGTACGATAGCCTAGCAAACGACAATCGTTTAATCAGTACAGTGTGCGTCCACTAAAAATCGATAGACAAAGACCGCGCATGATCAGAAACACTAAAATGGCACGGAAAAAGCCGGGCTGCCATTGTTTTTATTTTGCACCATCTGATACGTAGCTACACAACCAGGAAGCTTTTCCAGAATCGTACAACAAAAATCATACATTTAGTATGCATTGTTGAATTCGATATTAGTATCATGCAACAAAATGCGAACCATAAGTTGTACGATTATCTGAACGTGTGTACGAGGCATAAGTCTATGGGTGACGTCACTCCCCATTCATTTCACAGCCGTTGTCGGCCTTGTCCTCTGCAGAGCTTCTGCTGCTGGAGACCGGACCGGATCGGCTTCAAAAAAAGGTATGTGTGCTGATTTCTTCTTTACAGGGCTAGATAGGTTAGTGTTAGATCATGGCGGTCTATATAGATGTAGGGATTTCAGATTTAGGGTGGACTTATCCTTTGAGATTTGATAAAAACCTGGAAGCGGATTGGTTTTTATGCAGAGCTGCACCAGATTTTGCACTCTCCAGTTTTAGTGAATCATCCCCACTATCTTCTAGATACTCCAAACATGCCAATAATTACAGTATTTTGAGAGATATATCTGAGGCGGATATTTATCCTACTTATGCAGGGGAGTGAGGGAGTAGATGTTCTTTTTGTGTAATAAATGCGCTGACATCTATATGTGTTAATAGCTTCCTGTCTGCTACTACAGGCCAGTCAGCAGGCATATAAATGGTTTCCCTGCCTAAGGATGAGCGATACTCAAGGTACTAGTTAAGGGGGAAGGGACCCAGGTCTGGGATCTGGGAATGAAAAGGGGGAGAGAGCAAAGACAGGGAAGAAGATACACTATATTACCAAAAGTATTGGGACGCCTGCCTTTGCATGCACATTAATTTTAATGGCATCCCAGTCTTAGTCTGTAGGGTTCAGTATTGAGTTGGCCCACCCTTTGCAGCTATAACAGCTTCAACTCTTCTGGGAAGGCTGTCCACAAGGTTTAGGAATGTGCCTATAGGAATTTTTGACCATTCTTCCAGAAGCGCATTTGTGAGGTCAGGCACTGATGTTGGACGAGAAGGCCTGGCTCGCAGTCTCCTCTCTAATTCATCCCAAAGGTGTTCTATCGGGTTGAGGTCAGGACTCTGTGCAGGCCAATCAAGTTCCTCCACCCCAAACTCACTCATCCATGTCTTTATAGACCTTGCTTTGTGCACTGATCCAAATCATTTGTTGGATGTGGGATTATGGTGTGGAGTTGTTTTTCAGGGGTTGGGCTTGGCCCCTTAGTTCCAGGGAAGGGAACTCTCAAGGTGTCAGCATACCAAGACATTTTGGATAATTTCATGCTCCCAGTTTGTGGGAACAGTTTGGGGATGGCCCCTTCCTGTTCCAACATGACTGCACACCAGTGCACAAAGCAAGGTCCATAAACATGGATGAGCGAGTTTGGGGTGGAGGAACATTCTTAACCTGCACATAGTCCTGACCTCAACCCGATAGAGCACCTTTGGAATGAAGACTGCGAGCCAGGCCTTCTCGTCTACATCAGTGCCTGACCTCACAAATGCGCTTCTGGAAGAATGGTCAGACATTCCCATAGACGCACTCCTAACCTTGTGGACAGCCTTCCCAGAAGAACTAAAGCTGTTATAGCTGCAAAGGGTGGAACAACTCAATACTGAACCCTATAGATGAAGACTGGGATATCATTAAAGTTCATGTGCGTGTAAAGGCAGGCGTCCCAATACTTTTGACAATATAGTGTATGTAAGAATGGAAAGATTCTTCTCATTTTCACCCTAGGTTGGCTGCCTTGGAAGGGACACTCCGCCACTCGCTGCCAGTGTTTTGTAGGAAATTGGAATACTGTTATTTTGCCCAAAGCGTCATCCGCTTGTAAAAATGCACACAGAGTTTTTTCCATCTCTGGCACTGAAATTCTACATTCTGGGTGGTGTAATCTATCAATGCCTTTATTTCTAATAGATAGTTTTTATGATGACGAGAGAGGGACTTCAGGATGATGGGGACATTTCAGTGTTGGCAATAAAATGATTCCCATCTCTTTGCTGAGGTTTGTGTTGCAGGAAATCTCCTGTGAAAGAATCTGCTTGTACGTTTTTCTCTTGTCTAGTTTTCTGTGTTTTATGTTAGCGGCACATATTGTATGGAATTGGCATCAGCTTGATATGAGATCTAACCCACAGGAATCCTAAATAAAGCTTCTGCTTAATGTTAGGATGGAAAGTAGAAAGAAACATGGACAGTGTAGCTGGCCTGGCTTACAATCAGCTGAGGGTTCCATGGCTGAGCTCTGTGGTCTTACTTGGCATGGATGGGGCACATTTTTCTCCAATAGATGTGAGCTGCCTTCTGAGGACACACCCGGAACTTCTAATCGCAGAACACACAATAGTAGCATAGTGATCTCCGACTCCCTCCTGTCTGTGCAGCTCGGCCCGATTCTGAATTTCTTACAGCAGGAACCTGAGTGTTTAACTCATAATAATCCTGGTCTTCGGTATAGAAGGCTGGTGGTCATTCTTCAGGATCAGCATCTGAAATGAGAAAGAGACCCTTACTGCTTGTTACAGCCAATTCTGTATAACAGCACACTGCACAATGGTGACACTACGACACACTGCACAATGATGACACTACGACAAACTGCACATTGGTGACACTACGACATTCTGCACAATGGTGACACTACGACACACTGCACAATGGTGACACTACGACACACTGCACAATGATGACACTACGACACACTGCACATTGGTGACACTACGACATTCTGCACAATGGTGACACTACAACACTCTGCACAATGGTGATACTACGACACACTGCACAATGATGACACTACGACACACTGCACAATGATGACACTACGACACACTGCACAATGGTGACACTACGACACACTGCACAATGGTGACACTACGACACACTGCACAATGGTGACACTACGACACACTGCACAATGGTGACACTACGACACACTGCACAATGGTGACACTACGACATTCTGCACAATGGTGACACTACAACACTCTGCACAATGGTGATACTACGACACACTGCACAATGATGACACTACGACACACTGCACAATGGTGACACTGCAACACACTGCACAATGGTGACACTACGACACACTGCACAATGGTGACACTACGACATTCTGCACAATGGTGACACTACAACACTCTGCACAATGGTGATACTACGACACACTGCACAATGATGACACTACGACACACTGCACAATAGTGACACTACGACACACTGCACAATGGTGACACTACGACACACTGCACAATGGTGACACTACGACACACTGCACAATGGTGACACTACGACACTCTGCACAATGGTGATACTACGACACACTGCACAATGATGACACTACGACACACTGCACAATAGTGACACTACGACACACTGCACAATGATGACACTACGACACACTGCACAATGGTGACACTACGACACACTGCACAATGGTGACACTACGACATTCTACACAATGGTGACACTAGGACACACTGCACAATGGTGACACTACGACACACTGCACAATGGTGACACTACGACACTCTGCACAATGGTGACACTACGACACACTGCACAATGACGACACTACGACACACTGCACAATGATGACACTACGACACACTGCACAATGATGACACTACGACAAACTGCACAATGGTGACACTACGAGACATTGCACAATAGTGACACTACGAGACATTGCACAATAGTGACACTACACAACGGTAACACTACGACAAACTGCACAATGGTGACACTGCAACACACTGCACAATGGTGACACTACGACACACTGCACAATAGTGACACTACGACACACTGCACAATGGTGACACTGCAACACACTGCACAATGGTGACACTACGACACACTGCACAATGGTGACACTACGACATTCTGCACAATGGTGACACTACAACACTCTGCACAATGGTGATACTACGACACACTGCACAATGATGACACTACGACACACTGCACAATAGTGACACTACGACACACTGCACAATGGTGACACTACGACACACTGCACAATGGTGACACTACGACACACTGCACAATGGTGACACTACGACACACTGCACAATGGTGACACTACGACACTCTGCACAATGGTGATACTACGACACACTGCACAATGATGACACTACGACACACTGCACAATGATGACACTACGACACACTGCACAATGGTGACACTACGACACACTGCACAATGGTGACACTACGACATTCTACACAATGGTGACACTACGACATTCTACACAATGGTGACACTAGGACACACTGCACAATGGTGACACTAGGACACACTGCACAATGGTGACACTACGACACTCTGCACAATGGTGACACTACGACACACTGCACAATGATGACACTACGACACACTGCACAATGATGACACTACGACAAACTGCACAATGGTGACACTACGAGACATTGCACAATAGTGACACTACACAACGGTAACACTACGACAAACTGCACAATGGTGACACTGCAACACACTGCACAATGGTGACACTACGACACACTGCACAATAGTGACACTACGACACACTGCACAATGGTGACACTACGACACACTGCACAATGGTGACACTACGACACACTGCACAATGGTGACACTACGACATTCTACACAATGGTGACACTACGACACTCTGCACAATGGTGACACTACGACACTCTGCACAATGGTGACACTACGACACACTGCACAATGACGACACTACGACACACTGCACAATGATGACACTACGACACACTGCACAATGATGACACTACGACAAACTGCACAATGGTGACACTACGAGACATTGCACAATAGTGACACTACACAACGGTAACACTACGACAAACTGCACAATGGTGACATTGCGACACTGCACAATGACGACACTACGACAAACTGCACAATGGTGACATTACGACACTGCACAATGAGAGACACTACGACACAGTGCACAATGGTGACACTATGACACACTGCACAATGGTGACACTATGACACACTGCACAATGGTGACACTACAACACATTTCACACTGGTGACACTACGATGTGCTGCACAATGGTGACACTACAACACTCTGCACAATGGTGACACTACGACACGCTGCACAATAGTGACACTACACAACGGTGACACTACGACACACTGCACAACGGTGACATTACGACACTGCACAATGAGAGACACTATGACACACTGCACAATGGTGACACTACGACACTGCACAATGGTGACACTGCAA
Source organism: Pelophylax lessonae (assembly GCF_965119305.1). Taxonomy (NCBI): domain Eukaryota; kingdom Metazoa; phylum Chordata; class Amphibia; order Anura; family Ranidae; genus Pelophylax; species Pelophylax lessonae. The sequence goes on along the minus strand of NC_138768.1, from coordinate 804,465,403 downwards.
CACACTGCACAATGATGACACTACGACACACTGCACAATGGAGACACTACGACACACTGCACAACGGTGACACTACGACACACTGCACAACGGTGACATTACGACACTGCACAATGAGAGACACTACGGCACACTGCACAATGCTGACACTACGACACACTGCACAATGCTGACACTACGACACACTGCACAATGCTGACACTACGACACTGCACAATGGTGATACTACAACACACTGCACAATGGATACACTGCAACACTGCACAATGGTGACACTGCAACACACTGCACAATGGTGACACTACGACACACTGCACAATGGTGACACTACGACACACTGCACAATGGTGACACTACGACACACTGCACAATGGTGACACTACGACACACTGCACAATGGTGACACTACCACCCACTGCACAATGGTGACATTACAACACACTGCACAATGATGACACTACAACACACTGCACAATGGTGACACTACGACACACTGCACAATGGGAGACTCTAGTAAACATTTCTGCATAATACACTACACAAGGATGACACATTCCTTTATAATAATACACTACACAATGCAGCAATGTGACGTGACAGACGGCACAGATGGTTACACAGTGTCACATATTAGTTTTACACATGTCACTTTGATGACTTGTTGCACACTTTTATATAATGATATATTTTTCAGTGATGACCTAGCAACACTGTGACACAAATCTGTATATCAAGGGAGCGCACAATGATTGCAACCTGACACTGTGACACATATCTGTATAACAACTTGGGCACTGTGCAGCACAGACCTTTGCAACAAATCATTGCCCACTGATGACATGAAGATCTTCTGATTAGTGACATTGGTTACGTTATAACTGTAGCTTTTATTGATTGCAGACGCATGTTACACCGACTAACAGTGGTGATATTTGTAAATGGAAGGGGCTCAGGGCATGTTGAGCTGACCTTGCATTTTTCAGTTCAAAGACTTTACATATAAATATCTTCTTCAATATCTACAAAGGTTATAAAATCATTTTGTGTGCACCAAGTGCTTTTGCAAACCCAGATATTACCTTGCAGAGTAGCAGTGACCTCATATCTTAGCCTGTGTAGAGAGCAGAGTTGTGGGAGGGACCCAGCTGGCTCCATCCTGTACAGGCCTCCTACTGAAAACTACAGGAGGGGGCGGAGACAAGACCAATCACCCTGCACCAGGAGAGAGAGCAGCAGTGGCCGGTCTGTATTACAGGAAGCTCCTGCACATAGTTTCACTTTAGATTTCTGTACAGATCCTGAAGGAATACACAAAGCATGAAAAGATTCTGATGAATGGATTTAAAGTCTTATTTCTATTTACAATGTTCCTTTGAGTGGAGCTGTGAGTTCAGTCCACATTCAGAAATTGCAGTGGATGCCAGTTGTGTGATGTGAATGCAGGTCGTGTTGGCAGAGGGCTCTGATGGATCGTGCCCAGGGCTTAGAACCTAAACAAATCTAATTGACTATTTTTTCAGTAGAAAGTGTCTTGAATCCTGCCAGTAGTGTAATTGTTGGGCCTCTGTGGAGAAATGAAATGCGTTTTTTCGGGGCAGGAGTAGAAGCTTTGAAGCCAGGAATAAGCACGTGAGCAGACTGGAGGCCTACAGACAGGCTTTCCTCTGTGCAGGAGGCAGTAAAAGCAGACATGCAGAACGGAGCCCAGCTGGATCCTCTGACCCCGTGCCCAAGATGTGGCCGCTGTGTCAGGTCTGGGCACCGTAACACAGCCGCCATTGTCCTCCGCTGAAAGAAAACTAATTGGCTTTCCCTTTCCTTCTTCAGCCCACACCGCAGTCTTGCCTCGGCCTACTTTCTAGCAATGACCCTGATTTGTATAACTGGGCTCATTTAAAAGCCATTTTTACAATGATGTCAATTTCAAACTATAAACCATGACCGTATGTCATCTTGCTTAATGTGTTCATCTAAGAAGAACCAATTTTTCTACTAGCAGAAAATTGCTGGAATTGAATTATAAGTGTCGGATTATTTTGACTGCTCACGGCTTTCTGTGATTTCAGAACTATTACTAAAATATATTGAACTGAAAAAAGTGTATGCGTTGGGGAAAATGAATCTTGTTTATCCTACATGGTTCCAACACTTCTGTCCTTAAAGGACAACTACACCCCACATGGACAATCCTGCTTTGGAGGGAGCAGGAGAGGCTTAGATACAGAGTTTGACCTTGGCTCTTAACCACTTAAGCCCCGGAAGATTTTACCTCCTTCCCGACCAGGCTTTTTTTTGCGATTTTTTTTTTTTTTTTTTTACTGTGTGACTTTAACGGACAATTGCGCGGTCGTGCGACGGTGTACCTAAACGAATTTGGCGTCCTTTTTTTCCCACAAACAGAGCTTTCTTTTGGTGGTATTTGATCACCTGTGCGATTTTTTGATCATGCGCTATAAACAAAAAAAGAGCGTCAATTTTGCAAAAATAAAAATATTTTTCACATTTTTTATATGAAGTTCCCAAAAAAAAATGTAAAAATCAAAATTTTTTTAACATTTTCGGGCAATTTGTTTTATGCTACATATGTTTGGTAAAAAAAAATTGCAAAAAGCGTATTTTGATTGGTTTGCGCAAAAGTTATCGCGTTTACTAACAAAGGGAAAGATTCTTGTCATTTTTGGTGTTTTTTTTTTTTTTAACGAGTAATGGCGGCGATCTGCGATTGTTTTTTGCGGGACTGCGACATTGCGGTGGACAGATCGAACCCTTGACTGACATTTTTGACACTTTTGGGGTTACCAGTGACATTACTGCAGTAATCAGTGCTATATATATATATGCACTGTTACTGTAAAAATGACACTGGCAGGGAAGGGGTTAACTGTATTGGAGAGGGAGGGGTTAAGTGTGTCCTAGGGGCATGTTTCTAACTGTGATGGGACATAGCTACTAGTGTAAAAGCAGAGATCAACGGTCCTACATAGTAGAACCATCTGATCTCCATTTTTACACAGGGGAGAATGACAGGCGGCTTGTTTACATTAGCCGCCTGCCTTTCTCCCTTCCCGGCGAACGATCGCGAGTGACCGGCGGACATCGGGTCCGCCGGTCACACGCACTGACTTCTTAGGGAACGAGCCGGGGCGGGCGCGCACCTCAGCGGGCGCGCGCTCGCCCGCTATTGGCTCACAAGCCGGTGACAGGCTAGTGACGTACCGGTACGTCACTTTGCCTGGCCGGGGCTGACCGCCGCAGTATATGTACTTGCGGCAGTCGGCAAGTGGTTAAAGCAGCCCAAATATCAGCCTTTTTCAACCAGGGTGCATTTAGGTTTCTTCAGGGGTGCCTTGGCAAAATGCCTAAAAATTGCCCAAAAATTGTATACAAGCCAGCGTGTGGATGAAGGCTGCCTTTTATTACACAAAGCCACAGGTTTTCATTGTGCACCATTATAACCTTCTAGCCGCCAGCGTCCTAATGACCAAAGACATCACCAGTTGATAATGAGGATGCCAGTCGCCTGCATAACATCCATGTTTGACCCTTCCCTGCCCCTTTCCATCAGAATTGAGGCCACCTTAGCTGAGTGATGGAGAAAAACTGAAGGAGAAGAGAAACTTTGGAATACTAGTCAGTACCAGTTTTCAAAAGTGTATTTGCTTTGGAAGAATAAATCACCTCTAACATTGGATGTCCCACATGTGTGGATGTTGCTGCATTATGCAAATCTATTAGAATAGTTTTTACATTTTAGAATGGGGTGCCTCAGGACTGTCCATATTTTTTAAAGGATCCCTTGACTGAAAAAAAGGTTGAGAAACACTGCCATAGATTATGCAATTTTCATCACTGGTGGAAGGAAAAAACAAAAGGCTTGTGTTGATGGGGGAATCCCTCCCCAGGGCTAATCCAGTCTGCCGGCAGAACACACTGATCACTACTGGCTGCTATAACTGCCGGCAGTAATCGAATGAAAGAATCCAAAAGGCTGGTTGTACTGAATTTCATCGATGGATTGACTTCAGTACAACCAACCTGTACAACCAATAGGCTACAGGTGACAACATCGCAGGATCCCTGGACAGGTAAGTGTCCTTAAATTAAAAGTTAAGCCTCGTACACACGTGCCGATCGTCGGCCGAACGATCGGCCGTCTTTTGTCCGAGGGCTGTCGGTGTCTGTTGAAAACTGCAAAAGACTGCACACGAATTTTGTCAGCCAACAACAGCCGATTGCAGAAGTGATGTCATGTGATGGTTAGTTAACTTTCCTTGTCTTTTTTCTTTTCTGAGCATGCCCAGTCTTGCTAATCTGCTGTCTGTCGGCCGAAATCTGTACTGACTGGCGAACAATCGGCCGTTCTGGTGTTGGCCAACAAAAATTTTAATGCCTGCACAACAGATTCTGTTCGGCCGAAAATGCGCTGTCGGCTGTCGGAAGCATCATACTAACAAGCCTACAATCGGCCGATCGGTCGTCGGACGAATATTTACGGCCGACAATCGGTATGTGTGTACGGGGCTTTACCAGCTACAGTATTTGTAGCTGCTGACTTAATTTTTTTTTTTTTAGGCTGAAACTCTGTTTTAGGAGAGCCCAGCAAAAGGAGGGGTTTGAGTGGCTGATCTCACTCGAAAAACTCCCCCTTGCATTGGGGCTGCCTCTGCACTGCAAGGGTTAAATGTTCTTTTCTGTCTAAGGTACCACAAAAAGCATTTTTACTTGCCTTACCCTCCACTCCCTAGCAGCTGTTGCTCTCCTCTCTTCCCTGTGCTCTTGTTGACATGAGAGGCCTGCTGGAGCACAAGGGAGAAGAGACTGGAGAGCAGTCTAGCAGCACCAGAACTGCTGTTTAATCCTTGCTGTGTGGGGGCAGCCCAATTACAAGGAAGTATTTTTGTTTTCCTTTAGTTTAGTTTTAAATTTTAGCTTGAGCTATTGAGCTCCGCAGACATCTGTCTTTTTTTTTTTTCAACCGAGCAAGCAATGCATTAATAGAATACTGTAGATGAAAATGAGCTTAGAGCTCAACCTACTTGGAAATTAAAATATTAAATATTTTTTATACATCTATTTCTCAACCAGCTAAATATTTTATATCTTTACCCCTTAATGTTTTTTTTGTATCATGTAATCACTGTATTTGATTCTCACAGCATATATGATATAAGGGTTAAATTAAAGCGAAAATATTTACAAAATGACCTTACATTCCCTTTATCATATTGCATATTTAACATCCTTTTTTGATTTGAAATCTCCCCAAAGGACATGGGGCGCGTGTTATGGTTTTTAACTGAAAACTAGAGATAGGACAGAATGAAGATCTGTATAATCTGATCTCCCAGCTGAGTGCCGGTTCACATTTCTGCGATGCGGGAACTCTGCGAATATGCAGCGTGTTCCCGCATCGCATCTGCACCCCTGGCAGTTCACACTGCCATATGCGATATGCTGGGGGTGTCAATTAAAAGTTAACGACACTACGACACACAGGGTCCTGTGCGTGTTTCATTGCGATTGCGATGCGAATTCAGCCATACAAACTGCACCGCACAGAGATCGCATGTAATTTTAGGAGCAGTGTGCTCCGAATTACATGCGATCTCTGTGATCGCACTAATGTGAACCGGCACTCAGGTCTGTTCACAGCAAAGCTATAGGGTGAGCTGGAGAAAGCCGCTGGATCACTTTCTGTTTGAAAATAATAAATAGTCCTATTTAATATTTACCTGATGACAAACTGATAACACATGTTTTTATTGGTACATTATTTTATACTGAACTAGTAAATAAGTAAAGACTATGCATATAACTATGCATTCCCTTTTAGCAGTATGCATGTGCAGTGTAAACTCCCATTATCTAAGGTTTTGTATAATATTTTAGCACTTTTTAGCAATTTTTTTTTATATAAAATCAAAGGTGATTGCGTAAAGTGTCGAAATAAAATTAAATATCCCCCAGTGATAGCTGCACTCACTATATATCCACATGTAAATAAAATAGACCAATATATCCTGTAATTTTGTAGCGCTATCAAAATATAATATATAATATAAAAAATACATTTTTGCGCAGAGCACTTTTTCCTATTTATGGACATCTTTGGACTTTTTACATTTTTTTTCGATCTGCACACATTGACCTTTGATTTATTATAAATAATTTGTTTTTCTCTTGATTGGATGATAATATGATGTGCCCATGCACTTTTTTTTTATAGCGCAACACACACATATCTATATATCTCTCATTATTTATATATATATATATATATATATATATATATATATGTACATAATTTTTTTTACATTTTAAAGGGAAAATGCTTAAAATTCATACTATTCAACCATGTGCATTTGAAGGGAACATTATATAGATATGCCTTCGCCATCCGCAGTTAAGCTGCCTCTTTGGCTCTCTGTTTGTTTTATTAATTTGATAGGGTGACTTTAAATTCTAACTTACCGCATTTCCTCTATTGCGTCTTTAGAAACCTTACATTTTATGTAATGATCATCATAAGCGTATTATCTGTCTGTAATGTGTGTTTGGGAATTGGGCTCCTTTGTGTATCTTTATAAAAGTTCAGATGTATGTTCCACACATGGACTGTGCTGAGACTCTACACAGCTTTACAGCAAAACAGCAGAAATTGGATGTGTTATGCAATGCAGAGTATCATTATCCAGCATATTAGATCATAAATCAGGCTCATTATTGAAGAAGTGACATTTATTGTGGTTCAGACACAAAAAACGTGAAAAACTCTTTCATCACCAGAGCCAAATGTACAACTTACAAGAAACGCTTAAGGTTGATTATGTAATGAAACAACAACAATTAAGTCATCTATACCTGAGGCCAGGTGTAACAATGCTGGCATATTATCAAAGATTAGAGAACCCTCAGCTTATAGACAACTCACCAATGTGCCAATAACCAATGTACAACTCTTCAGTCTGTCTTCCATAAACCAAGTTATTAACCAGTTGGGTGCTGCTGGTTTCCCCCTTCCACAGTCCATATTCACTTTTCCGAAAAAGTGTGTTTGCCTATATACAGTATAACAGCCCTATTTGTTTTATTTAGGCAGCCTGTCTGATGTCCTCTGGTCACGTGAGGAGCAGGGTCCTCTTTGGATCTTCTCTGGTGATGGGCAAGCCTTAATGATGCAAAGAGAAGTGTATTGAGGTCAATGCCGCTTTGTGCATCAATGTGCTGTGGTGACACCTGGGTAGGTCCTTCACTCAAAGAATGTCTTTTGGTCTCAAACATGAAAGACTGAGGACTTCTAGTGTAGAATAGGAATTGCTGTGGGGGGCAGCGCCAAGTAGGAGGTGAGCAGAGTTGTATAAAGTACTCAAAACCCATACTTGAGTAAAAGTACAAGTGCTCGATCAAAAAGTGACTTGAGTAGAAGTACTAAAGTATTCAACATTTTTTGTACTTAAGTATTGCAAGTAGTTTTTTTTTAAATTTTGCTACTCAAGTACTGAAAGTAAAACTACAAGTACTGTGTTATGTAGTTATTAAAGAAAGAAGTCAAAAGTTTGAACATCATATTGTTTTTTATTATTTCAAATGCAGCTTTTATTTATACATACAGTAGCATTTATTTTCGTATGTGCTGATAATACACATATTTTGAGCTTCATGAAACCTGCCATCTACTGTTCTGGCAGTGGTCATTTTTATAATAGTAACGAGTAACTATGCAGCACAAAAAAAAAATATTGGAGTAGAAGTATTGAAATCATCGAAAAAATGTAGTGAAGTAAAAGTGGAAGTAGGAGAAAAAAATTCTACTCCAGGAAAGTACAGATACCGCCTTTCGGTACTTAAGTACAGTAGTGAAGTAGTTCTACTTAGTTACTATTCATCTCTGGAGGTGAGTATTGCTGTCAGAGCTGCTTGTTTGAAACACTGGCTGAGACATAGTTTAAAAAAAGGAAAAGGGGAACTCCAGTTTAACAGTTTTAAGACTGAGTTTGAGTACTGATACTTTTTCTCAAGACCTCGCCGATACCAATTACCGATACCTATTTGTAGTGACATACAGTATGTACAGTCTAGTTTTGACAGCGAGATTTCAGCCCCCTCCAGTGGGATTTTGTTCAGCAGTTCAGGTGCGAATGGTCAAACTGTATGACAACGGGAAACACACCTGAACCATGCTCAAATTCGTACCAGACTCTTTTTAAAAACGCATTGCTTCTGGCCCGCACATGTGAACCGGCTCCATTGAAAAGGCTGCAAGTTCACATGTCATGCAAATTGAATGCGGTTCAAAAAGCATTTAATTCGCAAATATATGAAGGTATCGGTTTTAGTATCGGAGAATTTGCATGAGTACAAGTGCTTTTAGAAATGCTTGGTATCGGTGCAACACTGTTGAATACATTGTTGAAATACATAGTGAATTGGTAAACTCCATGCTGAATTTCAAACAGCAGCTAAATAGATGAAATGCATACAGTATATGGAAACTATTTTACACATCAAAGGATTTGTATTCCTGTCCATCCAGTCCTTTGATTTATATAGCTTTGCTGCACAATACCTTGTTTTGGCAAGACAGGAGACTTTATTTTAGCAGTGCAAAAATCTCAGGAGAAGTGTTGATATGTGTGGGCCGGGTCAGGCACACTGAGAGCTTAAACGCTCCATTCTTCTGTGCCTCACTGACTGGAGTGACTGCAGTGTCCCCCTGTCAGAAGGAGCAGGCTCCTTGATAGTTGCTGGAGGGAGAGGATTATACCTGCTGTGGGTGAATAAGCAAGCGCCCACTGAAAACACACCTTTGTCTCAGCGCAGTGCCACTGGGGAGTGAAGGCGGAGTGCCGTTTTCCTATCTTTCCTTGTCATGTGACATACTATATGAACAGAGACAGGAAGAAGGAGAAGCTGCTTTCATTCTCAGGAGGCAATGTGCTGAGAGGGGAGGTATGAACTGTGAGTACACAGGGTGGGGGGGGGGGGGGGCAATTTAGCCCTAGATCTCCCCTCTCTTCCTCAGAACATCCCCAAGAGCCTATTAGCCTTCTCCCTCCCTTAAAGCCCCCTTACCCCTAGGTTCCTTTTAGTACCATGCACCCTACAGAGCCCAGCTCCCCTCCCACTGACATAGATGAAAATAAGTCCTCTGGCTGATACCACCAATGCAGGAACATTTTTCCTTCCAATGACACCACAAATGCAGGAACATTTTCCTTCCAATGACCCCACCAATGCAGGGGCATTTTTTTCCCTTCAGTGACCCCATCAATACAGGGGCATTTTTTTCCCTTCAGTGACCCCATCAATACAGGGGCATTTTTTTCCCTTCAGTGACCCCATCAATACAGGGACATTTTTTCCTTCCAGTGCCACCACCAATGCAAGGACATTTTTTCCTTCCAGTGACACCACCTATGCAGGGACATTTTTTTGCTTTTAGTGATTGCACCAATAAAGGGACATTCTTTCCATTCAGTGATGTCAATACAAGGACATTTTTTCCTTCCAGTGACACCACCAATGCAAGGACATTGTTTCCTTCCAGTGACACCACCAATGCAGGGACATTTTTTTCTTTTAGTGATTGCACCAATGCAGGGACATTCTTTCCATTCAATGATGTCAATATAAGGACATTTTTTCCTTCCAGTGACACCACCAATGCAGGGACATTCTTCCCTTCCAGTGATGCCACCAATGCAGGGACATTTTTTCCTTTCAGTGATTCCACCAATGCAGGGACATTTTTTCCTTTCAGTGACCCCCATCAATACAGGGGCATCTTTTTCCTTGACACCACAATTGACCACTGTTAGCCTCATATTTTGTACACTGGTTTTAAACTTTCCTGTTTTCTGTGGTGTAGCACAAAAAACGATTGATGTTATTTCAGCGCATGCAACAAACATTAGATTAGGCACTCAATGAGCCCCACCTCTTCTTCCATCTTGGGAGGGAAGGGTCACAGTTTGCCATCTTTACGCTGGGCCCTGGATGACCTTGTCCAGGCACTGGGCAAAACTTCAGCTTTACGGCTGTGCAGGGAGTACTTAGAAAGACTATATAAGCATCGGCTTCAGGCAATTTTATTAGCAATATTTTAAAATACATTTAGTATTGGTTTAATGCACACTTTTTTTACATTGTTTTACCAGATCTTTTATTCATATTGTTTTTTTAGTTTGCAAGTTGCCACAACCCCTTTAAGACATGCAGAATCGATTACTCACTTACTGCCACTTTAACCGTACGAGTCGATATTTCTCGGTTTCTGTTCACTGTCGTTAAGGAAATATCCTAATAGTTCTGGCCACAAGGGAGCTGAAGGTCTTGGAGGTTTCTAAACTGCAATTGAGTTTGACTTTAGTAACACTGTAATCTTGTTCTGTTGAGACTAGGGAGAAAAAAATCGAGCAATAATATTACAGTGTAATCTATGGGGCCTGAAGTTACCATGGTAACTGGAGATTACATGGGGCTGCGACAATGGAATGAGGAGCCTTCCATACTGGGCCACCAGACGTTTTTATCTTTTAACTCCTGTGTCTTCTTTCAGGTTTACAGTGGAATGCTCACCAGAGAGTAAGGGAAGAATAAAGTTTGAATGGGTGAGGGATTTCTATAACCATGGATTATGTGCTTTAGGGTCCCAAAGTCTTGAGCTTTTAAAAAATAAAAAACTTTAAAGAACTTCACTCTCACCTAGATCCTCCCAAACCCCCTTGTGCCCCCCCCCCTTTTAATTCTGTCCTAAACCCACCTAACCTTTTTCAGTGGGTTGTGCGCAAAAAAACATGCATGTATGTCTATGCAGCAAATCCAACAGTATTTGGTACAGATCTGCTGTTCTCCTGCTGCAAACCTAATCTCATGCCGCCGTCTTTTCTGACGTCATTGGGACCCGGCCTGTATTTTAGAGGGCCTGCTGCAAGAACCAGGAAGCAACAGCCGGCCCCCTAATAAAGAGCAGCAGCGCATGTGCTATAGAGCAGTGCTCCCCAACCTTTTTATCGCCGCGGACCGGTCAACGTTTGATAATTTTTCCGTGGCCCGCTAAGGGGGGGGGGGGGGACGTCAATGCAGAGTGCCCCAGCGTGCCCCCATCAATGCAGAGTGCCCCAGCGTGCCCCCATCAATGCAGAGTGCCACAGCGTGCCCCCAATCAATGCAGAGTGACCAGTGCACTTACCTGATTTGCAGCGGCGGCTTCTCCTCAGTCCCCTGTGTCTCCTCGAGTCCTCCCTCCTCCTTGGCCAATGGCATGGGTTCGCCTTTCATTCGCTATTGTCACACAAATGGGTGGGCTCAGGGAGCACTGCTCTGCCCCCCGGGTCCACCCTTTTCTAACATATTTTTTTTATTCTAAAATGGAAATAATGTAATGTTCTTTGGGCGGACCGGTACCATTTGATCCACGGACTGGTACCGGGGGTTGGGGATCACTGCTATAGAGTACTCGAGCCTCTTGGGATGAGTGTTGGAAGTATCCTAGGAGGCTACAGCCAACTAAATATGCCATTCCTATCTAGGCAAGAAGATGGGAAATGTGAAGAAGATTCCCCAAAGAAGGTTTAAACAAAATAAAAGTCCTATTGTCGAGGGCGAGGTGGGGGTGTGTGGGAGTGAAGTCATGGAATATGGATGGGGAGGGTGAAGGTCCACATTAAAAAGGACTGCAATACAAGATACCTTAATGCTGTGCTAAAGTCAGACAGATAGTCCTATTGATTTACCTTTGGAGTAACTGCCGCAGAGAGTATGTGCAATTCCAGGATCAAAACCTTTGGCATAGGCAGATCCCTCCCTGGAAAACTGGAGCCAAAGTTGAGGGGATGAGGAAACACATGGATTTGAACAGAGGTTGGGCTTTGAGTTTAACCTTTTTAAAGCAACGACAGAGCTGAAGATCAGGCATCTCTGGATGCCTGATGGTACCTGTGCTGGTCTTTGTGTCAATGTGGTCCTTCTTGGACCTTTAATTTAGGTTGTACAGGTTGTTACCTGAGGTCCTTCTACAAATTTTATGAAATGGGTTTACATCTAAGCGCTGCGCAAACTGTTGGCGCTATATAAATCCTGTATAATAATAATAATAATTGTACATATGGTCTCAACTTTCTGCCTTTAAAGTAGTTGTAAACCCTCTCCTATACCCAGTGAAGTGAACAGTAATCTATTTATAGCACCCACCCCGACACAAATTTTCAGCTGCTTTTATCTCCCATCTCGGAGAACTTGTCAGAAGTTATCATTCTGATAACAAAAGAACGGAGCAGCAGAAAGACAAGGCACTTAGGGCTTTGGAGTGAGGTAAGTAAACACTACAGATACATATGCCCAGGTCAAATTTTATGAAATGGGTTTACATCTACTTTAAATGACAACTGCACCTTTGTTTACATGTCAATATGGTAATGAGCCTAAGCTGCCACTTTCTCTAACGGAAGTTGCTAACTCACTGGTTAAAACTCTGCATAATTTGGATCCATACCATATAGAAATACTTTTCTAGTTGGTACAGCAAGAGCGGGATGCAGCTAGAGTTGAGTTTTAGTAATTCTGTGATGCTCCAGTATGCTAAGCCAGTGCATCACATCATTGGGTCTGTAATTACATCATGCTGATTGCCACTTAACACCCTAATGCTAACCTAGGGGGATATTCTTAACTGCAGTCTATAAATTAACTTCCCTTAGCACAAGAGCCTGCTGCCAGGTCTTAGTTCCAAAATCTCTGACAGCACTGGTTTTATAATTAGGATTCCTGATCATAAAACCAGTGCTGTCAGTAATCATGTGATCACTACAAAAGCCAATTATGGTGATCACGTGGGTTTTTGTTTAAAAATAAATCTGCTGACTCAACTGAATTTGGGATTGGGATGACTCCTGCAGAGCCATCATCTCTAGAAACATGACAGCACCTTATTGCTCTCCTCGCATTGTTCTGACTCATGTAAATATTCCAATGCATGCTTGTCTTACAATCTCTTACAGGCTTTCTGAGCAGGACTGTAGCCTTTTGTCACATTGATATGTGCCTAGATATGGTATACATACTAGGGTCAATCTTGCCAGGAGCCAGTTATGTCTTTGGAGTGTGGGAGGAAACCCATGGAGGCACAGGGAGAAAATGCAGGTAGTTCTGTGGTTGGGATTCGAACCAACAACCCTAGTGCTGCTAGACGAAATGCTAACCACTTAGTCACTGTGCTGTCCATACATGTTCGTATCTAAGAAACAGCAAGAATACTACAATGGACAGACCTGGGAATACCTGACCTAGTTTTTTATAGGCTTTACAACTAGTAGTCCTAGACCAGGACTGGGGGGGTCTCCAAACTTTTAAGTACGAGGGCTGCATTGTGTATAAAAAATAAAATCCTCATCAGGGTCCACCTTACATCAGAGTTCCTATTAGAGTACTCGTTACATCAGGGTCCTCACTAGAATTCCTGTTACATCAGGGTCCTCATTAGGGTCCCCCGCTACATTGGGGACCTCAATAGAATCCCCCCTTACATCAGAAGCAGAGACCATAGACAGCCTCAAGGGGATGTAAAGGCAGAAGGTTTTTCATCTTAATGCATTCTTTTAATTCATTAAGATAAAAAGCCTACTAAGTGCAGCAGCCCCCTCAGCCCCCTAATACTTACCTGAGGTCCTTCTACATATAGGGATTTTGCAGGAGTGTCTCAGCTGCCTGGAAATCCCCTCCTCATTGGCTAAAACAGCAGCGCAGCACCATTGGCTCCTGCCACTGTCAATCAAAGTCAGTCAGCCAATGAGGAGAGAAAGGGGGAAGGGCCGGACAGTGGCTTCATGTCTGAATGAACACAGGAAGCTGTGGCTTGGCTCAGGTGCCCCCGTAGCAAGCTGCTTGCTCTGGGGGCACTCAACTGGGAAGAGGGGCCAGGAGCGCCGAAGAGGGACCTGAGAAGAGGAGAATCTGGCCTGCTCTGTGTAAAACTACTACACAGAGCAGGTAAGTATAACATGTTTGTTATTTTTAACTAAAAAAAAAAAAAAGAGACTTTAGTATCACTTTAATCTTTTCACATTGAGAATATGCCACTGACCCTAACTGCTGGCCGGATAAAATCTTGTAGCAGGCCGGATGTTGCCCACGGAGCATAGTTTAGAGACCCGTTTTCTAGACAATAGATGACAAACAACAATGTAGACACATATTAGCAGTCAATATTCACTATTGTGCTCACTGTATATACAGTATTTCAAGGCTTGTGTTCATTTTTTTTACCTTTTTTATGGTGTAAAATTTTTTAGACTTTACATGAATTCCAATTTAGTGGTAGATTTTTCTCCTCTTTAGTATGTATTAATGTTTCTTAATATAAACCCATTTGGAGAATGCTAGAAGGTCTTTGCTCTGCATCCCGAATGAGAAGAGAATGATCAAGGATGCATTCTGCTGAGAATGGTGCTGAGCATGCATATTGAATTCAGAGCAAGGAGCAGACCTTTGAATGTCACAACACAAATAAATATGTAGTTCGTGTCCACTAACAGGCTATTCTGCCTGTAAAATACTAGATCAGCAATTCTTTAATTAACCCTGCTTACATCAGGACTCTGCAAAGTAGAAAAACTAAAAAAAAAAAAATTTGCTGTTTGCTTTTACAAGTATCTATTACTGGTAAAAATGAGCGGCATGTATAGCCAGAACTTAATTCTTTTTTTTTTTTTTCTCATGAAGGAATATGAGATATTTCATATCAAGAAAACATATAAGAGGTATTTGTGACAAACAATATATGTAATATCATAATAAACACAACATAACTTGTGAGTATACAAGGAACAATGAAGTAATATAATAACATAAATAGTAGAGCTGCACGATTCTGGATAAAATGAGAATCACAATTTTTTTATTTAGAATAAAGATCACAATTATCGGGGTAACATCATCTTCTTTTACATTATATAAAAAAATTGGGCTAACTTTACTGTTTAGTTTTTTAAAATTCATTAAAGTGTATTTTTTCCCAAAAAACTGCGAATGAAAGACTTCTGCGCAAATACAGTGTGACATAAAAGATTACAACGATCAGCATTTTATTCTCTAGGGTCTCTGCTAAAAATATATATACAGTATATATATATATAATGTTTGGGGGTTCAAGGTAATTATCTTGCAAAAAAATATGGATGAAGTATTCATCAGTTTTTCATCCATTTTTCGTTTGTTTTGTTTTTTTTTACATCCACTACCAATGCAAAAAATGTTTGTCAGTTTACATCCATTTTTTTAATGGAAGAAAAATAGGGCTTTCATCCGTTCAAAAAAAAATGGATATTGATGGAAGCGGATGAAAACGGATTAATGATCACCCGTTTTTCCAAAGGAATGCATTGATGTCCATTTTTCATCCATCAATGGATGGATAAAAAAAGGTCAAATGGTCTGTCCTTTGATCTAAAAAAGAAGGAAATTATACATTGTAATACATTGTGTTTTTAGTTATCTAGCACCCTTAACAATGTTGATAAACATTTGCTGGAGGCTCTTTTTCTTTTTTACAGCTGTGCGTGAGTAGAGAACGGCTCTATACAAATTGAGGACATGCCTTTTTAAGATCAAGAGGGGGGTAAATCGAGATTGCATTTTTTTTTTTTTTTTTTTTAACGATTAATCGTGCAGCTCTAATAAATCGATAAAATAACATTTCATGAAAAAAGGTAAGGGGTTTAGCGTCGGTTCACACTGCAGCGACGCTACTTCGCACCGCGACCTCCGAGGTCGCGGTGCGAGCAGCGCGCCGCGACCTCGGAGCGGCCGCCACGGACTTCATAACATTGAAGTCTATGGCGGTCGCCTCTGGGTCGCCCCAAAGAAGCTCCGGACCCTTTTTCTAGGTCGGAGCGACTTGTGTCGCTCCTATTAGAACGGGTCCGCAGCTTCCCTATGGGAGGCGACCTGCGGCGACCTGTGAGGCGACCAGGTCGCCTCACAGGTCGCCCTAGTGTGAACCGGCACTAAGGAAAGGGGAAAAAAGGGGGGATAGTGGATGTTTAATTTCCCTGTGTGATTTCTATTACAAATAGGATAAAGTGAAGTCAGCAATGCAGCCAATACCTGGGGATGATAATTATTGTGATATTTACTGTCAGGTGTTATGTTCTGGTGCTTACCTGGTCAGCAAAGGAGTGGGTGGTGGTTAAGGAAAGGAAGGCGCTCTGACTGACTGAGTGTGGACCCTCTCATGAAAGGTGTCCTGGGGGTTTTAGTGTATCACAGGCCCTTTATTCTTTGTACCACTTCTTGAACCCTAACTTGGGCCATAGTAAGGGGTCTAGGATGTGCATCCATGCATATGAATTCAGTTGGAGTGTGGGTGGAGAATGCTGGAAGCAGCCCTAAGAACCTTTGAGTAAGTAAGAGCCATCTGCATGTATTGGCCATGTGCAAGGAACATGGGTAGCCTGCTTACATACACAAATAGCATGTAAAGGCAATTCATTAAAAATAATTTGTGCAACTTTTTAAAATGGTAGTAAACTGCAAAAGAAAAAAAATATTGGGCCCCTGCAGGATAGTGCTATTATGTACTGCATACTAGCACATTATGACAGCCTTACCTTTGACCTTCACCGCTGACAGGGCTTCCATCTTCACCCACTTCTGGGTTCAGCAGTTTGAATGGCCAAACCGCAGTGACGTCACTCCCGCAAATGCTCATGGGAGTCGCAGCATAGAGCTTTGAATGGACAGCACCATCCACTCAGAAAGCTCGTCACCAGCTGCTATTAAAGCGATTATCTCCTTAATGGTGCATGTTTGGCCGATATGAACTGTACCTACAGGTAAGCCTTATTATAGGCTTACCTGTAGATATGAATCAAAGAGTGGACTTTACTACCACTTTAACTTTGGATAGATCAGGGAATTTTTTTAATACCTGTCAGGTTTTTCTTTTATACATTTTTTTATTAGTTTTAAGGTGGACAGATCAACATATACAGAGAAGTATAACACATAAAACCTAGAGTACCATCATAGATTGCAAATTACACCATACGAAGTGTCCAAAGGTAATGAAGACCCATGTTCATAAAATAATAGCAAAATAACAAAATTCTAATCCCAGAACCTATAAACGAGAATTCTGGGCGCAGTTATACCATTAGCCTCTACACATTTCTGCTGGGTCAAGTCCGGTACTGTAAGGTCAGACCTAACTCTAGAGATAGGAGCAGTAGCCTTTGTGCTATGTAAAAACTGAACATTGGTTTATCAGTTGTATTTCAAGTGGGGAAGGGAGACAATAGGCCCCCACCTATAACTGGTCTATACAGCAAGGAGCACTGGAAGGGTGATGTATGTCAAACAAATACAAAAAGATTCCCAAGCTCAAACTTACCAACCAGCCAGCGACCAACCGAATAGACCTGTCGAACAATATGCGTTGGGAACAGGGGTTTAGTCCGCACACATTTGCAAATACATGCGTAAGCTACAGACCCCATCAAGGCACCTTATTTTCTGTAGTCCCTAACTCCAACTTAGTGAGTCTCGACAATGAGAGCACATTTATTGTGAGCGTTATTTAGTATTGTGGTAAGTTTTCTAGTCACCATCTTGCTCGTAATCCTGTTTCCTTTTGTTAAAATTGAGAGTGGGCGTTTCAAAGATATCTCTATGTGGTTTGCTTGGAAGCTATGAAGATGTGGTTTTCCGTAATATATTTTATAGGCTTATATAATAGGGCTTCCCATGGATTCTTAACCAAATTTCAGAGGAGCCCTTGTCAGGTTTTGGCAGCTGGTCAAAAAGACCATGCGATTTCCCTGCTGCTACATTTTTGAAAACATGCTTGCACCTTTTTTGGGGGGAAACGCAGGCACAGCAGCTCAGTCATTTGAATGGGCTTCCGTACCCATGCAAACATTGATATGTAAACCTAGCCTTATGCCTCGTACACACGCAACGATTATCGGCCGACCGATCGTCCGACTTTTGTTGGTTGGAATGTGCCTAGACTGCACACGAATTTTCTCGGCCAACAAAAATCTACTTCAGAAAAGATGTCATGTGTTGGTTTACTTTCCGTGTGTTTTTTCTTCTCTGAGCATGCCCAGTCTTGCTCATCAGATTTTTGTCTACCGAAATCTGTACTGACTGACGGAAAATCGGCCGTTGTGTTGACGGCCAACAAAAATTTTATAGCCTGCACACCAGATTTTTTTCGGCCGAAAAGTCGCAGTCAGTTGTCGGAAGCATCATACTAACAAGCCGAAAATCGGCCGATCGGACGTTGGCTGAAAATTCCCGGCCAATAATCGATGCGCGTGTACGAGGCATTACTCTGACTTTCCTGATCTGCATGTTTGCTCCAGCTCAGCGATTTGGCATATTGTGAAGAATCCCTTTGAATACAGAGAAAAAAATTGTTCAGTTTTTGTCAAATGTCATAGTAAACTGTCATTGCCTGAATCTGTTATAAGTATAATTGTGCAGTGTGACAAGGCTGATAAAACCAACACCGCACCGCATCTTTCTGAAGTTCATTCTGGCTCGCAGGCAGAAATAATTGGCTCATTTAGGCTTCTTGCCCACTGCAGCTTGAAAAAGCTCAGTACAGTGTTTTTTTTTTTTTTTACTGATCTAGACTGCAGTCCTTTGTTTACAATGTGTCTGTACACACAGGTGCGTAAATAGAAAAATCTGCGTTCCCAGTCAATATTCTGCGCGAATACGCGCAAATGCGCTCGCATACGCGCATATGGCCATAAATATTTATGATGTTTCCCTAGAAATGTATTATGCATGCGAATGCATGCATATATGCACAAAACAAACGCCTGAAATTATGTCCAAAAAAAGCAGATGCTCAAATGTCAGTACCTTGTGCCAACGAGCCTGAGAAGCAAAGTATTCAGAAAGTTTATTCTGTGGATAAATAATCGTCACTTTGGGGGGGGGGGCTATTTAGTAAACTTTAAAGAAGAATTACAGGTATGGCATTTTTTACCCGTGGGATCCCTCTAGAACAGGCTTTCTAATAATGGCACTTTTCCACTGCAAGTACCGGCTAGTACCGGCTCGGCCCTGCTTGGCCCGGTTTGCTTTTCCACTGCTGGTACCGCATGGTACGGTGTCGGAACGGTTCGGTACGGTACGGTATAGGTTTGCTTTTCCACTAAAGTAGTACTAAAGTTAAGTGGGTGGGATAACAACGGGGTGGGTGTGATTCTCTGACCAATCAGTGGCTAGTAGTGACTGCATGCAAAGGATTGTGGGATATGGTACCAGTTTGGTACCTGTTGGAACCACAATCGAGTAGGTACTGTTTTTTCAGAGCCGTACCGTACCGTTCGGTTCCATGCAGTGGAAAAGCAAACCTATACCGTACCGTACCGAACCGTTCCGACCCTATACCATGCGGTACCGCAGTGGAAAAGCACAAAAGCGTGCCATATATAAAAAGCGCCATATATAAAGGGACAGTTTACTGTCCTTCAGACTTTAGGGGGGCCAGACTGTGGCCCTTAGAAATGGAAATTGTCCTGGCATCAGTGGGAGTAAACTGTGCATCTTTGCCATTAGTGGGAGGAATAGTTCCCCATCATTGGTGTCAATGGGAGAAATTGTGCTCCATCATTGGTGTCAATAGGAGAAATAGCGCCCCGTTGTTGATGCCAGTAACAAGAATTATGCCCCATTGTTGGTGTCAGTGGGAGGAAAAGTGCCCCAAGGGCCAGATAAAGGCAAGCAAAGGGCTGCAGTTTGGTGATTATTGCTCTGGACTGGAAGCTGGAAGTCACTGTAGAAGATACTACTACTCCAGTGATCTTCATTTCAGGAATCAGCAGCAGAGATGGCCAGATCTGCGTGGCTACACTCAGGAACAGGACCATGAGAGATGATTACGGCCATACACACCTACACAGGTTGAACTTGATGGACTATTGTCTTTATTCAACCTCAACTACTATGTAACTAAATGTGAGGGGTGTACTCACTTTTGTGGGATACTGTGTGTGTGTGTGTGTGTGTGTGTGCGTGTATATATATATATATATGAGAGAAAATAAACCATAATCTACCCCAGCCACTTTCATAGAGAATATGGCAAAGAGTTTATTTTTCTTTATCACCAATAAAATGATGGTAGAGGTTGAGGGGTTGTGGAGGAGCATTTTTTTAGGCAGACTTTGACCTCTCTGCTACCCAAGGGACCGCTCATCCTTTCTATTACTTGGCTTGGGTAATTTACTACTGAATCTCGTGTGTGGTCCTCGAGTCCTCCAGAGGATCTTCATTACTGAGAAGGATTGGCTCATTACTTCTGTCTTTCTGTTTGGAATCTGGTGATGAATTCTTTTCATTACACTAGATAATGCTAATTTCTGAGAACAAATACAGAGGAAAGTATATTGGTTGTCCTTCGCAACCAGATTCCATCTGACCTCTTCCTAACGCAGTTTTGAAGTGTTAAGCGGTTGGCACTTTGTTCATGGACAGCTGGAGTGTAAGGTTTAAAGCTGAAGTTTAACCACTTAAGCCCCGGAAGATTTTACCCCCTTCCTGACCAGGGCCTATTGTGCGATTCGGCACTGTGTGACTTTAACGGACAATTGCGCGGTCGTGCGACGCTGTACCTAAACGAATTTCACTTCCTTTTTTTCCCACAAACAGAGCTTTCTTTTGGTGGTATTTGGTGGTATTTGATCACCTGTGCGATTTTTTGATCATGCGCTATAAACAAAAAAAAGAGCGTCAATTTTGCAAAAATAACAATATTTTTCACATTTTTTTATATGAAATTCCCCCAAAAAAATGTAAAAATCAAACTTTTTAACATTTTAGGCCAATTTGTTTTATGCTACATATGTTTGGTAAAAAAAATCGCAAAAAGCGTATTTTGATTGGTTTGCGCAAAAGTTATCGCGTTTACTAACTGAGGGAAAGATTTTTGTCATTTTTGTTGTTTTTTTTTTTTTTAACGAGTAATGGCGGCGATCTGCGTTTTTTTTTTTTGCGGGACTGGAACATTGCGGCGGACAGATCGGACCCTTGACTGACATTTTTTACACTTTTGGGGTTACCAGTGACATTACTGCAGTAATCAGTGCTATACATATGCACTGTTACTGTAAAAATGACACTGGCAGTGAAGGAGTTAACTTTATTAAGTGTGTCCCTAGGGGCGTGTTTCTAACTGTGATTGGCTGTGGCTACTGGTGTAAGAACAGAGATCAACGGTCCTACATAGTAGAACCGTGTGATCTCCATTCTTACACAGGGAAGAATGACAGGCGGCTTTGTTTACATTAGCCGCCTGCCTTTCTTCCGGTGTAACGGATGATCGCGAGTGCCCGGCGGACATCGAGTCTGCCGGGCACACGCGTGGGGGGTCCGTGACTGCGCGGGAGCGCGCTCCCTAGAGCCTCACAGGCAAGCGACGTAGCCCTACGTCGCTTTGCCTGTGAGGGGCTGACCGCCACAGTAAATAGTCGTGCGGCGGTCGGCAAGTGGTTAATCTACTTCTTTTTTTGCTTTCCCTGGTTTTACTCCTCATTAACATGCTAATGAAAAGGCTTTATTTAAAAATGTAATTGCATACCTTATTTTAGGATTGGTGGTGTTATAACTGGGTCTCTGTACTTCTCTATGCAGTACAGGCAGACAGGGTGCATTTGATTTAAATAGAGTCGATTTAAACCACAATTTAAATCATTATTTTAATCACTAGTAAAAAAGCTTAATTTTAGTCAACTCGATTTAAATCATAATTTTTAAAGAGCAGCTGTCATCTCTGTCCTGCTGCGGCTCCTCTTCTGACCCGCTGTTGACTCACCGACAGTCCCATTTATTTTATTAGGACGGCTGGTGATGTGGAAGTAACACAACAAGATGAGTAACGTGGCAGCAGCAAGTGAGTGGATGTCCACTAACAAGCGCTGCCATGATGGATCTGAAATGACAGGTGCTCTTTAAATGTAGGGACTCATTTTTGCTGGTATATAATCTTTAATATTTGCAAACAAAATGAAGGTTTCCTATTTAAAATAATAAGCTGTCAGTGATATCCGAACCAATTCAATCATACAGTTTGTAGTGTACATAGCTTTACAAAACAATTGAATAAGGAATATTCCTGAACTTTGTTTTGTCTCATGGTTACTGTGAAATTGTGTGAATGCATCAATGCAGTGCATGTTGTTATCTCAGCTTGGAGAGCTTGGATTCATTGAATGAGTTTACCAAAAATGTAAATATTGCAGAATATACAGCCTCATGCTACATAACTAAGCTCCATTGCATGCTGAATAAGCTAAATATTAATGCTTCTTAAGTAGCAAACTATCTTTAGATAGATCTTTACTCCAAAAGCATTTTATTAAAATAAATCTGATTAAAAAAAATGCAATTTACTTAAAAAAAATCTGTTTCAAATAAAAAATAAAAAAAATCAGATTTTAGTTTTTTGATTAGATTTAAAAAAAAAAAATTTTTTTAACCACCCTGCAGGCAGATCATTCCTGGTTGGAGGTGCCATCAGAGTGCTGTACATAGCATGCTGAAAACATCACAACAGCCGGCCTCAGTATTCCTCTTAAAGCGGAGTTCCACCCGTTATGGTGTTTATTAAAAGTCATTATAAAATGACTTTATAAAAATGTTTTATTGGTTAAAGAAGAGGAGATAGCAAGTGTATTGCAGTAACTGTTGTAGCCAGCAGTACGGCTGAACTGATAATTGTGGTACCCCCCACTTTCCCCTTCCGCAATTTTTTTATTTTTTTTTAGCCTATCATTTCTTGAATGTGGTGGTTGCATTAATTTGTCATTTTTTTAAAAGACTTTTCCTATTTATTTTCACCCAGTGTTAAGGCCAGCAAGTCTGTTTTTTTTCAACTTCCTCTAACAGACCTAACAGAAGGTTGAGACTAGGGGTCGACTGATTATCGATTCAGGCGATTATCGGGGGGCGATGTTCACTTTTTGTGAAGAATCGGTATCGGTCACAAACTTACCGATATTAATGATATTGCTTTAAGGGGTTGTACCAGGGTGATGCCTGCAGCTGCAGGCATCATCCCGGTACTGTTTTTTTTTCAGAGCCGACGGTTGTCTTTCTTGTAATACCAAGCAATGCGGCTCAGCAGCCGCTCGGCTGTTATTACAAGCAGTGGGAGCGGATGTCCTTCTGCCGTTCCACCCAGATCTCCCCTCCCACCGGGCAGCCCAAGCGACCAGCCGACCCGTCCACCGACTGGCCCAAGACCCGAACAAAGCCAGAATCGGCTCTGATCGGGTCTCCAATGTAGAAACCTGGAAGCAAGGTCAAGACATCACTTCCGGTTACTGGAGCCTTAAAGGTGCCAGATTTAAAATATTACAGTATTCAAAACAGCCAAGCTTGGCATTTTGATTGCTTTTAAGTGCAGAAGAGGGGTTTGGGGTCTTCTAGACCTCAGATGCCTCCATAAAGTGGACCTGTCACTGCCTATTCCAAACTCGTGCAACTTCAGTGCACGAGTTGCATTGCAACTTGCTTGCGACTTGATGCAACTTGGCTTGGCTGGGCTTTGGCAAAATCATAATACAATGTGTGACACATATTATTGAACTTTTAAAACCCTCTGAAGTTGCAGCAAAATTGGCAAAGATAAGACAAAGAAATTACATCTTTTGGGTCTTTTGTGATTTTAACATTGCAGACTATGGCACTCATGTCGCAAGGAAGATGCAGAAAAGTAGTGCAGGAACTCTTTTTATTTTGTAGCTGCAACTTGAGTCGCAGCAATTATGACGGCACCTGTTGAAATGAATGTGTTTTGACTTGTCATGCAACTTTGTGTCGCTCGGCACAGCAAGTCGCATGAGAAGTGGGAGCAGCGCGAAGAACCAGGGCTAAATCTGAACATGTTGCAATCGAAAAATTGTTTTATTGACTACACCTGAAAGTCATTACTAAAGAAAAAAAAATGAGGGTGGCTTTGTGCTGCCCTTGGTTTTGGTGCAGGTTGCCATAGACTTCAGTTATGTCCAGTGGTTTGTGAAAGTGCACCAAATCTGCAGGACATAATAGAAGTCTATGGCAAAGTGCAGCTAACCTGCACTAAAGCCTCGGGTACACTATGCTGCAGCCAGAGCATGGCGGGCGGGGCGGTGTAAAGCTACCCTTAAAATTAAAAAAAAAAAACAAAAAAGAAAAACACTTGCCTCTGGAAAGGAAGGGTTATAATATCCATCATGCTTTAAATAAGCCACATTGAAGGCTGCTTTTATTTTCTCCTTGTTTTGGTCTGTCTATATAATGAGCACTCTGTCAGACAATGTGAGATGACAGTTTTGTTCTCTTAATAAAAGCTTATTTATATGTTCTTGATAACAAGCTTTCCCGGGGCACATGTAGCATAGTAATAGCATGTGGTACGATGGTAATGGATTCCCGCAGCAACACAAAAGCCAGAGTCTTTAAAACAGACATGATCCTATACCCCACCAGCGGGAGCCCATTATCCCGATTCAGCCTCCTTTACCGCTGACAGTATGTCCGTTCTGGGCTCTAACTGTGTGATTGATGAACACTGTGTTTCAGTTAAACAGTCAGAGCCACATTGGATCTGTCATTTGTATTCATATGTTGTAGAGCAATGAGACGCACATTTGGCTACTGTCTGTAATTGGTCGTTAAGAGTATCTGAATGGGAGCCATCCTTGGTGGGGCACCCACAGCTGCCTTTCATGTCCTTGAACTAATTCCTTCTACCATCTACAACAAGCTTACTGCCAAACCTTCCTCTGATTTTTATCTATGGAACTTGTTACTGCCCCTCTGCCTATTCTCATTTGTTTTTGCTTTGTAAAACCCGCCTCATTGTCCAGGAAGCCCATGCTGGCAGATCAAAAACCAGCAGTATGCAGGACGCATAAGGATTTGCATCATCACCCAGCAGAATGAAACAAGTATTGATGAAAACATACATAAGCAAGGGTTTCCTTCAGTAAAAACGACTAAATATTAAAATAATTGATCATGTCAAGACTTTGATCTGAACCTGCAACCTCTGCTGTGTCTGGAAGTATCTCTTTTTGCTGTGTCATCTGAGATACTGGACAGCTCCTTGGACAATTCATTTGACAAACTTGCCTTAAACCTAGTTTCTGGTGAACCTTGAACTTTTTGCTCCTCCCATTAACTTCCTATTTCAGCCACTCCTTTGCACTTTGTTTGGCAAATTATTGTGCTCTCTCCGGGCCTAAATATTGGTCTTGTCACTCCTGCTGTGGTCCATATCATTGCTACCACTCACTACTGACCTTTGGCTTGTTCCTTGACTAGGCTTTCTGCTTGATCCCTACCTGCAACCACTTGTTACTGATCTTTGACTGATTTACTGACTATGCTTCTGCTTGTCCCTACCCGCTATATCTGCTACTGGACCCCGGCTTGCTCACCCTCCTGGTGGAAGTCTAGTGAATACTGGTTAGTTCTTAGATCCCAGCACCTTGGGTTGGCCTTTGTCATCCACCAGGGTGACCTACTTGGATACTTATTCTGCTGGTTAGTGGGAGCCTCTCACAGCCAAGACTGATGCCTATATCCTGATCTATCTGTCAAGGTCAGGGGTCAGGCTCAGAGACCAGTATAGCTACTGGTCTCTGAGCCTGACCCCTGACCTTGACAGATAGATCAGGATATAGGCATCAGTCTTGGCTGTGCCTGTAAAGGACAAAATTGTCCTAACCCGCCCTATTGGTCATCCTTCACATTAAAGCGACCAATAGAGAGGTTTGGAATGTTTGAGATTTGTATGAGAACTTGGTGACTACATCTCCGGTTCATAGACATCACATTTGTCTGACTTGACTCCTCCACAGCCTAACCTCCTCACAGCAACTATATATAAGGCAAGTAAAAAAATAAAGGGAAAAAAATGTTAAAGAACTAACTGCCACCTGGGAATCCAGCTAACATCCACCTCCGGACTGCCACCAAATCCACAGCGTTGTCCAACTTGAATGTACACAAATCCTCAAAAGACAAGTCAGCCTTCTCACTAAGCTCTTTACTGTGGAACACATCAAAGCATTCATACACTGCTGTTACCATCATGGATTTTGGTTTTTAATAAACCGTCTCACCTTTAGACATGCTGTGTGGACTTGCCTTTCGATGCATTTATCTTCACCCCATGTTCTATCAATTACAAACATATTATTAATGACATATTATTCTACAGAGTTGCTCCAACATCCATCCACTTTTTTCCTTTTTAAGACCCAGTTCAAACTGGGGCGATCCGACTTGCCGGGGCGACCTCACAGGTCGCGGCGCGCAGCTCGCACCGCGACCTCGGAGCGGCCGGCACGGACTTCATAAAATTGAAGTCAATGCAGGTCGCTCCAGGTCACCCTAAAGAAGCTCCGGACCCTTTTTCTAAGTCAGAGCAACTTGTGTCGCTCCTATTAGAACGGGTCCACAGCTTCTCTATGGCAGGCGACCTGTCAGGCGACCAGGTCGCCTGACAGGTCGCCCCAGTGTGAACGGAGTCTTAAAGACTCTAATGTTTTTTTATTTTTATACATATATTTTCTTTAAAAAAAGGAACAAAGTGGATGGATGTTGGAGCAACTCTGTAGAATAATATGTTATTAATAATATGTTTGTAACTGATTGAACATGGGGTGAAGATAAACACTCACACTTTGTTTACAACTTTTTCCTTTACTTTGCATAAGTAAAATGTTATACTTGATACACACAGCAAGTTTTTTTTTATTCCATTCAACCCAGCGAAAAAAAAAAAAAAAAACCCCAAAAAAAAACTGTATTGGTAGAAAGGGGCTCATTGTACTAGCCATGTAATGTGGGTACAGCGATCTCCTTACTAAGCTATTGTATTCTGACAGGAGGATCCCCCATTGCAGCCATTGACTGAGAGCACTGATCAGATGCCGATCGGCTGCTGATTTCCCAACATGCTTGTTCGACAGAAGCCAGTCGTGAGATTGGCTTCTATCGGACAAGGGCCTGTACACACGGGTCCAATTTCAGCCGGTTTCTATTGTACCGGCTGATTTTGGCCAATCTTCATCCCGTGTATACAGGGCTTTAACTTTATTGCTATTTTATTTTTAATTGCTAATTCTTAAGCATAATAACCCATAGAAGCCAATCAGAGTTCATACTCTTCTGGTTTTAGTTGAATGAATTCTGATTGGTTTCTGTAGTATACAAATTCCAGGTCTCAGAGAGTCACATGGTCTATGAATTGTAGCTGATCCAGTAAGAGGTGAAGTTGTTGGATGAAATTTGTGGAAGTCCTTGAACTTGGCAAGTAGAAGAGGAACAGTCCTTGGAAGAACGGGGTCTGCCTGGCTTCGGCTGGGCAGGCCATAGTGATTTCCTTAGTCCCCGTCAGGAGCCTCGCGCCCCGGGGGATCAGGGTTAAGGCCCTTCCTCTTCGGAGGAGGGCTATGTGTACGCCTTGTGCATTTTTTGTGTGTCTCACGTTTTGCGTGTGTGCACTTTTTTATGCACCGGGTGTAAGTCTTTTGAGTGTGTTTCACACACCACGGGCTTTAAGAAAAGAAAAAGGAACAGTCCTTGGAGCTCCATAGTTTAGCGCAGCCTTTCTCAACCTTTTCAACACAGAGGAATCCTTGAAATAAAGAAAGGGATGTATTCCAGAGATAAGTCTATAATCCCTCCACTCTATAAAACTCTGGTTCGACCGCATCTGGAGTATTCTGTCCAGTTCTGGTCGCCAGTCCTCAGGAGGGATGTGTTGGAGCTGGAGAGAGTCCAGAGAAGGGCAACTAAACTGATTAGGGGATTGGAGGACCTTGATTATGAAGAGCGTCTGCTTGATTTATTCTCCCTGGAGAAGAGACGCTTGAGGGGGGACATGATAGCAATTTTTAAATATCTCAATGGGGATCTCAGCATAGAAAATAAGCTATTCAGTCGATGGGATTGCATGAGGACTCGGGGGGCTTACAATGCGATTAGAGGAGAAGCGTTTTAATCTCAGGCGGCGTGGGGGGTTCTTTACTGTTAGGGCTACAAGATTGTGGAATTCTCTACCACAAGAGGTGGTTTCTGCGGGTAGTATGGTGGCTTTCAAAAGACTATTAGATGTACATCTCAAGGATCAGAACATTCAGGACTATGAGAGATGATTACAGCCACACACACCTACACAGGTTGAACTGGATGGACTATTGTCTTTATTCAACCTCATCTACTATGTAACTATGTAATCTTTCTGGTCTTAGGGAACTCCTGCTAATAATGACTATATCTACAACTCATGATACATTAATGTGATGGTCAGTGGGAAGAATGGTTCTTACATATGTGGTCATTGGAAAGAATAACCTCCTTACAGCTAAAACGTTCAATGGTGTCCGTGGGAACTTATCTGAAAGGCAGATATAGCTTATTGCTCAAGAATCCCCTAACAATCTCTGGAGGAAACCTAGGGTTGCATGGAAGCCTGGTTGAGAAACCCTGGTCTAGAGGCTGCATGAAAATAGGTAATAAACAAGTACATTAAATTCAGTCAAACAAAAACCCACAAAAAAGCACACACTAGCTTAGTGCATTACTTCAGACATAATTTGTTGATAAAACATTGAGGAAGAAGGTATATCCTTTGATATAGGTGTCAGCAAAAAACTTAAACTAAAAAAATTAAAGTGCACCCATCCCCCTTGCTCACATGCAAAGGCGAACAGTGATCATCCCACACATGTGAGGAATCACTGCAAACCTCAGATCATGGGCAGTAATTCTAGCACTGGAAAGGCTTTTAAATCATCTCCTTTTGACAGTAAAATTGACGTTGTTTGCCATTGTTGCACGGTTGTGCACATTTTTAAAGCATGGCATGTTTGCTATCTATTTACTTAGCCTGACATTATCTTTTATATTTTATTTAAAAAAATTGAGTTATGTATTTTTTTTTTTTGCATTAAAATTCAAAAAAAGTGTATTTTTTCCAAAAACAATTGCGTTTGAAAAATAACGGCACAAATACCGTGTGATATATAAAATAGCAAAACCCACCAATTTATTCTCTATGGCCTCTGCTTTTAAAAATATATGTAATATATGTAATATGTAAGAAATTCTCTAGCAAAAAACACTGATAGTTACATGTAAGCAAAAAGTGCCAGAAAAGGTCTGCGTATTGTATATGGCGTGTGAAAGGGCAGATACAGTGGAAAGAGTGGGGGGAGGACATTGATGGAGGAGGATTTCACCTAAAAGAAGAGGCATCAGCACGGGGGACACATGATGACTAAGTTATGTCCCTTGTGCTGTTTTTTGTGTTTTTTTTTATTTTGGCTGCCCTTAGGCTTTAAGAAAAGTATGCATCATCTTTGTTTCTCAGTTCCCAAGTTTAGTAGCATGCATGCAAATCCATGTGGGATAGGGACTTTCCATTGTAGACTGTTTGAGTGCAGGGACTAATGTGAATGCATGGGATATTTAGCACTGCATACATTGTCAGCGCTATATGAATACCTGTAAAAAATAAATAGGCTCTTATATTCAGGGTATAATACATTTTCCCTCAATGAGCAACAAGTTCGCCAACTTCTTTTTTAATATTTACAAAGGAATTAAAAGTGATGGCTGTAAGATAACGCTATTCCCTTCAGCACACTTAAAAGGCCGCAGTTCCTATTTATTACCACTAGATGTCCATCTTGTAGTTTTGTAGGCTTGCTGGTGCAGCAATAGTCAGGATTGTGTATTGCATTTCAGTACAGGAATGAACTACACTTCACAGTATAAATTATATTTAATTTTTCATTAAAACATTTCACATAAATGGTGCTGTTCCTTATTTGCGGTTTTGCTATACTTTGAAGTGTGGATTGGAAGCGGAGTGTACCATAGCTTTTCCTGGAAATCCTGCATAGAGATGAGCAGTTGCCTTGACCGTTGTGTTGCAGGTCAGCGACCTGCGTGCTGGCATACATATCTCATTCTTTTTCTCCAAGGCACATGAGCCCTCAAATGATTCAATAGTCTCTGTTATGTCCGTGTCCTGCACTAAGCACTCATGTAAATTGAATTAAATGCAGTCAGCGGAGGAGACCGGCGGTCTGAGGTCAATACACTAAAGTGTTTAAAAGTGTTTCCGTGTTTTATCAGAGGACCTTAGCTGTGTTTAATTCTACTCTTCTTAATAGGTTGTCTTTTAAAATGTATTTGTGCTTTCTCTGTGCTAAGTAAGCAGCGGGTTTACTTAAAGCAACCCCGTCACTGATAAAAAAACAAATTTATTTAAAGGTGGTCTGCAGGAGAGGAGCCATTGTACTCACCTCCGATGCCCATGTCTACTACCTCATTGCAGCCCCCCATGCGCCATTTTTCTTTCCTACAAAATCTACATCACTGTTAAGTCCTGTAGAGATTTAGGGGTAAGAAGATGGAACGACTGTACGAGGGACGCAGACATCCAACATTCCTAGAAGTGTCTAACACTAAAGAGACTGACGTAGGCTGTGACACTGTAACGTAGGGGAGGTAGGTAGGAGACACAAACTGTTGGAGAGCTGTGTATAAGAGCTCTTGTAAGGCACCTATATTTGGATTTTTTTTTTTTACACTGTCAGGGGTACATTAAAGCTGATCTCAGATTTTAAAAAATCCCTTTACTCTTTAGGTCAGGGGTGGGGAACCTATGGCCCGGGGGCCATATGCGGCCCTCGAAGTAATTTGGTCCGGCCCCCCGTGCAGCTTAGTCTGTGTCTCTCAGCTGATCTGTCAGAACGGAGCCAATGCTTCCCGTATAGTTCCGGCTCTGTTCTGATATCAAATGCACTCTGCCTGTGACCAATACAGGAAACATTGTCTCTTCCTCCAGCGCGGCGCCGCTGCTAACCAGCATTTCACGCCAGCAGCACACACAGCAGTACCAGCTAGAACCAGCAGTACCAGTCAGAGCCTGCAGTACCAGTCAGAACCAGCAGTACCAGTCAGAGCCAGCAGTACCAGTCAGAGCCAGCAGTACCAGCCAGAGCCAGTAGTACTCACAGCAGTACCAGTCAGAACCAGCAGTACCAGCCAGAGCCAGCAGTACCAAAAACACAGTACCAGCAAGCAGTAGCAGCCTGAACTACCAGTACCCACAGCAGTACCAGCCAGCAGTACCTACAGCACAGTACCAGCCTGAGTCAGCAGTACCCACAGCAGTACCAGTCTGAGCCAGCAGTACCCAAAGCAGTACCAGCCAGCAGTACCCTCAGCACAGTACGTGCCAGCAGTACCAGCCTGAGCCAGCAGTACCCACAGCAGTACCATCCAGCTGTACCCACCAGCAGTACCAGCCAGCTATACCCACCAGCAGTACCCACCAGCAGTTCTTTCCAAAACTTACCACCACAAAGAGTCGACTGCACTCCAGACTGACCGACGCAAACCTGGAAAACCAGTTGCGATTAGCAACATCATCAATACCAGCTAACATCACACACTTCACCAAGGAGAAGCAGTTGCAGCCATCACATTAGGGGTGAATTAATTAAATGTTTAAACCAAATATAACAGGCACATTTTTAAGTTGATAATTTTGTACGGCCCCCGAATGATTTTATAAATACCCAAATGGCCCTTGGCAGAAAAAAGGTTCCCCACCCCTGCTTTAGGTAATCACTAGAATTTATAAAAAAAAAAAAAAAAGAGAGAGAAAGCTAAAAGCCCTGCTTACATTCCTGAAATTATGGTCACGTGAAAGAGCAATCTTCTTTCTTCTGGTGTGCATTAGGGTGGGTCCTTTATGCAGTGCCCATGGTATTCCCTAGTCAAATGGGTGCTGTGCCCATTGTATTCCCTAGTGACATGGGTGCTGTGCCCATGGTATTCCCTAGTGACATGGGTGCTGTGCCCATGGTATTCCCTAGTGACATGGGTGCTGTGCCCATGGTATTCCCTTGTGACATGGGTGCTGTGCCCATGGTATTCCCTTGTGATATGGGTGCTGCTAAGAAAGCCCATCAGAGAGGTACTTGCAGGGTCCTGAAGGCATCACAACAAAAGGGGCTCCCACAGGGCTGGTCAGGGCTTCCTATCATCCATCCTATCAGTGGCCTCCAATCCCATAAGAGATGCTGTGGAAGGTCACAAGACAGCAGAATCAGGATAAGTTTTTGTGGTTTATAACTCTTTTTACATGCCTCCTATGTCGAATACTTTTTTGTGTGCTGTTTTTGTGGCCAGTAGACAAAATGCCCTTAAAAGAGAAGTATAAGAATACATTTTTCTTCCTAATCATACTTACCTATGTAGATGCAGCATCAGTGCGATACTGCAGCTTTGGCTGTACTTCTCCTTTGAGTGGACCTCTCCACACCCTCCTACTTCGTCTAACTGGATTTTTGATCTTAACAGGCTTATTTCATTCAAAAAACATACATATTTCTTAAGAAACTCAATGAGAAAGTTCGATGCTATTTGGTGCTATTCGGTCACAATTCAATGCCATTTGGTCACAATGGCTTGAGTCTATAGCTCAGCTATTGGAGTAGATTAATTTATTTCTCAAGCATTGCTCTATATATACAGTAAAACCTTGGATTGCGAGCATAATTCGTTCTGGAAACATGCTTGTAATCCAAAGCACTCTTATATCAAAGCGAATTTCCCCATAAGAAATAATGGAAACTCAGATGATTCGTTCCACAAGTCCTTCGGTTTATAGTCTATATACAAAGATTACAGCAATGTGATAGGTTGTGTAACCATAAAATGTCAATCCACAATATGTAGCCTTCCCAAGGGGATTAGAAGCAAAATCTAGCAGAACTACAGAATATAAGAGAGATGAGAGGCGCCTCTAAGTGTAGCAATATGGTTACATTTAATGAAGATTCAACATTTAGCAACTCACATGGTTGATGATTAAAATAGGCACACCTAAGTATGCAGGCATCTGGGGTAAATCTGTCCACATAGACCATCTTCTGAATCACCGGCTCTCACCACTGCCAGTCTGCAATCGTGACCGGGAAGAATAGCCTGCAGTAGAGTGATCTGAAAGTGAGGCTTTGAATCACTCGTGGAGAGCAGCGGGGAAGGGATGATGAAGATGGCTGTGCAGAGGATGGTCTATGTGGAAAGCTTTACCCCAGATGCCTGCATACTTAGATGTGCCTGTTTTAGTCATCAACCATGTGAGTTGCTAAATATTGAACCTTCATTAAATGTAACCATATTGCTACACTTTAGAGGCTCCTCTCTTCTTGTTTTATAGATGACGTTACTTGCATATCAAGACATCGCTTGTATATCAAGTCAAAATGTATTTAAAAAATTTGCTTGTCTTGCAAAGCGCTCTCAAACCAAGTTACTCTCAAACCAAGGTTTTACTGTGTATATATATATTATTATTCAGGATTTCTATAGCGCCAGCAGTTTACGCAGCGCTTTACAATGTTAGAGGGAGACAATACAGTTACAATACAATAAAATACAAGCGGATTAAGAGGGCCCTGCTCAGAAGAGCTTACAATCTAATGAATATATATATACAGTATCTCACAAAAGTGAGTCCGCCCCTCACATTTTTGTAAATATTTTATTCTATCTTTTCATGTGACAACACTGAAGAAATGACACTTTGCTACAATGTAAAGTAGTGAGTTGTACAGCTTGTATAACAGTGTAAATTTGCTGTCCCCTCAAAATAACTCAACGCACAGCCATTAATGTCTAAACTGCTGGCAACAAAAGTGAGTACACCCCTAAGTTAAAATGTCTAAATTGGGCCCAAAGTGTCAATATTTTGTGTGGCCACCATTATTTTCCAGCACTGCCTTAACCCTCTTGGGCATGGAGTTCACCAGAGCTTCACAGGTTGCCACTGGAGTCCTCTTCCACTCCTCCATGATGACATCACAGAGCTGGTGGATGTTAGAGACCTTGCACTCCTCCATCTTCTATTTGAGGATGACCCACAGATGCTCAATAGGGTTTAGGTCTGGAGACATGCTTGGCCAGCCCATCACCTTTACCCTCAGCTTCTTTAGCAAGGCAGTGGTCGTCTTGGAGGTGTTTGGGGTTATTATCATCTTGAAATAATGCCCTTGCGGCCCAGTCTCCAAAGGGAGGGGATCATGCTCTGCTTCAGTATGTCACAGTTCATATTGGCATTCATGGGTCCCTCAATGAACTGTGGCTCCCCAGTGCCAGCAGCACTCATGCAGCCCCAGACCATGACACTCCCACCTCCCACCACCATGCTTGACTGTAGGCAAGACACACTTGTCTTTGTAGTCCTCACCTAGTTGCCACCAGACACGTTTGACACCATCTGAACCAAATAAGTTTATCTTGGTCTCATCAGACCACAGGACATGGTTCCAGTAATCCATGTCCTTAGTCTGCTTGTCTTCAGCAAACTGTTTGCAGGCTTTCTTGTGCATCATCTATAGAAGAGGCTTCCTTCTGGGATGACAGCCATGCAGACCAATTTGATGCAGTGTGCGGCGTATGGTCTGAGCACTGACAGGCTAACCCCCCCGCACCCCTTCAACCTCTGCAGCAATGCTGGCAGCACTCATACGTCTTTTTACCAAGAACATCCTCTGGATATGACGCTGAACATGTGCACTCAACTTCTTTAGTTTACCATGGTGAGGCCTGTTCTGAGTGGAACCTGTCCTATTAAACTGCTGGCTACCATACTGAAGCTCAAGGTCTTGGCAATCTTCTTATAGCTTAGGCCATTTTTATGTAGAGCAGCAATTCTTTTTTTCAGATCCTAACAGAGTTCTTTGCCATGAGGTGCTATTCTTTTACATGTTTTGATGGCCATCTTAAGCTTATCCTACTTTGTAATTGTAATTCTCCACCAATTTGCTTGTATGCTCTAGGGAGTTGCTTTATGTTCATTGGTCCCCCCCTTTTTTTTTGTATTTGTGATGTCCTGTGTAATGTGTTTTGTACGTTTTTGTTTGTATTTCTTAAAATTGAAAACGTTATTAAATATAATCTGATAAAAAGAAAATGGTTGGGTGATTTTAAGTGGTGATGGTGGGGAGGGCAGTGAAGTGAACCTTCTGCTTTACCCTGCATGGACAAGGCTCAGGTTCACTTTAAAATAAAAAATGTAATGTTTTTCCGATAGCAAGTTGTCAGTTGTACATCTTTTCTATACAGAGCTAGTGCACCTCCGCAGTGTTTCACTAAAGCTGCTAAAAGTATATTTAAATCAAAAACGTTTTCCCTCAATAGATTAGGAAATGGTTAAAGCCCAACTCTGGGAAACTTGAAAATTCTCCCTTGCAGTGTGGCTGCACCCGCACAGCCAGGGCCATCCTACCGAATGGGCACGCTGGGTAGTTGCCCGGGGGCCCCACTTGCCCAGGGGGCCCCACCTGCCAAGCAACCCAGGCCCAGCCAAGCATTATTCCCGATTCCCTTGTGCATCCCACCGCCAAACTTTGCAGGTGGCAAGTGCATGTTGGCAGTGAGCTGCTGTCAGGCCAATTGGGGCGTGGAGGGGGAGCCCACAACTTCAGGAATGCCTATCAGTCTCCACAGAAACAGGCACACACAGGACAGTTGAATCTGACTCCCGTCCGTGTGTGTGTGTTTACTGGACCCAGCCGCCGAACTTGGAAGCGGTCATTAGCCTGGCACTGCTGTACCAATAAATATCTCCTTATTGATAATTTGCATTTTTACTCTCCACAGTGAAGGAAAATCTTTTCTTGGATAAACATACACTATATTGTCAAAAGTATTGGGACACCCGCCTTTACGCGCACATGAACTTTAATGGCATCCCAGTCTTAGTCCATAGGGTTCCATATTGAGTTGGCCCACCCTTTGCAGCTATAACAGCTTCAACTCTTCTGGGAAGGCTGTCCACAAGGTTTAGGAGTGTGTCTATGGGAATGTTTGACCATTCTTCCAGAAGCGCATTTGTGAGGTCAGGCACTGATGTTAGAGAGAAGGCCTGGCTCACAGAATGCACACTCAAATTCATTCCAAAGGCCAGTCAAGTTCCTCCGCCCCAAACTCTCTCATCCATGTCGTTATGGACCTTGCTATATGCATATACAGGAAGGGGCCAACTCCAAACTGTTCCTACAAAGTTGGGAGCATGAAATTGTGCACAATGTCTTGTTATGCTGACGCCTTAAGAGTTTTCTTCACTGAAGTTAAGGGGCCAAGCCCAACCCCTGAAAAACAACCCCATACCATAATCCCCCTTCCACCAAATTACTTTGACCAGTGCACAAAGCAAGGTCCATAAAGACATGGATGAGCGAGTTTGGGGTGGAGGAACTTGACTGGCCTGCACAGAGTCCTGACCTCAACCTGATAGAACACCTTTGGGGTGAAATAAAATGGATACTGTGAGCCAGGCCTTCTTGTCCACATCAGTGCCTCACCTGACAAATTCACTTCTAGAAGAACGGTCAAACATTCCTATAGACACACTCCTAAATCTTGTGGACAGTCTTCCCAGAAGAGTTAAAGCTGTTATAGCTGCAAAGGGTGGGCCAACTCAATATTGAACCCTACGGACGAAGACTGGGATATCATTAAAGTTCAAGTGCCTGTAAAGGCAGGCGTCCCAATACTTTTGACAATCTAGTGTATCTCTGTAGAACAGGGGTGGGGAACCTACGTTTCGGGGGCCGTATGCGGCCCCCGAAGTCATCTGGTCCGGGCCCCCCATGTAGCTGAGTCTGTGTCTCTCAGCTGATCTGTCAGAATGGAGCCGATGCTTCCTATATAGTTCCTGCTCCGTTATTACAGTCTGAGTGAGTCACAGGCGGAGTGATATCAAATGCACTCCGCCTGTGACCAATACAGGAAACATCACCTCTTCCTCCAGCGTGGCGCTGCTACACTTCTCCTAGCCAGCAGTACCAGCCAGAGCCAGCAGTACCAGCCAGAACCAGCAGTACACACAGCAGAACCAGCAGTACCAGCCAGAGTCAGCAGTACCAGCCAGCACTACCCACAGCACAGTAGCAGCCATCAGTACCAGCCTAAGCCAGCAGTACCCACAGCAGTACCAGCCAGCAGTACCTACAGCACAGTACCAGCCTGAGTCGGAAGTACCCACAGCAGTACCAGCCAGCAGTACCCCCAGTAGTATCAGCCTGAGCCAGCAGTACCATCCAGCAGTAATCGCAGGCGCAGCACAGTACAAGCCAGCAGTACCAGCCTGAGCCAGCAGTACCCACCAGCAGTACCTGCCAGCAGTTCTTTTCAAAACTTACCACCACAAAAAAGTCGACTGCGCTCCAGACTGACCGACGCAAACCTGGGAAACCTGCTGCGAGTAGCAACATCATCAATACCAGCTAACATCACACACCTTATCAAAGAGAAGCAGTTGCAGCCATCACAGGGGTGAGTTAATTAAATGTTTGACCAAATATAACAGGCTAATTTTTAAGGTGATAATTTTGTATGGCCCCCGAATGGTTTTATAAATACCCAAATGGCCCTTGGCAGAAAAAAGGTTCCCCACCCCTGCTGTAGAAGGTGTCCCCATTGAAAGATTTCGCCTCTTTTCATGTTCTGTGACAACTCTAAAATTATGAAAATCCCATGATTTTGTTTCCCAATGGAGATGGTCATCAAGACAAATAGGTCAGGTGAGTCACCTCACGGGGCACACAGACCACTATAAAACCTGCCAGGGGTTCTAACTCTTCCATGCGTTATCCAGAACTGTTTGGGCATCAGATCCCCTAGAAGAATCTTGGAGGCTACCATTGCTAGTCTCTCATTCTGAAAATCCTATTTGTCCTGCTAACCTTTAGCTCCAGTACTCAGTACTCTCTGATCCAAACAAATATGCAGATAAGAACCTCTGACTTTCCGGTGACTTTCTTGATTTACATTCTTGTTTGGTTCCGTTCCTTAACATTTCAGTACAAAATGAATTGCGTAGTTACAAATATTTTCCAGCACATTAATAAATGACTGAGACAAAATTCATTTTATGTTCTGGGCATTTGTTAGAAAACAAAATTCACGCTGAACGGATGAATCGATTTCCTGTCAGACTGTAGCAAAATGTATTTTGATTTTAAAGCAGAACTAAAGTCAAACTTTTAAAGCAATATTAACCACTTCTGGACCGGAAGGTTTAACCCCCTTAATGACCAGGTCATTTTTTGCAATACAGCACTGTGTTACTTTACTGGACAATTGTGCGGTCGTGCGACGCTGTACCCAAATAAAATTTATGTCCCTTTTCCCCACAAACAGAGCTTTCTTTTTGTGGTATTTGATCACCTGTGTGATATTTATTTTTTGCGCTATAAACAAAAAAAGAGCGACAACTCTGAAAAAGAAAAAACAATATTTTTTACTTTCTGCTATATAACATTCCCAATAAAATAATTTAAAAATCAAATTTTAGGCCAATTTGTATTCTGCTACATATTTTTGGTAAAAAATTCCCAATAAGTGTATATTGATTGATTTTGCTCAAAAGTTATCACATCTACAAACTAGGGGAAAGATTGATGTAATTTTTATTTATTTATTTTTAAAAGTAATGGCGGCGATCAGCGATTTTTTTTGCGGGACTGCAACATTGTGGCGGACAGATCAGACCCCTAACTGACATTTTTGACACTTTTGGGGGGACCAGTGACATAACTACAGTAATCAGTGCTAAAAATATACACTGTTACTGTACTAATGACACAGGCAGGGAAGGGGTTAACACCAGGGGTGATCAAAGGGTTAAATGTGTCCCTAGGGGGTGCTTTCTAACTGTGTGGGGGATGAGCTCGCTGAATGAATACAGAGACCTGTGTTCCTAAATAGGAGGAACACCGGATGCCTGTGTTCATTACCCACAGAACAGCGGTCTGCCATGTTTTTCCACAGGGAGCGAATGCAGGTGCCCAGCAGACATCGCGGCCGCCAGACCGCCCCCACTAGCAGTCTTACGAAGCGATGTACAGGTACGTCATTTCGTGGGACAGAGCTGACCTGCTGCAGTAAAACTACGCCAAAAGCAAACATTTATTATATTGCAGTTTACCAATTCTTAGATGTGCTTATTTTCACCTAATGACCAATCACAGCAGATCACATGAAAGTTTTCATCAATGAATGGCTTACTTTCATGCCATTCTTTGTATGCAACTCTGTTGCTAGCTGTGATTGGTCACACTGATCACATGGTACAGACAGAACTAATCATAGTCCAATTGTACAATGTGAAAAGCTGTAGCCAATCACAACAAAAGACACTGTCTACACTCTGTCATTTAGTAAAAATATTTGCTTATATCAGTGAAATTCACCACTATAAGTAAGTATAATATGTACACAAAAACTCCCCAGAGTGGTACATTGTTACTATGGTAACACTGTCTTGCTCTAGTCACAGTATGTATAAAAAGAAAAAACATTTAAAAAAAAATTAAAAAAAGATTATTGCATTTTTTTTTTTACAGTCAGGGTCCCTGGTCACCACCACCCCAGTTACAGTGGATATAAAAAGTCTACACACCCCTGTTAAAATGTCAGGTTTCTGTGATGTAAAAAAAAAAATGAGACAAAGATAAATCATTTCAGAACTTTTCCACCTTTGATGTGACCTATAAACTGTACAACTGTGCAAAAATAAAAAACGAATATAATATGGTTGCATAAGTGTTCACGCCCTTAGAGCCGGTTCACACTGAGGCGATCCGACTTGCCGGGCGACCTGTGAAGTCGCGGTGCACAGCGACCTCGGAGCGGCCGGTGTTGTAAAATTTTGTCGGACCCGTGAAAAAATCGGACCTCGTCACTTCCGGTGACAGAGCATCACAAAACAGCGGATGGGAGTCGTCCGTGCGCATGCGCAGAAGACATTTTTCGAGGTTTGGCAAAATTATAACAGAGAGCGGACAGCTGATTGAGAGGAGGCGGGGCTGAGGTGCGACGGAGGACGGAGGACACATATGCAGAGCTGGTGGAGGAGGCGGGACGGAGGTGCGGCCGTGTAATATATGCAGGACTTTAGCGACTCCTTATGTTTTATTATCTTTAGCAATTATCGTATTATTTATCCTTAGGATTTCATTACATTTAGTATTTCTTATTTTGTATTATATAAATAGTAAATGTAATGAAATCCTGAGGATAAATAATACGATAATTGCGCTAAAGTCCTGCATTTATTACATGGCCGCACCTCCGTCCCGCCTCCTCTATTCAGCTCTGCAGATGACGCGGCGGTGTCTTCCGTCCCACCTCAGCCCCGCCTCCTCTCATTCAGCTGCCCGCTATGTGTTATAAGTTTACCAAACCAAGATAATGTCCTATGCGCATGCGCACTTGAAACTCCTATCACCGGAAGTGACGAGGTCCGATTTTTTCACGGGTCCGAGAAAATTTTAGAACACCGGCACGGACTTCATATCATTGAAGTCAATGCAGGTCGCTCCGAGGTTGGCCCAAAGTAGTACAGGACCCTTTTTCTAAGTCGGAGCGACTTGTGTCGCTCCTATTAGAACGGCTCCTGTGCTAATCTATAGCAGGCGACCAAGTCGCCTGACAAGTCGCCCCAGTGTGAACCGGCTCTGAAACTAATACTTTGTTGAATCACCTTTTAACTTTATTACAGCATTAAGTATCAGCATGGCACATCTTGACTTGGCAATATTTGCCCACTCCAAAATCACTCCAAATCTGTCAGATTGCGAGGGCATCTCCTGTGCACAGCCCTCTTCAGATCACCCCACAGATTTTTAATCAAATTCTGGGCTCTGACTGGGCTATTCCAAAACTTTAATCTTCTTCTGGTGAAGCCATTCTTTTGTTGAATTGGGTTGTTGTCATGCGGAAAGATGAAGTTGATCTTCATGTTCAGCTTTCTAGCAGAAGCCTGAAGGTTTTTTGCCAATATTGACTGGTATTTGGAACTGTTCATAATTCCCTCTACCTTGACTAAAGCCCCTGTTCCAGCTGAAGAAAAACAGCCCAAGGCATGATGCTGCCACCACCATGCTTCACTGTGGGTATGGTGGTCTTTTGGTGGTGTGCAGTGTTGTTTTTGCGCCAAACATATCTTTTGGAATTATGGTCAAAAAGTTCAACCTTGGTTTAATCAGACCATAACACATTTAGCAAGGCTTGGATGTTTTTCTTTGTAAGTATAGGCTTCCATCTTGCCACTCTACCCCATAGCCCAGACATATGAAGAATACGGGAGATTGTTGTCACATTTACTACACAGCCAGTACTTGCCAGATATTCCTGCAGCTCCTTTAACAACTTAGGCTAAGTTCACATGTAGGCGTTTTGGGGCATTTTTGGGGCGTTTTTCTGCTCTAGGATCAGCTCCAAAAAAGCCCAACAAGACAAATCCTATTCATTTCAATGGCCCCTGTTCACATCTGAGCGTTTTGACATTTTAAGCAAAACGCCCAACGCTCAAAAAAGTACATGAGCTTCTTTTTGGGCAGATTACAGGCGTTTTTATTTTTTTCCATTGGTCACTTGTCAACCTAAAAACACCTGCACAAAAACGCCCATAAAAACACCTGAAAAAATGCCTATATAACGCCTGTAAATAGCAACGCCAAAATGTGAACGTAGCCTTAAGGACCAGGCCTATTTCTGACACATGTTATTTGCAAGTTAAAATCCGTATTTTCTTGCTAGAAAATTACTTAGAACCCCCAAACGTATATATTTTTTTAGCAAAGACTATTTTATGTCACACGATATTTGTGCAGCGGTCTTTCAAATGCAATTTTTTTGGGAAAAAATAAACTGAATTAACAAAAAAAAAAACCTAAACCGTAAAGTTAGCCCATTCCTCGTGGAATGGCGACAAACTACAGCACTTAAAAATCTCCATAGACGATGCTTTAAAAAATTGTAACAGCTACCAGTTTAGAGTTAGAGGGGGTCTTTTGCTAGAATTATTTCTCTTGCTCTGACGATAGCTGTGATACCTCACGTGTCTGATTTGAACAATGTTTACATTTGCGGGCGCGACTTACGCATGCGTTTTCATTGGCGAGCAAGCACACGGGGATAGGGGCGCTTTAAAAAATGTTTTTCTTCCTATTTGTTTTTTTAGTTTTTTTCACTGTTCCGTAAAAAAAAAAAAAAATCGGATTACTTTTAATGCTGTCACAAGGAATGTGAACAACCCTTGTGACAGTAATAGGTAGTGACAGTAATAAGTACCCCCAATCCCTCTATTGCACTTTAAAGTATTCAAAACGCCAAAATCTGCATTTTTGAATACTGTCTTTTTTTTTTTTTAAATCGGGGCCATTGGCAGCCGAGTAAACCGGAAGTTACGTTGTGACGTCGCTTCCAGGTTACTTGAACGGAGACCTGATGGAAGCCGAATCTGGCTTCGTTCAGGACTGTGACCAGCTGGCAGACTCACCTCTGTGATTTTTATTTTTTGTGCTATAAACAAAAAATTTAATTAAAAAATTTAAAATTAATTAAATAAATAAAAAATACAAGAGAACAATATTTACTTTCAGCTATAAAACATATCTAATAAAAAAAAAATGTAAAAATCTAATTTTTTCATTAGTTTAGGCCAATATGTATTCTGCAACAAATTTTTGGTGAAAAAATTCCCAGTAAGTGTATATTGATTGGCTTGTGCAAAAGTTATCGCATCTACAAACTAGGGGATAGATTTTTTTTTTTTTTTTTTTTTAGTAATGGTGGTGATCAGCGATTTTTAGTGGGACTGCGACAACATTGCGGTGGACAGATCCTACTATTTCCTACATACTAAATAATATACACTGATTTGGGTTATTTTCACCAAAGAAATGTAGCAGAATACATTTTGACTTAAATTTATTAAGATAGATTATTTATTTGCAAAATTTTTTAATAGAAAGTAGAAAAACACAGTTCCCCTCCCCCTCCCCCCCAAAATGTTCAATCTTTCTTTTTTTTTTTTTAGCAAAATAAAAAAAAAAAAAACACTAATAAAACAATGATAGAAATATCATATGGGTAAAGTGTTGCATGACCACGCAATTGTCATTCAGAGTGTGACAGCGCTGAAAGATGAAAATTGTCCTAAGCGAGAAGGGAATAAAAGTGCCCGGTATTGAAGTGGTTAAAGTATTAAGGGGTATAGCATGCCAACTGTGCTTTTCTGCATTGGCCCATGCAGGATGGATGGAAACATACGTTTTAGAAATGTCTTAGGTTTGTTGTAGTTCAGCGCTGATCTAATGTTCATAATCTTTAGCCTAGGCCACAACTACTGCTCTCTATTCTGCAGGGAGTGGAATGTTGCTGACATTTCAGGACATTTAAAAACATGTTTTTATGTACTCTACATTGGTCTCTGTTTTATTACAGCAAGATACAATGGAGCTTTAGGTGGAATCATGGAGAAAGCTTGTTCCAGTTCATCCCAGGGTTTGTTATATCTGCACCAATCTTCAGCACTAAATCTTGTCAAATCTGGCTTTTCCTCCTCTATCCGGTTTAGTTTCTCACATGCATTTCTTAACCACTTAAGCCCCGGAAGATTTTACCCCCTTCCTGACCAGGGGGTATTTTGCGATTCGGCACTGCGTGACTTTAACGGACAATTGCGCTGTCGTGCGACGCTGTACCTAAACGAATTTGGCGTCCTTTTTTTCCCACAAACAGAGCTTTCTTTTGGTGGTATTTGATCACCTGTGCGATTTTTTGATCATGCGCTATAAACAAAAAAAGAGCGTCAATTTTGCAAAAACAAAAATATTTTTCACATTTTTTTATATGAAATTCCCCCCAAAAAAAAATGTAAAAATCAAAATTTCTTAACATTTTCGGCCAATTTGTTT
Organism: Pelophylax lessonae; assembly: GCF_965119305.1. Classification (NCBI taxonomy): domain Eukaryota; kingdom Metazoa; phylum Chordata; class Amphibia; order Anura; family Ranidae; genus Pelophylax; species Pelophylax lessonae. The sequence goes on along the minus strand of NC_138768.1, from coordinate 804,421,601 downwards.
TATGCTACATATGTTTGGTAAAAAAATTGCAAAAAGCGTATTTTGATTGGTTTGCACAAAAGTTATCGCGTTTACTAACAAAGGGAAAGATTTTTGTCATTTTTGTTTTTTTAACGCGTAATGGCGGCGATCTGCGATTTTTTTTTTTGCGGTACTGCGACATTGCGGCGGACAGATCGGACCCTTGACTGACATTTTTGACACTTTTTGGGTTACCAGTGACATTTCTACAGCTATAAATATGCACTGTTACTGTAAAATTACACTGGCAGTGAAGGGGTTAACTTTTTTTGAGAGGGAGGGGCTATGTGTGTCCCTAGGGGCATGATTCTAACTGTGATTGGCTGTGGCTTGAGATGTATGAACAGTGATCAACAGTTCTACATAGTAGAACCGTATGATTATCATTCATACACCGGGGAGAATGACAGGCGGCTTGTTTACATTAGCCGTCTGACTTTCTCCCTCTCTACCGGCGATCGTGAGTGACCGGCAGATGATCGGGTCCGCCGGTCACACGCGCAAGGGGGTCCGTGACCATGCGGGAGCGCGCCTCCGGCGGCGCGCGCTCGCTCCTGAGACCCTCACAGGCTAGCGACGTAGACCTACGCCACTCTGCCTGTGAGGGGCTGACTGCCGCAGTAAATATACTGTGAGCAGTCGGCAAGTGCTTAATCATGGAATTGGCTGAGCAGAAAAAGATGAGAGAAGATGTGTCTTCATATGGAGTGTGAAATTTTGCTTATTGTTTAAACCTTCCATGCCCAGAGGTCAATGGAGCCCAGATGCCCAGGCCACATTTTTGCAGCATTAGTATACAGCAGTTAATTTGAGCCCTGTATCGACCTAGCACTGTCCGGCTTCAGTTCTTCTCTCACCTCTCTTTCTGCTCTCACAAGCTTGGCTGAGAACAGCGGGAGCTAACTGTCAGTCAGATCCTGTGAGGGGGTCTATGGACACACACAGCCTGGCTCGGGAGAATGCCTGTATGTGTGCCCCCATACAAAGCAGCTTCCTGTGGTGGCACACATTGGCAGAGCGGAGAGTGCTGATGGGGGACCCCAGAAGAGGAGGTTCAGGACCGCTCTGTGCAATACTCCTATAAGCATTTAGTATAAAAAACAGTATTTCTCTTACGTCCTCCGACAGTCGCCGCCTCTTCATATTCGTCACATATGGGGTATTAGACTTTGCTCCGAAGGAGTAGCTAGGCAACAGAATATGTTGACAATAAAGCTTTAACATATCCCACCCTCAAGGGGTGGTCCCCTCAGTCAATACCCTCCTACTTCCTGCAACCATATCTCAGTTTTAATGTCTAGCTTGTCAGGAGTGGCTGGCTCTCTCTGTGCTGGGACTTTCTGTCCCAGACTCTTTCTTCTTTTTAATATTTTGTTTGAGTTTTCTCTCTATCTTTACTTAGCTGTTATTTTTGTCAGCATTAGTTATTTCTTCGGACGAAGAGGATCATGCGGACTGGGTCTCGGGCTGATCCCCCTGGTCGCAGGTCGTGGGTCAGTGGCTTCCCAGTCTGCCATCGAGCGTTCAGCCAGGTAACGCTCCTGGCACAGTGAACGACCCATCCCTGTTCGGTGCAGGGATGATTGGTGAGGTGGCTACCTCACCGGACGCTGTGCGGTTTCTTAACCTCCATTGTGTGCGTCTTGAATTGCGACTCTCCCTGCCTCATGTGCAGCGGCTTGTTCGCCTGTGCGGGTTCCCCACGCCATGTGAGGTAAGTGTATTTATGTGGGGACCTGTCTGTCTGGGAGGGTCTCAGTCTGGGACTGTGTAACCTGCCTTTAATCACACTGCTTGTCTCCCTATCTCTCGGCTGCATGCTGTGGGCTGCAAGGGGGGGGGGGGGGAGCTGTATGACACTGTGTGTGTCAGGCTGGGCAGTGTGAGAAGCTGTGTGCTGTGGGGCATGTTTTTTCTTGGCATGTTTGGGCATATACAGCGATCGCTGCGGCGATCTAACATGTATCCTTATATTGGGATGTAATGTGTGTGTTTTTATGCACTGTGGAGCGGCGTTTTCGGCGCCAAACGACGCCATTTTACCGGCGCCCGCTCCGGCCGCATGGTTTACATGCACGGCGGCCATTTTCTTGTAGCCTCCATAGGCTTACATAGAGCGCCCTGGCAGCATCACTTCCTCTTTCCAGGAACACCGATCGAGGCAGCAGCAGCAGCGGGGTCTCCTCAGGTTTTATCCTTCTGTTCTTGGTATCCATTGCCTGTATTCAGTTTGTATATTCCCTGTGGGGGTCTCATTGTGCCTGAGTGTGGTGCGGTGGGCTGCGCTTGCCGCGCTTGCTAAAAGGGGGCAGTTAACCCTTGGTTGTCTGGCATTACAGGGGCAATGGATTCTCAGGAGGGCAAGTTTCCTACAGTAATGGTGGAAAGCCAGGGGACCGCTGTTTCCCCCCCAGGGGGGGATTTGGCCGCTATTGTGGCTGGCCTTGCTGCCCAGGTGCAAATGCTGGTGGCTGCTCAATCTACTAAACGGCCCAGAGTTGCTCTGTCCTCTGATTCTGAGGGTGAAGGTGATGGGGCTGTTCTGGCAGGGACCTCCTTATCGGGGTCCCGCTCCTCTCTTGATCTAGTGGGGTCTGAGGTAGAGGCTGAAGTTGAGGGGGTTGATAATTCTCCCCCTGGCTCGCCTGAAGAGCTTGCAATCATGGATGAGTTGATTGCTTCCATTAAGCAGACGCTACGTTTGCAGGACGAAGTGTGTCCCCCCGCTGCCTTGGCGGCTTATGGGACGCAGAGAAAACGCAGGACGCCGCAGGTTTTTCCCTGCAATGCTGATTTTCAGCGCGCTGTTAAGGATCAATGGCGCGATCTGCGCAAACCTTTTGCGGTACCAAGTAAATTCAAGCTGCGTTATCCTTTCTCGCCTGCCACTGATGAACGGTGGTGTGTACCTCCACCAGTGGATCATGCAATTGCGGTTTTGAACAAAGCCACTGCGATTCCTGCAGAGGGTTCCCCTGTTTTCCGTGATGCCACGGATAGGAGACTGGAGTCTCTTGCCCGTCATACTTATTCTGTTACGGGTTCTATGCTTAAGGCTCTGTTTGCTTCTCTCATGGCGGCCCAGGCGATCGCAAGTTGGACGCAGATGCTTAGGCGCGTCCTAGTGGCCGATTCGGCCTCGGCGGCGACCCTGGATATGGTGGATCAGATCCACCAGGGTGTCATGTATCTGTGTGATGCGGACCTGGACCTGATTCCGTTGGCTGCACGTGTGCACAGCGTGGCGGTGTTGTCTCGCCGTCTGGTTTGGTTGAAATGTTGGTCGGTGGACCAATCTTCACGTAAGACCTTAGCCAATCTGCCTTATGATGGGTCTCGCCTTTTTGGGGAGTCCCTGGATGTGTTGATTAAGGGGATCACCGGGGGTAAGAGCACTCTCTTGCCCCATTTCCCCAAGGCTAAGGGGGCTTCTGGGAAGAAGCATGCTAATTTTCGGCCCCATCAGGGGTCCTTTCGTGCCTTTCGGCCGCACTACAAGGGCAAACCGTTCAAAGGCCAAGGCTCTCAGAAGAAGCCCTGGTCTGGGAAACAGAAGTCCGGCCAATCCGGACCTGCAGCCCATAACAGTTCGGCCTGAAGGGGCGCCCTCACCCAGTTTTGGGGTGGGGGGACGCTTGCTCGGTTTTCTTCAGCCCTGGTTGGCCCGTGTGCGGGACAGGTGGGTTCTGGAAATCGTTCGATCTGGTTACAAGATCGAGTTTCTCTCTCGGCCGGAGAGCAGATTTTTTCCCTCAAATCTTCAACTGTCTCCAGAGCGCCTGCGGGATCTACACCTGGCGGTGCGGGACCTGAGGGCTCAGGGAGTGGTGGTTCCGGTGCCTCATCGGGACAGATTTCGGGGGTTTTATTCCAATCTGTTCACCGTGCCCAGGAAGGAGGGCAAGGTTCGTCCGATTCTGGACTTGAAGGCTCTGAACCGCTCTGTGCGGGTTCGCAAGTTCCGCATGGAATCCCTGCGCTCGGTGGTGGCTGCCCTCGTTCCGGGGGAATTCATGGCCTCCATCGATTTGAAGGATGCGTACCTTCACATCCCCATATTCGAGGGTCATCAGAGATACCTTCGATTTGCCATTGCGGAGGATCACTACCAGTTCGTGGCGTTGCCCTTTGGTCTCGCCTCGGCTCCGCGGGTCTTCACCAAGGTGCTTGCACCGGTTCTGGCATTATTGAGGGCCCAGGGCATTTCTGTCCTGGGGTATCTGGACGACATTCTGGTTCGGTCTGCGACCAGACAGGGTCTGGAGGAGGACCTGTCTGTCACAATGCAAACTCTGCAGGAGTTTGGTTGGACGATAAATGTCCCAAAGTCGACACTGAGTCCGTCGGTTCGTCTCCCCTATCTGGGAATGATACTGGACTCGGTGCAGGCGAAGGTCTTCCTGCCGGAAGACAAACTCAGGACTCTTCAGGTGGAAGTCAGGTCCCTCAGGGACGTTCCGAACTCGTCTCTGCGGACGTGTATGAGATGTCTGGGATTGATGGTCTCGGCCTTCGAGGCGATTCCTTTCGCGCAGTTTCACACGCGGGGTCTCCAAGCGGAGATCCTGTCCAGGTGGGACGGGCGACCTCAATCTCTGGATCTTCAGATCTCGTTGAGTCATCGCACCAGGGAAAACCTTCTGTGGTGGCTCCAGTCCCCGTTGGTGTCCGGGGGCAAGTCGTTTCGTCCGATCTCGTGGACGGTAATCACCACGGATGCCAGCCTGTCGGGCTGGGGTGGTGTTCTGGGCGTTCTGTCCGCCCAGGGGACCTGGTCGGAGGGGGGAGTCTTCCCTCCCGATCAACATTCTGGAATTGCGTGCGATAAGGCTCTGTCTTCATCGCTGGACGGACCGGCTGCAGGGCTGCCCGGTTCGGGTGCAGACGGACAATGCCACGGCGGTGGCCTACATCAACCACCAAGGGGGCACCAGGAGTGCCCGAGCGGCTCGAGAAGTGGCCGACATTCTATCTTGGGCCGAGACTCATGTCCCGGCGATAACGGCGGTTCACATTCCGGGAGTGGAGAACTGGCAGGCGGACTATCTGAGTCGCCAGACCCTGGATCAGGGGGAATGGTCTCTCCACCCGACTGTCTTCCAGATGTTGTGCGCGAAGTGGGGTCTTCCAGATGTGGACCTGTTCGCGTCTCGCCTCAACTGCAAGGTGAAGAGGTTCGTGGCAAGGACGCGCGACCCTCGGGCAGACGCGTCGGACGCGTTAGTGGCCCCGTGGCATCAGTACAGGCTGATGTACGCGTTTCCACCGATTCAGTTGCTGTCCAGGTTCCTTCGCAGGTTACACTCGGAACGCAGCACGGTGATTCTTGTGGCACCGGACTGGCCTCGCCGGTCCTGGTACGCAGACCTCGTGAATCTGGCGGTCGACGCCCCTTGGCGTCTGCCTCTTCGAGACGATCTACTGTCTCAAGGACCGATTTACCATCCTGCTTTACAGTCGCTGGCTTTGACGGCCTGGCTGTTGAGACCGAGGTCCTGAAGGAGAAGGGTCTCTCTCCAGAGGTCGTTCATACTTTGATCAACGCGAGGAAGTCTTCCTCGGGGAAGGTTTATTACCGTACTTGGAAGGCATATTTTGCCTGGTGTGAGTCCAGGGGGTTTTCACCCCGCACGTACTCGGTTTCCCGTGTGCTGTCTTTCCTTCAGACGGGTGTCGATCAGCGTTTGGCGCTGGCTACGATAAAGGGTCAGGTGTCTGCGCTGGCCGTTCTGTTTCAACGTCCCGTGGCTTCCAACTCCTTGGTTGGCACCTTTATTCAGGGTGTGCGGCATCTGGTTCCTCCTAGGAGGGATCCTTTGCCCCCTTGGGACTTGAATCTCGTTTTATCTGTGTTACAACGTGGTCCTTTTGAACAGATCAGGGAGATCTCGTTGTCTATGTTGTCCAAAAAGGTCGCCTTTTTGGTGGCGATCACTTCGGCTCGCAGAGTGTCGGAACTGGCGGCTTTGTCCTGCAAGTCTCCGTACCTGGTTGTTCATTTGGATAAGGTGGTCTTGCGACCTAATCCTTCTTTTCTGCCGAAACGAGTTTCGGAATTCCATCTTAACGAGGATATTGTTTTGCCTTCGTTGTGCACGAAGCCTAAACATCCAAAGGAGATGAGATTGCACTCTCTGGATGTTGTTCGGGCGATAAGGGTTTACCTTAAATCGACTGAGTCTTTTCGTAAGACGGACTCCTTGTTTGTTCTTCCAGAGGGTCCTCGGAAGGGCATGGCGGCTTCGGCCTCTACCATCGCCAAATGGATCAGGCAGACCATTGAACAGGCCTATGCCTTGCAGGGGAAGGTTCCCCCTGTGCCTGTGAAGGCGCACTCTACTAGATCTCTGAGTACGTCTTGGGCCTGCCGTCATGGGGCTTCTGTAGCCCAGGTGTGTAAGGCGGCGACTTGGTCGACCGTGCACACTTTCACAAAATTCTACAAAGTGGATGTTCAGGCATCGGCGGATGCTTCCTTTGGCCGCAAGGTTCTTAGTGCGGCTGTTCCCTAGGGTCCCTTGTGGGGACTCCTGGCTGTTGGGATAGTTTTTTGTATCCCCTGGGTTTTTTGTCTTTTCCTGGGTTGTTGCTCCTGTTGAGCACTTATTTTTGCTGTTGCCCAGCTGGTTTCCTTCCTTTGGTAAGGTTCCTTTCTTTGATGTGGAGACTGCGTTGCCTTTCGGCGCGGATGCGTTTCCCACCCCTCATGTTTGCACTGCTTTGGGACGTCCCCATATGTGACGAATATGAAGAGGCGGCGACTGTCGGAGGACGTAAGAGAAAACGGAATTTTTGTAAAATCTTACCTGTAAAATTCCTTTCTCTGAGTCCTCCGACAGTCGCCGCCCCCGCCCCTCTTTTGGGGTTTGAATGTATACTCTACTGCTATTCCACTAAAACTGAGATATGGTTGCAGGAAGTAGGAGGGTATTGACTGAGGGGACCACCCCTTGAGGGTGGGATATGTTAAAGCTTTATTGTTAACATATTCTGTTGCCTAGCTACTCCTTCGGAGCAAAGTCTAATACCCCATATGTGACGAATATGAAGAGGCGGCGACTGTCGGAGGACTCAGAGAAAGGAATTTTACAGGTAAGATTTTACAAAAATTCCGTTTTTACACATCCACACACATGGGACACGTAGGTCATTTATTTTTACTAAGCGATACACCTTTGCAAACTGGTACTGGCTGGTATTCCAGCATTTCTCTTCTCCCTGTTTACCTCCTCATTCAGCTAACGTGACCCCAATGCTGATGAAGAGAGGGGGAGGGGGGGGCAGGGAGGATGTCCTCAGGTGCCCAACACCCTCCTTATCAGTCTATGACATCATCAGTTTTTAGGAGGCTGACAGATGAAAAAAGAACTGTGGCTTTATGTAGCAAAAAAGGCAAGCTTGATCTACTCTCCTTTTTGTTGACAATGTTTGGGCAATTTTTACGCATTTTGCCACAGCACCCTGGTTGAAAAAGGCTGGTAAAAATGAAGATATCCCTATCATGGAGCATCATGCTGGAGAACATTATTCTACAGATTGGGGGGCAAGGAGCAGGTACGTACATTTTACAAAAAAAAAGTTATATTTTACAGTGGGCAAAATATTTATTTGACCCCCTGCAGATTTTGTATGTTTGCCCTCTTTCAAAGAAATGAAGGGTCTATAATTTTTTATCATAGGTGTATGTTCAATGATAGAGATAGAATATCAACCAAAAATCCAGAAAAAATACATGATACAAATGTTATAAATTGAGTTGCAGTTCAGTAAGTAAATACTTATTTGATAACGAAGCAAAACATGACTTAGTACTTGGTGGAGAAACCCTTGTTGGCGAGCACAGGGGTAAGAAGTTTTTACATAGTTACATAGTTTGTGAGGTTGAAAAAAGACATCAGTCCATCCAGTTCAACCTATGATGTGCGTGTGTGTTTGCTGTTAACCGTACATTCTATACCCCTGTATGTTGTGGTCTCTAAGGTGCCCATCTAATAGTTTTTTGAAACTATCAATGCTCCCTGCTGATACGACTGCTTGTGGAAGAGAATTCCACATCCTTACCGCTCTTACAGTGAAGAACCCCTTACGCACTTTAAGATTAAACCGCTTTTCCTCTAGTTTAAGTGAGTGGCCACGTGTCTTATTGTATTCCCTTTCTCTGAATAGTTTGTTCCTTATGCTAGGGTCGCCAGTACAGTATTTGTACATTGATATCATATCCCCCCTCAATCGTCTCTTCTCCAGAGAGAATAGGTTCAGTGCTTGTAGTCGGTTACTAGGTTTTCACACATCTCGGGAGATATTTTAGTCCACTCTTCTTTACAGATCTTCTCTAAATCCTTAAGATTTCTTGGCTTTCAATTGGCAACTTCGAAGTTTCAGCTCCCTCCATAAATTTTCTATAGGATTAAGGTCTGGAGACTTCTTCTTGAGTCACTCCTTTGTTGCCTTGGCAGTATGTTTTGGGTCAAAGAAGAGTGGGCCAAAATCCCCCGAGATGTGTGCAAACCTGGTAACCAACTACAAGAAACGTCGTACCTCTGTGCTTCCCAACAAGGGTTTCTCCACCAAGTACTAAGTCATGTTTTGCTTGGGGGACAAATACTTATTTTACTCACTGACCAGAAACTCAATTTATAGCATTTGTATCTTTTTGTTTCTGGATTTTTGATTGATATTCGGTCTCTATCATTTAAAATAAACCTATGATAAAAAATTAGACCCTTCATTTCTTTATAAGTGGGCAAACTTACAAAATCTGCAGGGGATCAAATACATATTTCCCCCACTGTATATATAGTTATATAGTTTATTTTAACTCCTGTTGCTGTCAATTTTGCTGAATGGCTTGGCCTGCATGTTAAAATGAAGAATAATATAATATGAAGCATATAACAATAAATATAAGAATTAAATAAACCAAATACGGACGTTGTATACTAAATACTGATTAAAACAAGGTATAGTTGTCAGCATAGAATATTTTTCACAGAAGTGATTCTAGCGGAGTTCTACAGAGCCGCTTACCTCTTCTAAAATACGTTTATTAGATCACAAGCACTGGTCGGCAGGTCATGCAGTTCAGTGTTATTATATACTGTCATAGTGAAAGAATGTGTCACAGATTAACTGGCACAAGGCTCCATCAGTGCAGTATAAATGGCTTTATGCGTGTATGATACAGCGAGAGGCCAGTATTATATCCTCTTCTTTTCTCTACTGATCTTGATGCCAGCTATTTTCCTGTCTTCCCGTCAGGAGAGCTCATAGAGATCTGTCATCATGTTCCCTGCTGTTTTATTATATTGCTCCACGACCATCGCACAGAAAGGACTCTTTTACAGGGCACTTACATTGTCATCAGCGGCACTTATTCTCTCATATTTAATCTTCTTCTCTACAACCATTTAAGTTTACTGAGTTACTGCCAAAATAGAAGTCACAACAATGTAAGAATGTCATACTTTGAAAAGACGGCACATTCCCTCTGTTTTATAGATAAAAATGTAAAAAAAGATCAGCTGAATGCAAATCGTCCTATCTCTGTGTGTTAATGTTTGTAAACATTGTTTATAGGTATACTTTGTTATTCTACAAGTACACAGAGGCAGCCATATTTGCTCGTTACATACTCAGGCTTTGTTTTCTGCTTTGCATTGCTACACAATGATTATGTTTTTATGGCTCGTGGTCACAATACAAGTCTGCTGATCAAATGAAAACAATGCACTCCCTGAGTGGCTGATAGGTTATAGCAACAGTTGTTAAAGCGGTAGTAAACCACATCCAAAAAAAATAAATAAATAAGCGGGCCCTGGGCAGTTTAAAGTGGAGTTTGACCCAGAAACGGAAGCTCTGCTTATCTGCTCCCCCCCCCTTTCTAGTGGCACATTTAGCACCTTTCAGGGGGTAGGGGGAAAGGGTACCTTTCCTTCCTTCATGACCAGTCCAGTTAGAACGTGCAGCACGATTTGTGCATGTGCAGTAGGGAACTGGCTGTCAAGCCGCAAGGCTTCACTGCCGGTTTCCTTTACCACGAATGGTGGTGGCAGCATGCAAGAGCCGATCTTTAAATTGCCTGGGGTGCAGACATTGCGGGATCATTGGACAGGTAAATGTCCTAATATTAAAGTCAGCAGCTACAGTATTTGTAGCTGCTGGCTTTAAATTTTTTCGTGGGGGGGAGTGGCAGAACTCTGCTTTAAGTCATAATGTGCTAGTATGCATTGTATACTAGCACATTATGACAGACCTGAAAACTAAGCCCTCCAGCAACATGCTGTCACCACTAAAGGCGCTTCCATCTTCACCCTTTTTTTTTTTATTTGCAATGCAATTAATTCTTAACGGCACCCCAATCACGGTGCGATTGTGCCACGATAAATCACGATGTATTCGCAAAAATTCTCAGTGTATGAAGCTTGACGCTCAAAAAGGAGCAGGAGCCTCTTTAGGGCGACAGCATTGCAATTTTCCATGATCCCAGCGTGATTTATCATGCGACAATTGTGGCAAAATTTCACCATGATTGGGGTGCCATGAAGAAGTAATGGCATCGCAAATGCATCCCATGTTTTTCCGTGATTTGGAATCACGGCCAGAATTGTGCTGATTCCGCCCGCGATTCGAACTGCCTAGGTGTGAATGGAGCCTTATACTTCTATCTGCAAAACTAAGCATGAGCTACTGAACTCTGTAAATAGTCTTTTATCATTATAGATGAATACAAATTAATAAAAGGAGCCTATAGCTTAATCTGGTTGCAGTAGAATTACATAGTGTTAATATTCAATATTCAGGGTTCGTACGGTCATGAAAAACCTGTAAATGCCATGGAATTTAAAAAAATGGCAATTTCCAGGCCTGGAAAAGTTTTGGAAAATAATTTAACCCACAAAGTTTTGGAAAAGACATGGAAATTTGTTTTACAATCACTGTATATTCGAATATGCAGAAAAGAGAGAAAGGCGCCACTCAGTGTAGCAGATGTAAATAATTTTATTGACACGTTAAAAACTTACATGGAGGTAAGCGTCTATTTTCATAGCTCGGCGTCCTTCCGGGTCCGTGGTGTTTCCGTCCCTGAGGCTGGCCAGCAGCCGGTAGATGACACTAGGGGAGAACCAATCAGGGGATTCAGTCAAATGGGGGCAGCGGTGAAGCGCATACCTCAATGGAGGGCCGCACGAACGTGATGACGCGGGAGCGGTTCACGCATGCTCCAAAACCGGTTACTGCCCCCCCCCCCCCCACGTCATGACGTTCGTGCGGTCCTCCAGTGAGGTATTCGCTTCACCGCTGCCTCGATCTGACTGAATCCCCTGATTGGTTCTCCCCTAGTGTCATCTCCCGGCTGCTGGCCAGCCTCAGGGACGGAAACACCATGGACCCGGAAGGACGCCGAGCTATGAAAATAGATGCTTACCTCCATGTAAGTTTTTAACATGTGTCAATAAAATTATTTACATCTGCTACACTGAGTGGCGCCTTTCTCTCTTTTCTGCCTGTTCATGGGACTGTTGCTTTGGCCTAACAAAGCTGCCCTCTATGTAAGCACCGCATTTGTGAATCTGTGCCATCCATACCAGTCCGGTTGCACCTTATCCATCATGACTGCCTGAACTAAAGCTTTATCCCCAAGCAGCAGCGCCCATCAAATCTTTTTCTTTCTCCAGTATATTTGAATATAGTTGATAATATTGGTTAAATTACAATAGTTATATAGACATTTCATGAAACATTAGGTCATGAATATTTACTTGAAGTCATGGAAAAGTCATGGAATTTTATTGGTAAAAATGTGTACGAACCCTGATATATTTCATAATTATTCGACTTAAAAAAAGAAATAACACATGTACAAAACCCACTATACAGTATATTATACTGACCATAATTATGAACTAAACTTTACCCATGTTGGTGATCTCTTCAGACATTCTTCATTTCTGTTACCTGTATGAACAACACCAACACCCGAGTTCTGTCCATGCTTGCCTTCCCTTTTCTACAAAGACTGAAACATTTTCACTCAGCCAGACCAAGCATAAAAGCAGTCTGAGACAGTTCTGTCAATCAGCAATCAGGAGCAGTCCTGAGACAGTTATGTCTCCTAGCAGTCATATCATGCCTGCATGTCTACAGCCACCTTGTTTAAGGGCGCATTTACTTGGATGAGATAAGATTTGTCACTTTGGTACAGAGATGACACTTGAGACAAGAAATAAAGGATGCAACAAAGCATATACTAATGATCAGATTTACTCTTCTAGTCTATACTGCTCAGTTTGCCATACTGGTTATACCAGAAAGCGTGACCTTTAAAGTGACACTCTTATCGCAGAAGAAATGCAAGTAATGGCCTTGCAAATAACAAGGTATAATACCTCTCAGGCAGGCGTCCAGCCCTATTTTCGCTTTGCTGAAAATCTATTGTGGCTGAAAATTCCTCAACATCTAGCATACTTCTGAGAGTGTTGGATGCCTGCGTTCTCCGCCATGTGCTGTGCTTCTGTCTGTCAGTCCCTACATCATTTTATCACACAGGAGATATCTACACAGAGCACACTGGGGGCCCGGGCATGGATTTGGTAAGATTATTTAAAGGACCTGTCTATTTCATCCAATATAGTATCTGTGTATTATGGCTATCTTGTATATGGTACCCAGGTGTCTCCATCTAGATATGAAAATTGAAGAATTTGTTTCTGTACTGGATATGTTATCATCTCCAAGACTACTTCCTCATATTCCACTGGTCACAAATATTTGGAGTGCTGAACTTTCCAAAAGAGAAGGGGTAGTATGATTCTAAGTTTATCTGAGAAAGGGCCAATAAGAGAATAGATAAGATATAGAAATAAAAAAAATATATACACTATATCTGTGGGGAGGAGAACAAGAGTAGAAGGTAGAACAAGCCAATGCAGAAAGCAAGGGCAGATCCTCCCTGGGGGTATGTCTTTATGAATATTCATAGGATAGCTTCAGATCCCTCGACCTACAGTATCTAATCCAAGTTAGGGAGCTAGAATTTTGTGACCTGATGTATAGATATGGGTCCATCATTAAAATGTATTTCCAAGATTCTCCTATTGGCTATCTTTTATAGTTATATCCAGAGTTGTATAAAGTACTCGAAACCCATACTTGAGTAAAAGTACAAGTGCTCAGTCAAAAAGTGACTTGAGTAGAAGTGGAAGTGCTCGATCAAAAAGTGACTTGAGTAGAAGTGGAAGTGCTCGATCAAAAAGTGACTTGAGTAGAAGTACTAAAGTATTCAAAAAATTTTGTATTTAAGTATTGCAAGTAGTTTTTTTTACAAATTTTGCTACTCAAGTACTGAAAGTAAAAGTACCAGTAGTTTTGAAAAAAAAATAGCTACTCAAGTACTTAAAGTAAAAGTACAAGTACTGTGTTATGTAGTTATTAAAGAAAGAAGTCAAAAGTTTGAACATCATATTGTTTTTTATTATTTCAAATTCAGCTTTTATTTATACATACAGTAGCATTTATTTTTGTATGCGCTGATAATACACATGTTTTGAGCTTCATGAAATCTGCCATCTACTGTTCTGGCAGTGGTAATTTTTATAATGGTAACAAGTAACTATGCAGCACAAAAAAAAATATCGGAGTAGAAGTATTGAAATCATCGAAAAAATGTAGTGAAGTAAAAGTGGAAGTAGGAGAAAAAAATTCTACTCTAGGAAAGTACAGATATCGCCTTTCGGTACTTAAGTACAGTAGTGAAGTAGTTCTACCTAGTTACTATACATCTCTGGTTATATCAAACAGCCCACCAGGTTTTATGGTGTTTCTGTTAGGTATCTTTCAGGATCAAGGTGGGTTCCTCCAAGTCTTGTTTCTGTACTGGATATGTTATCATCTCCAAGACTACTTCCTCATATTCCACTGGTCACAAATATTTCGAGTGCTGAACTTTCCAAAAAAGAAGAGGGGTAGTATGATTCTAATATTATCTGAGAAAGGGCCCATAAGAGAATAGATTAGATATAGAAATTAAAAATATATATCTGTGGGAAGGAGAACAAGAGTAGAAGGTAGAACAAGCCAATGCAAAAAAACAAGAAAGTGAGGGCAGATCTTCCCTGGGGGTAGCCCTTTATGAATATTCATAAGATAGCTTCAGATCCCTCGACCTACAGTATCTAATCAAGTTAGGGAGCTAGAATTTTGTGACCTGATGCTTAGATATGGATCCATTATTAAAAAGTATTTCCAAGATTCTCCTTTTAGCTATCTTTTTTTTGGTTTCAAAAAGGTAACTTTATTGAAAAAACAAGAAAGGTGCAACATATAGCAAGTATAGATATGCACATTGTTTTGAAAATAAACATACTCATACAGTAGGCAAAATGAAAAAAGAATAAGAGCCGGTTCACACTAAGGCTCCGTTCACATCTAGGCGTTTTGGGGCATTTTTGGGGAGTTTTTCTGCTCTAGGATCAGTTCTCAAAACGCCCAACAAGACAAATCCTATTCATTTCAATGGCCCCTGTTCACATCTGAGCGTTTTGACGCTGTAAGCAAAACGCCCAACGCTCAAAAAAGTACATGAGCTTCTTTTTGGGCAGATTACAGGCGTTTTCCATTGGTATCTATTCAATCAAAAAACGCCTGCACAAAAAACGCTACGCTCAGGTGTGAATGTAGCCTAAGGCGACACGACTCCTTACTACTTCGGGGGCGACTTGTGCATTACCATGCCCCATGACTTCGGAGCAACTTGCAGGGACTTCACATAATGGAAGTCTATGCAAGTCGCTCCGAGGTCGCCCGGAAGTAGTACAGGACCCTTTTTCAAAGTACAAGTCGCTCCGAGGTCGCCCGGAAGTAGTACAGGACCCTTTTTCAAAGTACAAGTCGCTCCGAGGTCGCCCGGAAGTAGTACAGGACCCTTTTTCAAAGTACAAGTCGCTCCTATTAGAACGGGTCCTGTAGCGGTCAATGGACCAAGAGGGAGCACGACTTGTCAGGCTGACAAGTCGCCTGACAAGTCGCGCTAGTGTGGACCGGCTCTTAGACATAACTTAGAACATAACTAGCCAATCAACCTTTTGGCTATCTTTTATAGCTGAACCAAACAGCCCACCAGGTTTTACTGTATGTTTTTTCTGTTGGGTATCTTTCAGGATCGAGGTAGGTTCCTCCATATCTTGTATTTCAATTTGTGTATACCAAGGATGCTCAATCTTTTGAAGAGTGAGGGCCACCTAAGTGATTTGGTAACCAGTTGTGGGCCACATTGAGCTATGGGATTTACTTGGCCACCAAAACTGATCATGTAAAGGAGCCCTTACTGTCCGGAGCCCCTATAAAACTGCTTTCACACTGATGTGCTGTGGTTACCCGCACCACGGGTGCATCACAGTGCACCTGCGGGTTAGCTGCACTGAGCCATAGATTTCTATTACATCTTGCGGGTCTGAAAGTGCACCAAATCCACAGTATGTATTACGCTAGATTTCGACCTTTGTGTTTTTGTGGCTCGCGTTTGCGCGGGCACGGCAGCCCATTTAAATGAATGGGTTGCCGCGCATGCGTTTCCCCCAGAAAAAGCTGCATTCATCTTTTTAGAAAACGCGGGCCACTGGGAAATCGCATTGGTCATTTTGACCATGTGATTGTTCCTGCACCCATAAGTGCCGGTTCACACTACCCCGGCACGACTTCGGGGGCGACCTGTGAAGTCGCGACTTGCACGGACTTCATATAATGAATGTCAATGCAAGTCGCTCCGATGTCGCCCGAAGTAGTACAGGAACTACTTTCTAAGTCGGAGCGACTTGAGTTGCTCCTATTAGAACGGTTCCCGTAGCACTGCATGGGCCGCGACTTGTCAGGCTGACCAGTCGCCTGACAAGTCGCAGTAGTGTGAATGGGCACTTAATGTGGTGCGTTTTTACATGCTTGGGGTGCCATTTACAATAGAACGTTTGTTTATTTCTACAAGGTTGAACAACGCATTTACCAAATAATGTAAATGAACCAATGAAAATAATGCCCCTTTAAAAAACTCTAAATGTCCAGAGCTAATAGGGTTAGTAAGGGTGATGTTGGCCGTTCTGAAGATAATTGCTGCTGATGTCAGTGGGAATCCCCAGTAGCCTATAAAACCACTGACGTGTGTTGTGAATCTCAACAAGAAGTGAAATTTGACAGTTCTTTTATACAGAACACACCAAAACCATTGTAGAGTAACGTTTTGTTCCTATTCAGTGGATGATATCCAAATTTATATTGTGTTGCTCTGTCCTTTCCTTCTTTTATCTCTAAAGTTTTCTCTGCAGACGTGCTCAGCGCTGGCTAATGCTCTTCCAAACAAGATTTTATGCTTAATTCTAGGAAATACAGATCTAATCACAATTACTAAAATCCCATGACTTTAATATGTTAATCTAATTTCAAAAGTTGTTTTTCCTACTTTTTTATTACTGCAGTTTTTATTAAAAGCATAGTTGGTGATCCTGCCATGAAGACCCTTGTTCAGACTCTTAAAGGTTGACAACACTTGTGCTCCTGTGTTGCCAGTCTGTCACATATACTCTGGCTGTGACTACAAGCACATTACGCATGCAAAGTTCACCATTTTCAACAACAGGTGGCTGGTCCAGAGCAGTGATGCACACTAAGGGCCAGTTCACACCATAGAAACACAGTCCGGATGCATTCCAGATTCTTTTCTACATGCACGTTTTTGACGCGTTTTTGATGCATCCAGTGCATTATTCCCCCTCTTTTTTGCTAACCTTAAAAAGGACATGTGTGTTCCAGTACATTTTTGGTGCGTTCTGGTGCATTTTTGATTCGTTTTATCATGTTCCAGTACAATCCAGTCCAAAAAAAATGCAGCATGTTCTACTTTTTTTTCTGGAACTGGAAAGCACTGGAACTGACCGCACTGGTGTGAACTTTGCCATTGAAAACAATATAACTTACCATCCATGCGTTTTTGATGCAGTGAAAAATGCACAGGACTGCATGTGGTGTGAACTGGCCCTAAAAGTCATCCAGTTAGGCTTTAGATACACTTTAAAGGGCAACGCCAGTCAAACAGCCAGATATTGGTTTAACCTTCATTCGATTCAGCTAACATGTACTTTCAAAGAAAACAACTAAGCGCTCAGTGAAAAACGTTAGGGCTCAAACCTAAGAAAAACAGCTTTTTATAGGGATGTACTGAATGGGATACCTTTTTGGGGCTGTGTCTTTATATAAAGAGCACAGGTTTCTGTCCTGTACTTTCTGTTCAGCAGACTGAATACCTATGCCTGCTTTATGTGCAATAGGGTAACCAGTCCCGACAGCACCCCTTTGTAGTTTTAGCTTAATTAATGGTGTAGGACCCCCCCCCCCCCCCAACAGGAGCCACTGGGTAATTTGGGTTCTCTGTTCTGCATCTCAACTACAAGAATACCCTCTGCCCCTCTGACATGCCTGGTTAAATGAAAGTTACTGCAAGCCCTATAAGAACACGAGTATAGATACCTTTAACTCGGCTGTGAATTAGCACCAGGAAATAGACACAGGACAGTTTAGTGGTAAATTAACTCAATGTATCGGTAAGGTTTAGAATAAATGGTGGTTTGAGTATAAACACATACAGAAGGTAGGTTCAGACTTAGTCTGCTAGACCGGATAATCACTATGCCAAGGTAGCTTAAAAATAGAGTTTTGTGCCCCTAAACTGTGAAAAACCTGTGAATAAGCAAAGTCAGCAATAAACAGTGCATCAACTGTAATGTGAATAATAATACTAGTTTAGAGTGCACTTTAAGAGAATGGCTAGGGTATGGGGCAATGTCCCCTGAGCGGTACCTCCTTATCATAAGTAATAAATGAAGGTCTCTGTGTAGCAGCTGTAAGGGGATAGTTTTTAGTACTAACTCTTGCACCAGCTAGCCTTGGGACCCAGTTGTATCATTGGTGCACATGAGAATAGTCCCAATCAAGCCTGCAGGCAGCAATAAGGCTACTAGATGGCTGTATGGTGAGTTCCTAAAGGGATCAGTTTCTGTAGCAGCAGATAGTAAATCTCCACAGCAACAGCTCACCAGTCCCAGTGATATTGCAGCTCACCAGGTCTCCCACAGCGATTAGTCTACTCTGCTCTACACTCAGGTTACTCTGGCTGTCCGCACGCCTGGACTTAGCACTCCAGATCCCGCTCAGGCCGCTGTTATGCAGTAGTGGTGGTGCACATTGGACAGCTATGTGCATGATTTTGGCTCCCTCAAGGCAAGAGAAAGCTATGTCTGTACATCCTGAGAATGCAGCTCTTTACCCTTCTCCTGGCAGTGGGAAATGCAGTTCAAAAGCTGATTACAGTAGAGTTTCTCTCCTCTAGACTACAGTTCCCACAGTGTAGTGCTGCCTTACTCATTCTATTGAACTCTTCCTGCTGAGCAGCTCCCTCTCTCCACATGTAGGGAAGAAACAAAGGAAGATGGCAAACTTTCCTTTCTCCCCGCTTCTATAGGAGCTGGGGTGATATATTCATCTTGCTAACAAGATCCTGAAAAATGTTGTCCAAGCCGACTGAGGGCCTGACCAAGCTGACTGAGCTGACCGAGCTGAGCGGATGGTAATGTCGAAAGATGCGTGCCGCACAAAGCCAGATTGGGCCGAAAATTGAGACCTAGCTTTGCAGCCTACTCGTTGCATTCCGGGACCTGACCAAGCTTTCTGAGGGACTGATTAGGCTGTCCAAGTGCCTTACCAAGCTGTCCGAGGCCTGATCGAGCTGAGCGGATGCAGACGGTTCGCCTCTTGTAGCCGGATCGGGCCAAAAATTGAGGCTGCAGCTTGCGGGCCTACTTGCGGTTGATGGAGCTGGCTGTCCGAGTGACTGAGCAAGCTGTCCGAGCGACTGACCAGGCTGTCCGAGCTCCTAACCGAGCTGTCCGAGCTGCTGATCAAGTTGACTGAGCTATTTACCAGACTGCTTGAGCTGCTGACTGGGGTGATAGAGCAGTGGATGGGCGTCCGTGCTCCCCTGCCCCCTGGGGGTGGATATATGGATTGCCTGGCACTCCCTTTGAACCGGGGGGGTGCCATGGGGGCATTGTTGTTTGTGGGTACTGCCTGCGCGTCGGCGTCACGGCGGGCCCCCTCCTCCCTTTTTTAATGGGCTATGTCCTTTATGGTGGGCGACCCTTAGGTCTATTAGGTGGTCCTTTTGTGGACCCTTAACCGGCGTCTTCTTGCAGGACTGTGGTCAAGCGACCTTCCCTGCTTGTTACGTCCTCAGGTTGACTCTATTTGGTCTGCGTTCACGCACTTCTGGTGCGCTGCGGTGAGGATGATTCCTTTTTTACTGCACATGTGCATGCAAGGGCACTGGTGGGTGTACTGATTTTATTGGTGCAGAAAATTTTAACATGGAGGGCGCAGGTCCCTTCGGGGCCCACAGATCCCCTAAAAGTGGCAAAGGTACTACCTTTTCCCACCTACTGTGACACAATTGACGCGAGTCAGTGGAGTTGTTCTAAACGCAATAATGGTAGCCACACAAAAGGCTCTATCAGATCTTCCCTTTACGGTGGCCTGCCTTTTTGGGCCTTTTTTGGATGAACTGATGAAAGGGCTCACAGGTGGGAAGAGTACTCTTCTTCCTCTATCCACTAAGGGCAAGTCACCGTGTAATAGACAGGGCCCTTATTTTTCAGCCCACAGGCGGTCCCTTCGTGCCTCCGGCATGCAGGAGAAAGGACCTAAGCCACTTAGGTCATCTGGGGGTTCCAAGAAGACGTGGTCAGTTAAGCCGTGAATAGGCCCCTCCAGATCTGTGGACAAATCTCCGTCTGCATGAAGGGACGCCCTCACCCGTATGTGGGGTGGGGGGACATCTTCGTTTTCTGCCTGGAACCAGGGACCTCCTTGATTCAGGACAAATGGTCCCATGAGCTGCTCTGATCGTGTTATATGATTGAATTCAGGTCCCGACCGTCGGATAGATTCTTCCTGTCCAATCTACGCCTATCTTCAGATCGGTTGAGGGATCTACAAGAGGCGGTACAAGATCTGCTGTCGCAAAGGGTAATTGTGCCGGTTCCCTAGCTCTCGGGAATGCTTTCAAGGGTTTTATTCAAACCTGTTTACTGTTCCCAGGAATGAAGGGAAAGTGCGTCCAATTCTGGACCTCAAGGCTCTGTCTGAACTGCTTTGTGTGGGTACAGAGGTTTTGAATGGAGTCCATTCGCACGGTAGTGGTGTTCCTACACCAAGGGGACTTTTTGGCCTCTATCGATTATCGAGGACACATATCTGCACATCCCTATTTACGCTTGACACCGGTGTTTTCTTTGCTTTGCTGTAGGAGAGGAACATTATCAATTTGTGGCGTTACCCTTTGGTCTCACCTCCGTCTCCAGGGTCTTCACCAACGTGTTGGCTCTGGTATTGGCATTACTTTAACAGCGGTGATTGCGGTACTAGGGTACCTGGATGATCTCCTCTTAAGAGCAGACTCCCACTCCGTTCTGGTGAGAGATCTGTCATTCACTGTACGGACTCTGCAAGAGTTCGGTTGGACCATCAATTTCATAAAATCTGCTCCGGCCTGAGCCTCTGCAAAGGTTTTCTTCCCCCTGAAAAGCTGCAAAAGTTGCAGGGGGCGATTCGGTTGCTGTTATCCAGCACTCTGTCTTCTTTGCGAACTTGCATGCGGGCTCTAGGCCTGATGGTGTCTACCTTCGGGGTGGCTCCGTTTGCTGTTCCACACGAGACCTCTGCAAAGGGGTATTCTTGCCAAGTTGAACAAGGGGCCAAAATCTTTGGACAATCTGATTCGGTTGAGTCAAAAAGCCACAAGTGCTCTTCAGTGGTGGCTCCATTCCTTGGCCCTGCAGCAGGACAAGGCCTTTTTTCTTCCATTGTATTAGACCATGATAACCATGGCTGCCACGCTGTCTGGCTGGGGGGGGGAGGGGGGGGGTGTACATGGAAAGCTGTATGTCCAGGGGACCTGGACTCTGAAAGATATTCCGGAACTCAGAGCGAAAAGCTTGTCACTGGACAAATCGTCTGCAGTTTTGAGGATTTGTTTCATCTCTCTGTATTACCTGAGGCCAGTCACTGCACTGTGTATAGGGAAGTGTTTACAATCACTTTAACCACTTCAGCCCCGGAAAGTTTTACCCCTCAATAACCGGGCCATTTTTGCGATATGGCACTACGTTACATTAACTGACAATTACGCGGTCGTTTATTTGCTGTACCCAAATAAATTGATGTCCTTTTTTTCTAAAAATTAAAAAATCTAAATTCTTCAACAATTTAGGCAATTCTGTTGCATATTTTTGGTAAAAAAAATCCCAATAAGAGTATATTGATTGGTTTGCGCAAAGGTTATAGCGTCTACAAACTATGGGATATTTTTATGGAATTTTTGTTTATTTTTTTACTAGTAATGGCAGCGATCAGCATCTTATAGCGGGGTCTGACACTGCTGTGGACAAATCGGACACCTAACTGACAGTTTTTTGGGGACCAGTGACAGCAATATAGTGACCAGGGCTAAAAAATTATGCACTGTTACTGTACTAATGACACTGGCAGGTAAGGGGTTTACATCAGGGGCGATCAAAGGGTTAAATGTGTTCCCTAGGGGGTGCTTGCTAACTGTGGGGGAAATGCTCTGACTGGCGGAAGACAGAGATCTGTGTTCCTGCTTAGCAGAAACACAAGATCTCCATTTTCTCCCCTGTCGGAATGTCGATCTGCCTTGTTTGCATTGGCAGACCGCTGTTTTGCCTCTCTCAGGAACGATCACAGACATTGGGTCTGCCAAACTCGCTGATTGGCTCCCCCTTGTCCAAACAGCGCGCATACGGGTTACTGGCAGCGCGCGCGCCCCTAGAGGCTATTGCATGAAATGATGTACAAGTATGTGATTTCACGCAATAGAGCTACTTTGCCGCAGTAAATGTACGTTACGCGGTTGGCAAGTGGTTAAGGTATGGATGCCAAAAGGCTGAATAACAATTGTGCTGTGAATCTCGGACAATTCTGATTTCTCCTGTGGATGTAAAAGTGTGTTCTAATTCTCAGGAGCGTCTAACCCGTCTTCCTTCCACATGGTAGATTTCACAATAGTGACGTGCTTTTTTGGGTGCGTCCGCTCTTCCCCCTCACAAGCCTGACACTTGTATGAAGTCACTTTATAAGCATGTCTCCGACTAGACTGGAGATAAGCAGAGGTAATTCCATGGTGACGCACTGGAGCTGCACTGGACAAGCAAAAGCAGATTTCTTTTACATAAAAGAACATTTTTGAAGAAATAGACTCGTTTTCCATTACCACCTCTGTAATGTTTGGAAATGTACTAATCAGAACAGCCACCAACTATCTGATATAAAAAAATGTCTATAAATCTATCATAGATGAATAAAAATGTTTTCTAGAAGGCTTGCGAGTCCTGAACATTTTTAGGGCTTGTTCACACCACTCAGCGTGTGTAATTGTGTGCCTTATGCTGGATACACACTATACAATTTTCTTTAGAGTTTTTCCTTTAGATTTACCAAAACCATATAATATGAGGTCAAACCTAAACACTTTCAATTTGTATGCAATCAGGCAGGCCCTTGCACTACATAGTTGAAGGTAAATCTAATGGAAATCTACCAACAAAAGTTGTATAGTGTGTATCCAGCCTTACATATGATTTGGTGTGTAGTGTGAGTTGTTGAAATGCATTACAGTGCTTGATTTTTTAAAAAATAAAATTTCATTCTATGCACTGCAGTGCATTGCGATACATTACAGTCAGTGCTGGAACAAGGTCATCTAGAACCCAGGGCGAACATGCCGAATTACATCCCCCACCCCATAAAAATTGAGCACTAATCTGCATGCCTACCCCCCAAATATAAATTCCGCCCTCCTACCAGTACAAATCTGCTCCCCCTACTGAAATTACCTCCTTCCCAGCACAAATCTTTCACCCCTA
This sequence comes from Pelophylax lessonae, assembly GCF_965119305.1. Taxonomy (NCBI): domain Eukaryota; kingdom Metazoa; phylum Chordata; class Amphibia; order Anura; family Ranidae; genus Pelophylax; species Pelophylax lessonae. Next base: position 804,398,604 of record NC_138768.1, on the reverse strand, counting down.
TCCCCCCCAACTAAAATCTTATCTCCCCATATGCCCCTAGCACAAATCCCCCCCCCCCCAAGAAACAAAAAGGCCCCCTCCTAGCACAAACACCTTGAATGTTCTCCTCTAGCACAATCCCCCCCCTCCCCAAATCCCCCCCCTCCCAAAGTTCCCCTCCTAGCATATATACTCACAAATCCCCCCCCCCAAAAAAAAGCATTCCTAAACTCCCCCCCCCACCATATCACCTTTTCTAGCATTATCCCCCAAAATCACCACTCCTAGCACACCTTTCCAAATTTCCCCTCCTAGAATTATTCTTACCCACTATCACTCCACAGTGTCCTCCGCCCCAACACAAATCCCCTCCCCCCATCTCCTTGTGCTGCCCTCTACCTCACATGACACCATAGTGCCCAGGGCAGGTGCCCGTCCTGCCCACCCCTTGTCCCAGCCCTAATTACAGCTCATTTCAGCAATCACCAATGCAATGGTGGAAACTGTAGCCATAGAGCATAGGGCAGATTGCTTTGTTCTTGTTTGGGACTGCATTGGACGATGCTGCTAGTGTGAACGAATGCATAAATGAAAGGTAAAATCATAGGGAGATTTTTTTTTAGTACATTACTGGCTTCCTGTTCAGTAATTTGTCTAGTTGTGATCATTGTTTTAGGCCTGATTTAGCTTCAAACATCACTTTATGTTATTTTGGAAGAACAGGCTAGACGACAAAGTTGCATAAGTTTTGAATTCCTCATAATTTTTGTTGCGGAAATATAACATCCAGAGCACGCACTTCTTCATCTTATAAATGCTTTCAAATAATTAAGTCAGATTATGCAGCTTTATTTTTTATTTTATCTCTTCACAATCTTCTGATCAAAATGTTCCATTCTCATACTTAAAGTGGTTTAAAGGCTGAACAATTTTTACCGTAATGCATTTTTTGCACTAACCACTTGCCAACCAGCCGCCATAGTTTTACAGCGGCAGGTCGGCTTTATTACGTGAAGTGACATACCTGTACGTTGCTTTGTGTAATAGACAGTGGGGGGCGGCAGGCCACCCGCGATCGCTCCCCATGGAGACAGAGCAGCGGTCTGCCTATGTAAACAAGGCAGACCACCGTTCTGTCACAGATGAACACAGGGATTCTTTGTTCATCTATTGAGTACATCCCCCACACAGTTAGAAAGTACTCCCTAGGAGCACACATAACTCTTTGATCGTCCCTGGTGTTAACCCCTTCCCTGCCAGTGTCATTAATACAGTAACAGTACATATTTTAGCACTGATTATTGTAGTAGTGTCACTGGTCCCCTCAAAAGTGTCAGTTAAATGTCTGATCTGTCTGCCGCAATGTCGCAGTCCCGCTAAAAATCACTGATCGATAACAGATCTTATAAGGAATTGGGCAAAGTGATCTAGAGTGATAGATGGAAGAGGTTTGGAGTAACTCATCTGACTCATGTTTTTCAGAATATGACGCTACTACTTTTTTCGGCCATCCAGGAGAATTTCTTCCTTCCCTCGCATATGAAATTCTACTACCATCAATTACAGCATGCCATTAGGGCGCAGGGAAGGGGGGCTGTGTGGATCCATCTCAAACCCATATTTTGCATTTAATTTCCTCGGGTCACTCTTGCAGAGGGTCTTATTTCCTAGTGTTATAGTATGTTGTTGAATACACATTTGGAGGGCTACCCCTCCAAGGACCGGGGGCAATAGGAGGAAGACTTGGGTCAATTGTCTGGAGACCAATGGGAAGAAGCTTTGCAGAAGGTGGTTACTAGCTCCCTAATGTCAGGGATCCACTGCTATACACAGGCGCACCTGCCATCCTGACACCTAATCTCTTCACAAAAACTATCTCAGCTCTATATAATCTTAGGATCTCATTACACTCCTGCTCGCCTCCACAGCATGGGTGTACTGGCTGACTCTATTTGCTATAGATGGAAATGGGACAGGGGTGATCTTATCCATCTCCTCTGGCGGTGCCCCAAATGACACCGCTACTGGATGACAGTTATGGGTACCCTTAATAGGGTGTTCCAAATGCAGGTACCCTTGGAGCCTAAGTGTGGTCTACTGGGAATCCTGAGTAATAAGATTCTTGAGGAACCCACGAGGGTTGCATTTAATCGTGCCCTTTTCCAGGCTCGGAAGATGATTCTTGTACTCTGGAAGTCATCTGATCCCCTTTCACATCAGCTATGGATAACACATATGGGAAATACCCTAATATTTGAAAAGTATGTATATAAACATAGGGGATGTCCTGGAAAATTTGAAAAACGATGGGCACCTTGGCTGGCTACCCCGGGTCTAAGTCCATGTGAACTTACACCGTACAGACACGGCTTTCACTATGCCCTTGATGCCAAACATAATCCACATATGTTCTTCAACACGCCTAGAGGCTCGTTATTTGGATTTGACTAAAAAGTTATAGCCAGTTTACACTTAATTGCTGGATGGAAGGTGTGTTTAATGTACCTCTTGATGACATATTGTCCCCCCCCCCCTTTTTTTCTTCTCTCTATATCGAGGCTGGATGTAATGCTGCGGTGCAAAGTGCTGTATTTTTCCCTTACAATGTTTTGTACTGATTTGAATACTACCCAACTGTATTTGTGCTGAACCTTGTCTTTCTTATATGCAATAAAGAACCTGTTTGATAAAAAAAACTGAAAAAAAATCGCTGATCACCGCCATTACTAGTAAAAATAAATAAATAAATAAAAATTACATACAGTGCCTTGCGAAAGTATTCGGCCCCCTTGAACTTTTTGACCTTTTGCCACATTTCAGGCTTCAAACATAAAGATATAAAACTAATTTTTTGTGAAGAATCAACAACAAGTGGGTCACAATCATGAAGTGGAACGAAATTTATTGGATATTTCAAACTTTGTTAACAAATAAAAAACTGAAAAATTAGGCGTGCAAAATTATTCAGCCCCTTTACTTTCAGTTCAGCAAACTCTCTCCAGAAGTTCAGTGAGGATCTCTGAATGATCCAATGTTGACCTAAATGACTAATGATGATAAATAGAATCCACCTGTGTGTAATCAAGTCTCCGTATAAATGCACCTGCACTGTGATAGTCTCAGAGGTCCGTTTAAAGCGCAGAGAGCATCATGAAGAACAAGGAACACACCAGGCAGGTCCGAGATACTGTTGTGGAGAAGTTTAAAGCCGGATTTGGATACACAAGATTTCCCAAGCTTTAAACATCCCAAGGAGCACTGTGCAAGCGATAATATTGAAATGGAAGGAGTATCAGACCACTGCAAATCTACGAAGACCTGGCCATCCCTCTAAAATTTCAGCTCATACAAGGATAAGACTGATCAGAGATGCAGCCAAGAGGCCCATGATCACTCTGGATGAACTGCAGAGATCTACAGCTGAGATGGGAGACTCTGTCCATAGGACAACAATCAGTCGTATACTGCACAAATCTGGCCTTTATGGAAGAGTGGCAAGAAGAAAGCCATTTCCTAAAGATATCCATAAAAAGTGTAGTTTAAAGTTTGCCACAAGCCACCTGGGAGACACACCAAACATGTGGAAGAAGGTGCTCTGGTCAGATGAAACCAAAATCAAACTTTTTGACAACAATGCAAAACGTTATGTTTGGCGTAAAAGCAACACAGCTCATCACCCTGAACACACCATTCCCACTGTCAAACATGGTGGTGGCAGCATCATGGTTTGGGCCCGCTTTTCTTCAGCAGGGACAGGGAAGATGGTTAAAATTGATGGGAAGATGGGTGGAGCCAAATACAGGACCATTCTGGAAGAAAACCCGATGGAGTCTGCAAAAGACCTGAGACTGGGACGGAGATTTGTCTTCCAACAAGACAATGATCCAAAACATAAAGCAAAATCTACAATGGAATGGTTCACAAATAAACATATCCAGGTGTTAGAATGGCCAAGTCAAAGTCCAGACCTGAATCCAATCGAGAATCTGTGGAAAGAACTGAAAACTGCTGTTCACAAACGCTCTCCATTCAACCTCACTGAGCTCAAGCTGTTTTGCAAGGAGGAATGGGCAAATATTTCAGTCTCTCGATGTGCAAAACTGATAGAGACATACCCCAAGCGACTTACAGCTGTAATCGCAGCAAAAGGTGGCGCTACAAAGTATTAACTTAAGGGGGCTGAATAATTTTGCACGCCCAATTTTTCAGTTTTTTATTTGTTAAAAAAGTTTGAAATATCCAATAAATTTCGTTCCACTTCATGATTGTGTCCCACTTGTTGTTGATTCTTCACAAAAAATTACAGTTTTATATCTTTGTTTGAAGCCTGAAATGTGGCAAAAGGCAAGGGGGCGAATACTTTTGCAAGGCACTGTAAATCTATCCCCTAGTTTGTAAACGCGATAACTTTTGCGCAAACCAATCAAAATACACTTATTGGGATTTTTTTTTACCAAAAATATGTGGCAGAATACATATTGACCTAAATTGATGAAAAAAATTAGATTTTTTTAAAAAAAAATTTTATTAGATATGTTTTATAGCAGAAAATAAAAAATATTGTTTTTTTTTCTAAATTGTCGTTTTTTTTTTTGTTTATATCACAAAAAATAAAAACTGCAGAGGTGATCAAATACCACCAAAGGAAAGCCCTATTTGTGGGGAAAAAAAGGACATACATTTTGTTTGGGTACAGCGTCGCACAACCACGCAAATGTCATTTAAAGTAACGCAGTGCCGTATCGCAAAAAATGGCCTGGTCATTAAGAGGGTAAAACCTTCCAGTACCCCCCTCCCTTCCCCCTTGCAAATATGTCAGTTTGTAGCCTAAGGGTTGATATTTAGGGCTCTGTATCTTTAAACGTACACAGTAAAATCCCACCGTATTGTAAGATATGGTAGAGGGGGGTGTGTATGACACATCTGCATTGTAAACGTATTAGTCCAATGGGAGATTTCCTTTCTGACCCATTTTGAAGTATTGCGAAAATGTCAGTTTGTAGTCAATGGGTTGATATTTGGGTGTCTGTATCTTTAAATTTCCAGAGTAAAATCCCACTTATACTTGGGGTGACCTGTTGGCTTACCCCCCAGTGTTCTTTACTGTTAGACAGAACAAGCACTGTTCTGTTTAACCACTTCAGCTCTGGAAGGTTTTACCCTCTTAATGACCAGGCCATTTTTTGCGATCCGACACAGCGTTGCTTTAACTGAAAATTGTGCAATCGTGCTACATTGTACCCAAATAAAAAAAGTGGCCTTTTTTCACACAAATAGAGCTTTCTTTTTGTCATATTTGATCACCTCTGCGATTTTTGTTTTTTGTGCTATAAACAAAAAGGACAGACGATTTTGGGAAAAAAAACAAAAAACAATAATTTCTAATTTCTGCTACATCCAATAAAAAAAATTAAAAAATGTATTTTTTTTATCACTTTAGGCTAGTTTGTATTCTGCTACATATTTTTGGTAAAAAAAAAAGAAAAATCCCAAAAAGCATATTTTGATTGGTTTGCGCAAAAGTTATAGCGTTTACAAACTATAGACTTTTGTTTATTTAGTAATGGCGGCGATCAGCGATTTTTAGCGGGACTGCGACATTGCGGTGGACAAACCTGACACTAAGTGACACTTTTTAGGGATCAGTGACATCAATACAGTGATAAGTGCTAAAAAATATGCACAGTTACTCTATAAATTACACTGTCAGGGAAGGGGTTAAAATCAGACACAATCAAGGGGTTAAGTGTGCTCCTAGGGAGTGCTTTCTAACTGTGGGGGGAATAGACTGACTGCAGGAAGAGAGAGGTCTGTGTTCCTGATTAGTAGGAACACAAGATCTCCCTCATCCTGTCTGATAGAACGGTGGTCTGCCTTCTTTACATGGGGAGACCGCCTTTTTGTTATTCTCCTGAATGAACACGCTGCTTAGCTTTCGGCGGCGCGTGCGCGCTCCCTAGAGCCCATCTACAAAATCACGTACAGATAAGTGATTTTGCACTTAAGCGCCGCACTTCTGCAGCAAATGCACGTGGGGCAGTCCTTAAGTGGTTAACCTGCTATAAGGGAACAGGATCCCTCTTTTTTTTTGTAGGGTTACAAACACTTTGTTATAAATTCAACTGATGGAACCAGCAGACTTCTGAGTTGAGGAGAATGAGTGTTTAGAAACACCGTTTTATGCTTCCTGTAGAGTTGGTAGAAGGAGCTCTCCTTTCTAGTAATAGAGGATGGCTTTTTTTACTGTTAAAAAAAGAACTCCAGTTAGTGTTCATCTGAGACAGGAAGGGTTAGAGCCGGGCTCAGCAACCTTTTCCACATTAGGGGACAAGCATTAGACAAGCATGCCGTAGTGATATTGTTTGGACACCTCAGATCAGCTCCTTCTCCTGCACCTAAACATCTTGTATCAACCCCGACTCCTGTACTTTCACAACCTAGATGAGCCACAATTCCTGCACATTTACACCTCGGATCAGTCCCAATTCCTGCACATTTACACCTCGGATCAGTCCCAATTCCTGCACATTTACCCCTCGGATCAGTCCCAATTCCTGCACATTTACCCCTTGGATCAGTCCCAATTCCTGCACATTTACACCTCGGATCAGTCCCAATTCCTGCACATTTACCCCTCGGATCAGTCCCAATTCCTGCACATTTACCCCTTGGATCAGTCCCAATTCCTGCACATTTACACCTCGGATCAGTCCCAATTCCTGCACATTTACACCTCGGATCAGTCCCAATTCCTGCACATTTACCCCTCGGATCAGTCCCAATTCCTGCACATTTACACCTCGGATCAGTCCCAATTCCTGCACATTCAAAACTCGGCTCAGCCCTGATTAGGGTTGCCACCTCATCCCTTTAAACCAAACACATATTATTACACAGGTTCTGGGGCTAATTTAATGCAGGTAAGGCACTAAGTGAACTTCATTACCTCCTTAATCATCCACAGAATCGGTGTAATTAATGTGTTTGGTTTTAAAGGGATGAGGTATCAACCCTAGCCCTAATTCCTTCATCTTCACACCAAAGATAAGCCCTAGTTCTCACACCTTGACACTTCAGATCAGCCCTAATTCTGCAACCTTCACACCTCAGATCAGCCACAATTTCATCACCTTCACAACTCCGATCAGCTTCAATTCCCTCACCTTCACACCTTAGATCAGCCCCAATTTCTACACCTTCATACCTCAGATCAGCCCCCATCTCCTGCACCTTCACCCCTGGATCAGTCCCTGTTCCTCCATCTTCACACCTCAGATCAGCACCAATTTCTGCACCTTGACACCTCAGATTAGCCTTGATTCCTGCACCTTGACACCCTCAGATTAGCATTGATTTCTGCACCTTCAAAACTAAAATTAGCCTCGATTCCTGCACCTCTTAACCTTAGATGAGCCCTTATCAGCTGCACCTTCACACCTCATATCAGCCCTATTTCCCTAACCTTTACACCTCGGATCAGCCCCAATTCTGTCACCTTTCCACCTCAGATCACCCCAATTCCTGAACCGTCACACCTCAGATCAGTCCCAATTTCTGCACCTTTTCACCTTGAATCAGCCTCATCAGCTGCACCTTCACACCTGAGATCACCCCAATTTCTCCACCATCACACTTCATATCAGCCCCAGGCTCTACACCTTGACATTTCAGAGTAGTCCCAATTCCTGCACCTTCACACCTTGGATCAGCCCCAAATTATGCATCAGAAATGTATATGATGGATGAGCTTCGGGTGCAGAAGGGCAGGTCAGGCTTTGTAACTGACAGCCTTGGGAGCTTTCATTTACAGCCTATGTCAGCAGAGCTTCCAGATGTTGCAGGTCCACTCGGGCATGTGTGTAATCGCTTGCTGACCCCTGGTTTAGAAGCATTATCAAGTGTTAATTGTCTCTGTTGTCAAGATTTCTCAAGTCATCTCTTCAATGGAAATAGAAATAAATACCTGATAGGGTTTCTGACATTTTCCCAGTTTTTTTCTATTTTTGTTATACCTTATTAGTTAGGTTATCTTTACTTCTTTTCTGGCAACACAACAGAAAGGGAAGGTTATTTCTCCCTAATGAGCTTCTAGAGAACCTGAGAGAGCTTCTTCCGCACTTTGAATTGAAAGGTAAAAGTTTTGGCTGTAACAAAGTATATTTTCCTTACGTCTCGCAGGGCCAAAGGCTAGCCTTATATGCATTTCTTTTGTTCAGCTTGAATGCATTCCTCCATCCACAGCAATTCTCCCCTGTTGGCAAATGAGTTCAGATAGCCTTCAGCTGTGACTGTCTCAATACTTGAACAGTGCCTGAATCTGCATTGGATGCAATCATAGTTTGTCCAACAATTTTCCACTCGGCTCCTCCAATTTTGCAATCGTTCTTCAAGCTGGGTGGTCCCACTAGGGCCACTCACGGCTCAAATTTTGGTCAATTTTGCATTTTGCTAAATTTTGATCTGTGTATAGCAGGCTTAAGTATGAGAAAAATGTACAGTGTCTGTTTCAAATAGCAATAGATTATTGTTTTATGCTATCAGTGCAGGTTTTACATTTTGTACACAGAAAATGATGATTGGGTACCATCCATTATAGTAGAGAAATTTATATAAGGTTGCCACCCTTCCTGGAAAAGATACTAGCCCTATAATTTATTTTCTGTTGATAACATTGGCAACATTTTTGCTGGCCAGGTGGCAACCCTAGGTCAAACTGGGTAGTTCCTTAGCCATTGCAATGAAATCCCAGCTTCTGCAAATCTCTTACTAGAATTTTCCAGTGTAGGAAAGAGAAGTGTGACTATTCATGGTTAATGGCACACTAAGACATGGTGAAATCTATGGATTCTGGGGCACCAGTGGAACATCATCTTCAACCTGGATTTACGAATACTTGACATTTTTACCCTGATTCTACCAAAAGAAGCATTATTCTTGGCATGCTCATTAGCTATAATAAACGTTCCTGCTCACACATTTGTCATGTGTGTATGACATTTTGTATATGGCAGATGTTAATAGTGAAGTGTTTGGGGTTTTGTTTTACATTTGCCCTGGAGCCCGTTCGAGATAGTGATATTGTCCATCTTGACAACTGGAAATAAATGCATTTGCCTTTACCTAAAAATTAAATCCATTTATTTGATTTCTGCCAAACTGCTATTAAATAATCTATTCCAGCTGCTTGTTTTATTTTTTGATACTGTTATGACTCATTTGTTGCTTAAATTTCCCATTGCATGAAAAATCTGATATGATGGAAGAATGGCATGGCACTTTGGCAATTGGCACTACAACAATTTTTTTTCATTTTTTGCTACATTTAAAAAAAATCTGCATTTGTGGCTATATAATTACCTAAAACCCCCTGAACATTATATTTTTTTCTTAAGGTTGAGGACCTGTAGCAAAAAAAAGAAAGTAGCCACAATATTATAATGTTACATGATGTTTGCGCAACACACATTTTCAGGAAAAAGTATAATTAAAATGTATTTTAGTGGAAGCACACACATAAATATACCCAGTTTTTTTTTTTAATTAAATATAAAAGATGAGGTTCCCTGCTTCCCACAACATGCAACTGAGCAGAGATCTGGTTGGTTGCATGCTTCTCTGGCTGTATCAGCCACAGAATGTCGGCTCAGAAACCAGAAGTGAGGAAATAATTGTCGCTTCGGATTTTATTCTGGGCAGTTGAGATTGAAGACCGGATGATCTTCTGTCTTCTCCAGGACTCCATGTTGAAGCCACTCGATGTGTTCCCAGGAATCACGCGCAGGGAAATCACGCCGCCTGCACTGTGAAAGGGATTGCCGGCTATACAGATGCCAGATCACTTTCACTTCACAGGGGGAAGTCGGCTGAACAAAAAAAAGGCACAAGCTGATGACTGCAATTGCATCAGCTTGTGCTTAAGTCTTTGGTCTTCAGACGTACTTAGTACATCCAAGGAGCTGAAGTAGTTAAGCTAGTCATACGTGCTGAATGAGAGAAAGTCAATTGATTTCTCTATTTATGCTAAACAGCGTGGATGGAGGAATCGGTGCTGCCAACTGTTGTATTCAAGCATCTTCAGCACCAGCGGTTACTTGAATACCCAAACAGTGACTGCATCTGATAGGTTGCATTTACTGTTCAACCACCAATTTTCCAGCTGGCTCTTTCAATTTACAATTGATGTTTGTTGAGGTACGTCTACATACACCTCAGATTTTGGCCAATTTCGCAGCAAACGGACAAAACTTGAGCCATGTGTAGCCAGCTTCAGATTACCAAGGCACCATGTTGGCAGGGTAAGGTAGCAGCCCTGAAGCCTGCATGTTGTGCCATATGACAGGTAGTAGCTCTGCATCTCAGGTGCTGAGTCTTCATTCTCGTTATCATTATAATTTTTATTGAAATTTTGCATCAATATTAACACAAACTCAATCTTTCACCTAATCTTCAATTACGTCTCTCTCTATTCCTGAAAAAAAAATAACCACAATTCACATTATCACAAAGGGGTCTGCCTATACATTTAAAGTCTCAAATAAAGAAGGCTTTTTGTGACAACTCACCCTCCATAAACCCAAACCCCATCCAATTAGGGAAGAAAAAAAAGGTGGGGAACAATATAATTGTCTCTCCTCAACGTCCTGTCACCTCCACCGGCACCCTGCACCCCATCAACTATTTTTTAATGAAACCCACTTCTACCAACTTTCTCATCTTCAAAGACGTGCAGAAGGATTTTCATGAGGACCATACTGCGAGGAATTTCTCACAACTGTCATTTATCATTGCTGTAATTTCTTCCATTTTCCACAAATATTGCATTTATTCCACTCATTCTACCATTCCCCAGGAATAGAAGATCTCCAATGTCTCAGTATAACAGCCCTTGCGGCCATCAAACAAAAGTGTGAAAGTCCCTGGGAGGATGGACAGAAATGCTACCTGCGGCGTATGAGCAACTTCTTTGTTCATGTACATCAAATATAGCTGTCCAAAAGGGTACAATTCTTTGGCATATCGACTACAGAAGTAATGTGCCCACTTGTGTTAGACTCCTCCAATAGTTTTCTGACTTTTGAGAAATTATTCTGTGCAGCCTAACCAGATATTAGTACTATCTTGATATTAGTTTAAAGTTTTTTTCTTGTACTCTACTAGCTGTGGCCATTTTATAAGTCCACATAAATGTTTTTGTGGTGTCTTCCTGTGTCATTATACTCCCCAATTCCCTTCCCCACTCAGCTATATACAGGCCGTTCCCGGGTACGAACAAGATAGGGTCTGTAGATTTTTTCTTAAGTTGAATTTGTAAGTCGGAACAGGTACATTTTTTAAGTGTAACTCTAGCCAAAATAATATTTTTTACGTTTTTTGGATTGCCTAGGGAAAGGTTAACACCCCTGTAACATTTATTTAGCTGTCTATGCCCCTGTTCAGATTTCACCTCACTTTCTGTCCCTATGACAATTGGATTTTTAAAATTTTGGGTGGTTGTGGAAACAAGGATTGGTGATAAAGCTTCAGGGGAGACATCTTTTTCCCATGAGAACTCTTGCAGGAGTAAATTTCCTTTCCTAGGGGTAGATTTCCTTTCACTTCCTGTTGTCTCCCTATGTTTGTAAGTAGGAGTCATTTGTAAGTCGGATGTTTGTAACCGGGGGACCGCCTGTAGTATTGCAGACAGCAATATAGCATAAATGGTTAAAATTGGGCAGGAAGGAGCCTGCATCCCTAAGCATAACTTTTCAAAAGGTGTAAAAGGTCTATGTTTTGGGCTCTTCTTTAATAAGTTCTTATAGAAATTCCTAAATTGGAAATACTCCAGCCAATGTCCTTGCACCTAATCTGAACCCTCTAGCAATTTCCCTTGGCACTTTATATTACTCTCAGAGAGGGCATGAAATATTGGTGAAATTGAAAAAGAAGTCCACCTGAACAGTCCTTGTCTAAACTGTCCTGGTGGAAAATCTGAAATTCCCAAAACTGGGGTCATCGGACCTTTGTAAGTCAAAACCTTTATAGTTTTATCTAAGTGATCCCAAGTTTTAAGAAGTGGTAATAATAAAAAAGGGAAGTCAGTTTTGTTTTATTCTCATTCACTAAGGAGTCTGTGGACATCAGCACCCCAATCCATGCTGCCATGACATAGTGTTACTAAGCCCAGGACCCTGCATTCACTATATCTGGTCTCCCACAGTACACAGAGCATGGAAATACAAACATTTTAGTAAACATACATAGTTAGTCAGGTTGAAAAAAGATACCAGTCCATCCAGTTCAACCTATGGTGTGTGTGTGTGTTAACATTGTATACCCCTGTATGTTTTGGTCTTTAAGGTGCCCATCTAATAATTTTTTAAAACTATTGATGCTCCCTGCTGATACCACTGCTTGTGGAAGAGAATTCCACATCCTTACCTCTCTGACAGTAAAGAACCCCTTACGCAGTTTAAGGTTAAACCTCTTTTCTTCTAGTTTTAGTGAATGGCCCCGTGTCTTATTGAATTCCCTTTCCCTGAAAAGTTTGTTCCCTATGTTAAGGTCACCAGTACGGTATTTATACATTGATTTCATATCCCCTCTCAAGCATCTCTTTTTCAGGGAGGATAAGTTCAATGCTTGTAGGCTTTCCTCATAGCTGATGTCCTACATTCCGTTAATTAACTTTGTTGCACTTCTCTGGACTCTCTCTAGTTCCAGCACATCCTTTCTGAGGACCGGTGCCCAGAACTGGACAGCATATTCAAGATGTGGCCGGACCAGAGTCTTGTAGAGTGGGAGAATAATCACTTTATCTCTGTAGTGAATCCCCTTTTTTTATACATACCTGTATTCTGTTGGCTTTGCTTGCAGCAGCTTGGCATTGCAAACCATTGCCAAGCCTGAGTCCACTAGGACCCCCAGGTCCTTTTCCATCTTAGATTCACCCAGAGGATCACGCCTAGCGAGTAACTTGCGTTCGTATTTCTGACACCCAAATGCATTACCTTACATTTTTTAACATCAAACCTCATCTGCCATGTAGTTGCCCACCCCATTATTTTGTTCAGGTCTGCTTGTAAGATTACCACGTCCTGCATAGAAGATATTGGCCTGTTTAGCTTAGTATCATCCGCAAACAGCGAGATTGTGCTATCCCATCCTCTAGGTCGTTTATGAATAAATTATAGAGGATTGGTCCCAGGGTCCCAGGACAGATCCTTGGGGGACCCCACTTTCCACATCTGACCAATCCAAGTACTCCCCATTTATCACCACCCTCTAGACTTGCCCCTGGAGCCAGTTTTCAATCCAGGTACTCACCCTATGGTCCATACCTACGTACCTTAGTTTGTACAGTAAACGTTTTTGGGGAACTGTGTCAAGTGCCTTTGCAAAGTGCAGGTACACCACATCCAGAGGCTTTCCTTTATCTAGGTGGCAGCTCACTTCTTCATAGTAGGTTAATAGATTGGTTTGGCAAGAACGATTTTTCATGAATCCATGCTGATTACTACTAATACCAAAAACAAGGAAGAAAAAGATGGGGCTTTCTAGGCCAGTTGGCAGGAGGAGGATCACAAACTACAACAATTTATATAAAAAAAAGTATGTTTATTATACATCTTAAAAAACATGTACAATTGGGACATGTGGGAAGTCCCAAACAGAGAATACAAATAAATTAAAAAAACACAGTGCAGAAATACATTCCCTAGCTGGGAATGCTGATACGTAGAGCAGATGTTGAAACAGGTCTCTGATGAAACATGGTCTAGGGGTCCCAGCAAGCCAACGCATTTCGCATAGGGCTTCGTCAGGGCCAGAGAGACAAGACAAGACCGGTATTTCCCACTATGTGTAGAACCAGGAATGGCAGGATAGACCACAGGATCACTAGATCAAAACGAAAAATTCACTTATCACCTCCAGAATCGTAATTTCTTATTTGAATACTCCTCAGAGGTATACATATATCCTCAAAATTGGTTAGCTTTTAGGGTTATGTTGTTCTCCTATTTGCACCGGACAAGGTGAACGATTACTCACTTCAATTTGAGCAGGCTGTAATGGCCTTCTATACACCTACAGGCAAGCATATACACAGGACCGCAAAATATAAGGCTAATCCTGCCTGTGAATGCAGGAGCCATTTATTTCTTATGACAATTGTTGGACAGCACTTTTGAAAGCTCCCTGCCTCAGTCCTCTAGTGGATGATACTGAGCGAACGTTATGTCATCTCTCCTGGCACTATCAGACGTGTAGATATAGAAAACCGGAAGGTAAACTCTATAGAAAGCCATTACAGCCTGCTCAAATTGAAGTGAGTAATTGTTCACCTTGTCCAGTGCAAATAGAACAACATAACCCTAAGAGCTAACCAATTTTGAGGCTATATGTATACCTCTGAGGAATATTCAAATAAGAAATTACGATTATGGAGGTTATACATGAATTTTTCGTTTTGATCTAGTGATCCTGTGGTCTATCCTGCCATTCCTGGTTCTACATATAGTGGTAAATACCGGTCTTGTCTGGTCTCTCTGGCCCTGACGAAGCCCTATGCGAAATGCGTTGGCTTGCTGGGACCCCTAGACCATGTTTCATCAGAGACCTGTTTCAACATCTGCTCTAAGTATCGGCATTCCCAGCTAGGGAATGTATTTCTGCACTGTGTCTTTTTAATTTATTTGTATTCTCTGTTTGGGACTTCCCACATGTCCCAATTGTACATGTTTTTTAAGATGTATAATAAACATACTTTTTTTTATATAAATTGTTGTAGTTTGTGGTCCTCCTCCTCCCAACTGGCCTAGAAAGCCCCATCTTTTTCTTCCTTGTTTTTGATATTGTTACTAGGGGTATGGGCCAACCAACATGGTAATTTATTTATACTAATAATACCATTTTCCTTACTAAAGTCTTGTATATAGTCCCTTACCATCCCCTCCAAAATCTTGCAGACTACTGATGTTAGGCTAACCGACCTATAGTTCCCCGGGATATATCTCAGCCCTTTTTTAAATATCGGTAAATATCGGTACCTCGTTGGCTTTTTTCCAATCAGCTGGCACCATTCCCGTCAGTAGACTATCCATAAAGGTCAAGAAGAATGGTCTGGCTATTACCTGGCTGAGTTCTTTACGGACCCTTGGGTGCAAGTCATCCGGTCCCGGTGATTTATTTATGTTAACTTTTTCAAGTTTAGTTCTGAGTCTGTCTTCTGTTAACCATGAGAGTGCTTCCTGAGGTGTATTATTTTAACATTACAAGCTGGGTTAGTGTAGCCCCCCAATTCTTTTGTGAAGACTGAAGAGAAGAATTTATTTAGCACTTTTGTCTTCTCTCTGTCCTCTGTTGCCAGATTCCCTTTGTCGTCCTTTATGGGGCCAATGTGTTCTGGTCTCGCTTTCTTACTATTTACTGTATATACTTAAATAATTTCTTGGGGTTTTTTTTACTCTCTTCCGCTATGTGCCTTTCATGTTCTATTTTAGCCGCCTTGATTTCGCCTTTACATTTCTTATTGCACTCTATGTAATGTTGGAATGCTGCCAATGACCCCTCAGCCTTTTATTTTTTAATATGCCTTTTTATGTTGGAGTTTAGCCACCCAGGGTTTATTTTAGCTTTTTTAACCACTTTACCACCGGAGGATTTTGCTGTCTTCCGTCCAGGCCACTTTTTGCGATTCGGCACTGTGCGACTTCAACTGACAATTGCGCGGTCGTGCGACGCCGTACCCAAACAAAATTTACGTCCTTTTTTTCCCACAAACAGAGCTTTCTTTTGGTGGTATTTGATCACCTGTGCGATTTTTACTTTTTGCGCTATAAACAAAAAAAGAGCGTTTATTTTGAAAAAATAACAATATTTTTAACATTTTTTTATATGAAATTCCCCCCAAAAAAGATGTAAAAACCAATTTTTTAAAAATTTTTTGGCCAATTTGTTTTCTGCTACCTATGTTTGGTAAAAAAAATCGCAATAAGCGTATTTTGATTGGTTTGCGCAAAAGTTATTGCGTTTACTAACAAAGGGAAAGATTTCTGTCATTTTTGGTGTTTTTTTTTTTAACGCGTAATGGCGGCGATCTGCGATTTTTTTTTGCGGGACTGCGACATTGCGGCGGACAGATCGGACCCTTGACTGACATTTTTGACACTTTTGGGGGTACCAGTGACATTACTGCAGTAATCAGTGCTATATATATGCACTGTTACTGTAAAAATGACACTGGCAGGGAAGGGGTTAATTTTATTGGAGAGGGAGGGGTTAATGTATGCCTGGTGCTTACTGACGTGTAGGGGGGGAGGTGACTGAGTGAGTCATGGACAGATCGGATGTCCAGCTATGCTGAACAGTCCGATCTGTCACTCCCTGTCACTATGGAGATCCGCCCACTGTGTTTACACACAGCGGGCGGATCTCCAGACTCGATCCACGACGATCGGGTAAGAGCAGCGGCGATCGCCGCTGCTCCTCCCCTGGCCCGACTCCCGCTGTGAATGAAAACAGCGAGCCAGAAGGGGGAGTGTCTGACGACGTAGTACTACGTCGTCAGACGATAACGAGCCACTCTGCCGCAGTAATATTACTGTGAGCAGTCGTAAAGTGGTTTAAACGTATTCCCCTTTGGAATGCACTGGCCAATCCCTTTATTTAGTATGTTCTTGAAGCCCTCCCATTTTTCCTCCTGTGTTCTTTGTTTCTAGGGTTCTATACCATTTCATATTGTCTGGCAAAGAGCGCAGTTTAGGGAAGTAGGCTCTTTTGAAATTCAGTGTCCTTATATTACCCTTGAGTTTCCTATTTCTATGATTTATACTGAAACTAATTGACCTATGGTCACTGTTTCCTAAGTTGCCCCGTATTTTTTCATCCGTGATCAGGTCTGTATTGTTAGTAATCTGTAGGTCTAGTACCGCATTGTTTCTTGTCCGTGCGTTCACCATCTGACCCATGAAATTGTCCTGCAAGACATTTTGGAACTGCCGAGCATTAGATGAATGTGTGGTTCCTTCTGCCGAGTCTATATCTGGATAATTAAAGTCCCCAATTATAATGACATTTTCCATCCTTGCTGCCATTCCAAGCTGTGATATGAGGCCCGCCTCCCCCTCCTCCCTCTGGTTTGGGGGCTTATAGCATACGCTCAATATTACTTTCCCCATAGTGCCTTCCCTTAGAGATTCTACCCATAGGGATTCTACCTCCCCTTAGCTCCATTCGTGATATCGTCCCTCATATTTACCTGCACATTGTTCTTAATATACAGACATACATACATTGCCTTCTCTATCTCTGCAATATAGGGAATACCCCTGAATGGTCGCCAGCCAATCATGAGAGCTGTCAAACCAAGTCTCTGAAATTCCCACAAAACCAAAATCCTCATACATTAGCAGCTCCAATTCTCCCATCTTGTTGGCAGATTTCTAGCATTGGCATACAAACCTCGTAATTTTGTCTGGTTGCATACTATATCCTAATTCGATGTTTTGAGGCTCCATTTGCGATTTGGCCGCCTACCTACCTTTGGTTTAGGATCTCTGGACACCCTACTGCTAATGCCCCATTAATGCCAGCTGGACCTTGCTCCCCACTGGCTAATTCTACATTTTTTTACCCTCCCCCCCAACACCTAGTTTAAAAGCCCCTCTAACTTGTTGGCCATCTTCTCTCCCAGTACAGCTGCACCCTCCCCATTTAGATGCAATCTGTCTCTACCGAAGAGCCGGTAGCCGACGGAGAAGTTGGCCCAGTTCTCCAGGAACCCGAAACCCTCCTTACTCCTCCAGCTCCTCAGCCACTTTTTCCCTAATCTCCCGGTGCCTCTCCGGGGTGGCTCGAGGTACAGGTAGTATTTCTGAAAATACTACCTTGGAGGTCCTACTCCTCAATTTAGCTCCCAAGTTCCTGAAATCGTTTTTTAGGACTCTCCATTTCCCTCTAACTTTGTCATTGCTACCCACGTGTGCCATGACAGCTGGGTCTTCCCCAGCCCCACCCAATAATCTGTTCACCTCTGTCCAGATCCGTGATGTGCTGGATAAACATATAAATATAAACTGCTAAATACCTTTTCTCATCAGCAATATATAGCAGACTTGTGACTTCTATCAGTGTCTGGCTGAACACTGATTAAAGCTTGTAGGAGGAGTTTTCATTCTCCTCTGTCCTATGAGTCTGCAGGAGCCCTGACTTTGTCTGGACAGTGCTGATCGTCCCTGTGCTGATTAAATGCACCCTTCCAAAAAAGCAAAAAAATCTAGCCAAACACACCAAACTGAGCATGTGCAGAGTGCCCCCAGGCTCTGTTCTACCAGAAAATGGATTGGGGACAGTAAAAGAAGGGGAGGATTAGAGAAGACCAGATCAAACCTTTTTTACACAATGCAGAGGGTTAACCCTTTAGGTTCCACAGTTAGTATAACGAGCATGCTTTACTGCAAATACAGACCAGTTTTACTGTTGTGGGTTTAGTAACTCTTTAACCACTTCCCGCCCGCCCTATAGGCGATTGACGGCAGGAAGGTGGTTGCATTATCCTGACCGGATGTCATATGACGGCGGCAGGATAATGCGTTCTGCGCGCCCCAGAGCAGCGATCAGTGTTGCAGTGTGTCACACTGACACACTGCATCTCTGATCTCAGTAAAGAGCCTACTGACGTAGGCTCTTTACCATGTGACCAGCCAGGTCCAATCACGGCTGGTCACATAGTACACAGGAAGAGCAGTTGATCGGCTTTCCTCAGTACGTGCCTGACAGGCACGACTAAAGGAGAGCCGATCTGCAGCTCTCCTGATGGGGGGGTCTGCACTGGTAATCAGATCATTGATTACCAGTGCAGACCCTCGGGGGGGGGGGGAGCCACTAGAACCACCAGGGATGCCCACCCATGACCCCAGGGATGCCCGCTATGGCCACCAGGGATGGCAATCAGAGCTCAGGGAGCCCGCCAGTGCCCTCCCCATCAGTGCTGCCCGCCAGTTCCCTCCCCATCAGTGCTGCCCACCAGTGCCCATCATTGCCATCTATTAGTGCCGCCCACCAATGCCCATTAATGCCCATCAGTGCCGCCTATCAGTGCCCACCAGTGCCACCTATCAGTGCCCATTAGTGCCCATCAGTGCCCAGCAGTGCCGCCTATCAGTGCCCACCAATGCTGCATATCAGTGCTACCTATCAGTGCCGCCTATCAGTGCCACACCATCAGTGCCTGTCAGTGCAGCCTTATCAGTGCAGGAAAAAACATATTTATTTACAAAATTGTATAACGTAAACAAAAAAAGTTTGTTTTTTTTCAAACTTTTCGCTTGTTTAGCATAAAAGAAAAAACTTTGCGGTGATCAAATACCACCAAAAGAAAGCTCTATTTGTGGGGGGAAATGACATAAATTTGGTGTGGGTACAGTGTTGCATGACCGCGCAATTCTCATTCAAAATGCAACAGCGCTAAAAGCTGAAAATTGGCCTGTGCAGGAAGGGGGTGAAAGTGCCCGGTATTGAAGTGGTTAAGGAAACATAACTAACAGGGACATGGGGCTTAGTTTTTTTTTTTTTTTTTAAATAGGAGGCAAGTATGCCATTAAAAATTCCTTCTTTCTCCTTTCAGAAAACTATGGATGAAAAAGTGTTGTAGTAATTGAATGTCAGTAAAGGTAAAAACAGACAGACCCAGTCTGAGATGGGAAGAAAGGAGACACTCTTCCAAACCCTAAACAAGGGTTCTCTTTTGGATTCTAGCAGAAATGACATTGGTTTCTGCGTGCATCTCCTTAGTTGTGGAATTACTGCAATTTTCACAGTTCCGCCTGACTCCAATATACTCAGCATGTTGTCATCATGAGTCTTGTGACACACCGCCACTGTACAGAGAGCCTCCACTCATTCATAGAAGTCAGAGTAATAATAGGAACACTTCAGATGATTATGACTTGCGCCAATTCCTTCTAATCCAGCATGTTAATGGCACACAGCAAGCAATGACCCTGAGTAGCGCATTGTAATCTAACTGCTGACTGTGTTAATTCTGTCCCCTCCTGAATGGTGGGCAGATCCCTCTTCCCTACTTATTAAGGTGTATAAAGCTTGGGAGGTGGGGCTGAGGCTGCAGAATTAAACACTACTTTTACCAGAGCCATTTACATCATCAAACTTTCTAATATTAGACATAAATCACATAATAATGTCTATACTTATGAAGCTGCAAGTACACTGCTTTCACATTGTAAAGTGTACCTGTCACCTTCGTGCATATGGGGGAAAAAACTACTAAAAAAATCCCAATCAAAGCATTACTTTAGTAATGCATTTGGGGAGTTCCTTTTAGGGGAAGGTATAGTGGGGGGGGGGGTTTACTAAAACTGGAGCGTGCACAATCTGGTGCAGCTCTGCATAGAAACCAATCCGCTTCCAGGTTTTATTGCCAAAGCTGAATTGGGCAAGCTGAAGTTAGAAGCTGATTGGCTACTATGCACAGCTGCACCTGATTCTGAATGCTCCAGTTTTAGTAAATTTACCCCAGTGTGTTCTCAGTAAGCACATATTTTTAGTAGGTATTAGGCTTAGGCCCCTTTCACACTTGTGCGAGTTGTCCTGCGACTTGGGACTGCAAAGTCACATGAAAAGTCATACCCCATGAGTACAGTTCATATCTGTGCAACTTCAAAGTAGTCCCTGCACTACTTTTGGTCCGACTTTGATGCGACTTGAGGTCCCTAGACCTCAAGATTACACAGTCATTGCTTCAAGTCCAGTCAAAATCACGGCAAAATATTGCAGGAAAATCGTACGACTTTCAGGTTGCACAAATGTGAAAGGGGCCTTAGGGCTCTTTCACACGGTCCGCCTCCGTAGGCGGATCCGTGCTGCTCAGCAGGGATCGATCCGCGATCCCCGCTGAGCCGGCGGATGACAGCTCCGTCTCCGCTTGCAGTGCAGAGAGGGAGGTGTCACAGCCCCCGCTGCTCTCTATGGGGAATCGGATGAGAGCGGACCGCCTGTCCGCTCTTATCCGATTCCATCCGATCGGATCCCCAGGACGAATGGAAAATAGGGTTTCCATCCATCCGGATTTCACGGACAGGATCGGATGCGGATGGCAGCGGGTGTCAGCGCACATGTCTCCGCTGACATCCGCTGCTCCATAGGGCTGAATGGGGCATCCGATCAGATCCGCCTAAAAAACTGACAGGCGGATCTGATCGGACCGCCCGTGTGAAAGAGCCCTTAGTCATTTTTAGTGTGACTTTTTTTAAGTTAAGGCTCCTTTCACACACTCCGTTTTTCTCAGCGGGGGATCGATCTGCCGATCCCCCGCTGAGAAGGTTGACAGCTGTGTCTCCGCGCTGTGTCTCCGCGCTGTGTGCGGAGACACAGCTGTCAGTTCCCCATGCATCTCTATGGGGGAAATCAGATGGGAACGGACTGTCTGTCCGTTCTCATCCGATCCCATCTGATCCGCTGCAAGGATGGAAAATAGGGTTTCCATCCGTCCAGATTTGACGGATCGGATGTCAGCGGACATTTCTCTGCTGACATCCGATGCCCCATAGGGATGCAAGGGGGGACCGTTCAGATCCACCAAAAAAACTGACAGGCGGATCTGAACACTCCGCCTGTGTGAAAGAGCCCTAAATATAGAGATTTGCGGATTGCCCACTAGAGACAGCTGTGTTTTTTCCGCTCAGCCTCCCAGGGCCACTCTGCTTGTATCCAAAGCCAACAACTTTTTTCTGTTTTTGGATAGTGTAGGGAAGGGTTACTAAAGTTGGCCATATATTTGAATTCTGTATTGAAAATTTTAGTTTTAAAAAACGTAAGATCAATTTTCCAACCATTAGTGGGTCAAATCGATGTTCATTTTCAACTGCAGTGACAAGTCCAAGCATGGAAAATTTTCTCCAAATTTCTAATAGTTTATGTGGTGTTCGGTGAAGTCCATTTCTTACAAAATCGAATGTTAAAAGCAAACAAATTTTGAACAACATTCTTCAAATCATCGAATGTTACAAGCATTTTATCGTGCAAGAAGTCTCATTTGAAAATGTATTAGTGTATGGCCAGCTTAACCCGCAAAGTTTTTCTAGCGGTCTATGTCCCCACTGGGGAGATTCGTCCTATTTGTCCAGGTATCTTTGGAACAGGAAAAGTCCAGGAAAGTGCGGAAATAAGTAAGGCTCGGTTTATGTATGAAACCCCATGTGAATCACACAGGAACTGCGCCCCATTCCTGTGCTATTCACGTTCAGTGTGGTGCGATTTAAGCTTATTCATTTTGAATTGGTCCAAATCGTACCACATTGCATCAAAGACGTGAATGCAGCGTTTTTGAGCTGCACTGCTGCCGGATCCAGTGCGATCTGGTGCAGGCAAATGCACTGCATTTGCGACCTGCGTTTGGGGTGTTGTTAACTTTGTATTCACACCCGCAGCAGATCGCAAAGGGCAGAGCGATTTGCATGAGGTGTGGAAAACACACGGATCGTAGCGTTTCACTCACCACATAAGTGTGAACTTATCTTAATAGAAGAGAAGCCTTCCTACGTCAAAAACTCTCTTAAGGGCCAGTTCACATCAGAAGACGGTGTGGAAAAACCAGCATTCTGTGCGCATTTAAACACATTGCAGTTGGAATCTGCAGCGGGTATCAATATTACATTTATGATACCCCAAATGCAGGTCGCAAATGCAGTGCATTTGCCTGAATCAGATCGCATGGTACAGAAGTAACATGCAATACGGTTGCAGTGAGTTAGTGCATGCACTACTTTTGATGTGATGCAGTGCGATTTTTGTCCATTCAAAATAATTGGGCTGAAATCTCACTGCACAGTACTGCATGTGTATTGCACAAAAACGCACAGCATGTTCCCTGTTCAATTCCTGGTGTAAGAGGGAATTTCCTCTTCCTGTTGTGTCTGAGGGACAGGAAGTGAAGGTAAATCTCCTTTCCAGAATCCCTGTCAGCAGATTTCACCACTCTATCCTAATTCTAAAAGTCAAATACTAATAACTGCTATTCACCACACATAGTGGGGGTATTACTTGAAAAAAAAACTTCCAGGGCTATTTATCCTACTAAACTTCGTGTTCATATATTCTGTGCAAATGCCAGCAAAATCAAATATCACTAGGCTATTTTCTCTCTAGGTTGAATGTTTGCTCTTTATTCAAAAGAGTAGAATGAATTAGGAAAATATCACATTATGGCCAATAGATGGAGCTGACAAGCTTAGGAAATAAATACTTGTATACTTTGATCCTCAGCTCCATCTAATAGCTATAATATGGTATTTTTGCTGATTTACACTATTCTTATGATTGAAGAACATCCAACCTGGAGAGAAATTATTCTAGTAACATTAGATTTTGCCAGCATTTGCACAAATGAATGTACATGATTTCATAGAATAAATAGCTTTGTGGTTCTTTTTTCAGCCGCTGTGTTTTTGGAAAGTGCAACACCAATAGAGAGTCCACCAGCACAACAATGATAGAGAACACACCAGTGCAACACTGATAGAGAGCATGCCAGTGCAACACCAATAGAGAGCATGCCAGTGCAACATCAATAGAGAGCACACCAGTGCAACACCAATAGAGAGCACACCAGTGCAACACCAATAGAGAGCACACCAGTGCAACACCAATAGAGAGCACACCAGTCCCACACCAATAGAGAGCACACCGATAGAGAGCATACCAGTGCCGCACCAATAGAGAGCACACCAGTGCCACACCAATAGTGAGCACACAAGTCCCACACCAATAGAGAGCACACCAGTGCCACACCAATAGAGAGCACACCAGTGCAACACCAATTGTGAGCATGCCAGTGCCACACCAATAGAGAGCACACCAGTGCCACACCAATAGAGAGCACACCAGTGCCACACCAGTCCCACACCAATAGAGAGCACACCAGTCCCACACCAATTGAGAGCACACCAGTCCCACACCAATAGAGAGCACACCAGTGCAACACCAATAGAGAGCACACCGATAGAGAGCATACCAGTGCCACACCAATAGTGAGCACACCAGTCCCACACCAATAGAGAGCACACCAGTCCCACACCAATAGAGAGCACACCAGTGCCACACCGATAGAGAGCATGCCAGTGCCACACCAATAGAGAGCACACCAGTCCCACACCAATAGAGAGCACACCAGTCCCACACCAATAGAGAGCACACCAGTCCCACACCAATAGAGAGCACGCCAGTGCCACACCAATAGAGAGCACACCGGTGCAACACCGATAGAGAGCATGCCAGTGCCACACCGATAGAGAGCATGCCAGTGCCACACCAATAGAGAGCACACCAGTCCCACACCAATAGAGAGCACACCAGTCCCACACCAATAGAGAGCACACCAGTCCCACACCAATAGAGAGCACACCAGTGCAACACCGATAGAGAGCACGCCAGTTCCACACCAATAGAGAGCACACCAGTCCCACACCAATAGAGAGCACACCAGTCCCACACCAATAGAGAGCACACCAGTCCCACACCAATAGAGAGCACGCCAGTGCCACACCGATAGAGAGCACGCCAGTGCCACACCGATAGAGAGCACACCAGTGCAACAGCGATAGAGAGCACGCCAGTGCCACACCGATAGAGAGCACGCCAGTGCCACACCAATAGAGAGCACACCAGCGCCACACCAATAGAGAGCACACCAGTGCCACACCAATAGCACACCAATAGAGAGCACACCAGTCCCACACCAATAGAGAGCACACCAGTCCCACACCAATAGAGAGCACACCAGTTCCACACAAATAGCACACCAATAGAGAGCACACCAGTCTCACACCAATAGAGAGCACACCAGTGCCACACAAATAGCACACCAATAGAGAGCACACCAGTCTCACACCAATAGAGAGCACACCAGTGCCACACCAAAAGAGAGTACACCAGTCCCACACCAATAGAGAGCACCCCAGTTCCACACCAATAGAGAGCACACCAGTGCCACACCAATAGAGAGCACACCAGTGCCACACCAATAGAGAGCACACCAATAGAGAGCACACCACTGCCACACCAATAGGACACCAATAGAGAGCACACCAGTCCCACACCAATAGAGAGCACACCAGTCCCACACCAATAGAGAGCACACCAGTCCCACACCAATAGAGAGCACGCCAGTGCCACATCAATAGAGAGCACACCAGTGCAACACCGATAGAGAGCATGCCAGTGCCACACCGATAGAGAGCACACCAGTGCCACATCGATAGAGAGCACGCCAGTGCCACACCAATAGAGAGCACACCAGTGCCACATCAATAGAGAGCACACCAGTGCAACAGCGATAGAGAGCACGCCAGTGCCACACCGATAGAGAGCACGCCAGTGCCACACCAATAGAGAGCACACCAGTCCCACACCAATAGAGAGCACACCAGCGCCACACCAATAGCACACCAATAGAGAGCACACCAGTCCCACACCAATAGAGAGCACACCAGCGCCACACCAATAGCACACCAATAGAGAGCACACCAGTCCCACACCAATAGAGAGCACACCAGTGCCGCAGCAATAGAGGGCACACCAATAGAGAGCACACCAGTGCCACACCAATTTCGTAATATTTTACTAGCTAAAGACTTTTTAAAGCATTGTATCTACTCTGATGCACACATTAGTGTAGTTAGAGATATCCGCGCCCCATTGTCCAACTGCCGTTCACTGTCCAACCATAAAAGTTAGTTATGTAGAATGTGGCAGCAGATAAGTGGTTGGAAGATGATCCATAGGAGAAATGAACAGGTAAGTTGCAGTGCCAGTTCAGAGAGAAGTTATTCTTCAGGTGTCCGTAGTGGTTTGAATGTGAAATTACAGATCAGATGAGATGTACGATGAAACCCCTTTGCTTTCTGTGCCAGACCTGCAGTTTTCCTGGAAAGTTCTGCTGTGGATCCCCTCCAGACAGAATGTCAAATTCCCCCCATAATGACCAGGGCCAGGCTAACAATATTGCTGTTCGGAAGTAAATCTGTTTTCAGTAGTAATTAGTTGTATCGCTCAATCTTCCTTTAGACTGGTAAAAAATAAAACCAAAAATTTGTAAGATCTTAATGTGTACTAAACCCAAAAATGTAACAGTAACTTCTTAGTCCTTGGTGTGGTGGCTCTATATGCTTTCTTTTTTTATTTCTTTTCAAGCTTCTTTTGCTTTTTCACTTGTTTATTCCACAAACGACACACTTCCTGTTCCACTTCCTGTCCTGAGTGGCTACATTACTCCTCCACTGCATCTATGGTGGGAGCCATGGTTGTCACCCCAGGATGTCCCCCTGGTTTGGACATGTCCATAATGCTTCATCTCCAGTACATGGATTGGGGGAGGGGGGGGCAATTGGAGAAGAAGAGGAGGGACAGGTAATGCAAGCTCTTCTCCATTCACAGAACCCCTTGTATTCTGTAAAGAAAATTCAAGGCTTTCTGTGAAAGGAAGAGGAGAGGCCGGCCTGGAGCCCTTCACTTTCCTAGCTGCATCTTCCATCCCCAGAAATCCAGTACTGGTGTGTAGGAGCCGGCTTGCAGCAAGGTATCAATTTTTATACTACAACAGCCATTCACAAACCGTATACAGGTAGCTAGTTTGGTATTCAAAATATATATTTTTTTCCCTGGAGTTAAACTTTAAGATATGACTTGTTTTACATTCTGCGTAAACAAATTTCTCTCTCTTTTATATATAGATGTATAGATAGATTGCTATATAATTATCTGTAATTTTTCTTTTTTACCTTATAAGACCATAGAAAGAACATTTCTTCTCCTACGCACAGCTGGCTTTCTGTTTAATAACGGCATTGTAAGACTTAGCAGTCAGCCCTTATATAAGCTTGGGATGAAGTGCAATAATTGATCCATGACTCATGCCAATGGGGTCAATCATATGTAGCGGGGTTAAACATGCCTAAAGACACTGTTTGATATGTGGGAAGGAACTAGGCTCCCTCTAGTGGTAGCTGCATGGAATTTCCCGGGCTGTGACTTCCTTTTCACAAGATGAAGAAACTACATCTCCCAGGCTGCTTTGCAAGATCCAGGAACTAGGCTCCCTCTAGTGGTAGCTGCATGGAATTTCCCAGGCTGTGACTTCCTTTTCACAAGATGAAGAAACTACATCTCCCAGGCTGCTTTGCAAGATCCAGGGTGCACGGCTGCACCGCACGGCACTATGGGGGAGGTTATTTAAAGGAAGAGAGAAGCGCGCGAAGGGGGGGGGCCTTTCTGCGCTGGACTCTGAGGAACCAGCGAGCGAGAGTGAAGGACTGACACTGGATATTGGGCCAGAGCCTTTTAGCCTGGAGGGACGACGTGGAACCGTCCCATCTCAAGCACGAGGCACATTCCTGGAGGTCATACTGCTGTTTGCCGAGACCGGAAGTCATCCGCCAGAAGGACCCCGCGCGGCTGGCATATAGCCAAAGGACTGAGACCGCAGTGGAAGCGCGCGAAGGAGAAACTTCTGGTGGTGAGAGGGCACATGCCCAATAACTGACTTTATCTGCTGAAGAGACAGTTTTATCTACAGATAGCGGTAGCGCAGCAGGAGGTGATAAAACCCCGGGGTTTATCACCATACCCTCTCAGGAGACTCATAGACAAACAATAAGGTCTGTAAAGGAGTCGCCAGAGGCTTATCTCTCTCGCAGAAGTTATTGCTCAGTTACGCAGACACCCTGCGGTGACAACTAACAGCTCGTTGTTTTTTTCTCTCTTGATCTTTATTCCTAATCTGGATTACAAATGAGCTCTATTCAATAACCTTGCTAGCGAAGATCAACAAGAAAGAGGAGAACTCTGGGGGAGGGACTCAGATAGGCCCACCTACCTGGTACTGTGTCTAGCCTTAATGCAGGAGGAGTGTGGGGGTATTCTTTTACCTTTTTAAAGCTGTTTTAAATAACCTTTTATGGACTTGTATTGTATTGTATTGTATCTCCCCTATTCAATTTGATACATAGTAAACTAAGTTTGGTTAATTACAATCTTGTGCGTTGTTCCATTGTGTCACCCAGAAGGACTACTATTCAAGAAGGTAACAAGGTATTGTTGCATAGTGAAGTATTGTATTCCAACCTGTGTATCTATTTGATAGTCCAGTCCTATTCAGGGTCAGTTGTGCCTGAGGAGGGATCGAGCCAATTTGATTGGGTTGTTAGGCAGGGTGTAGACCCAATAATATAATCAGCAGCTCCTGCGGGGGTGGTGCTACACGTGGGGGCTCGTCCGGGATTTCTACAGTCCTGCAATACAACCCTCTCAGCCATAGAATCCCCTCCCACGCAGAAATGGATCCTGTCGCTGCTGCTGAGTGGTGCAAGGAAGAGAATGTCATAGTGGAAAATGGCCTGGTGGTTGAAATCAAGGGAGAAGCCTGGACTGAAGAAAAGCTCCTCCCTGTTTTGAGGGCACTATCCACAGACAGGAAATTTTGGGTGATTGACATGAAAACTGACACCACTGTCCCACACACGTATGCACTGTGTGAGTGGAGGAAGGGGGTCCCTGATTATTTCAACGGAAACAGTGTAAAAACTACTGACCAAACAGAACTTTTCCTGATACATCCAGGAGTTCCTATTGCGGGTCCCTCATCCACCACCCCTGGGGTATCCAGCCAAGAAAAAGGTGTCCAAGAAGGGCATCCTGAGTTATCACCTTTGTCGACTTTTAGCTCAGAACTGTGTGCTGTTCTTGGGGAGATTGTGGCAAAATGTAGTAGGGACTCCTCGAGCTATTTGATGACTGGATATAGGAAGCTCCGGACATTCTCTGGGAAACAGCCTGTGCCTTCAGCAGAAGATGGGTTCGAAGAGTGGTTAGATACCGCCACTCAGGCTTTGGAGGAATGGGAGGTACCAGAACAGCACAAGAAGCAGAGAATCACAGAGAGTTTAAGGGGACCTGCATTAGAGGCTGTACGTAATCTAAAGCTTAGCAAGAAGAACTGCACTGCACAGGATTATTTGGACATTCTGCAAGATGTGTTTGGTCGGACGGAGAACGCGGCTGAACTTCTCTACCAGTTGGACCACTGTTATCAGGAAGAGGGGGAGAAGTTGTCCGAATTCATTAAACGTCTGGATAGGATTATCCACCAGATTCTGTTAAAGAAAGGAATAGACCACCGGAAAATAGATGAGACTCGTGCACGACAGGTTCTGAAAGGGGCTCAACCTTTAGATCCCATTGCCATACTGTTACGAACTCGTCGAGATGGCGGCATTCTAGAATACCCCGATCTGATTCGAATGGTCAGAGAGGAAGAGGTTATGTTGGACAACAAGAAGAAAAGTCGGCAGTTTGACTCAACTGCCCGGGTTGGAGTGATAAGTGTGGAAGAGGGTGACTCTCAAGTTGAACTCCTAAAGACCCAAGTGTCTCAGTTGATAGAAATGGTGTCCATCCTGACTGGTCAGGTATCCACTCTACCCAAGGGGAGTATATCGGAGAGGCCAGATGAACCTGTTAGTCTCAGCACAGATCCAGAGCCACGGCCTGCAAGATTGTTAACTTGTTTCAACTGCGGGGGAGTTGGGCATGTTAGAAGGGTATGTCCCAGCTCAGGAAATGCTGCCGCGAAACCTCGCGAGCCAGCGGGAAACTTCAGAGGACACCGGTGAAGGAGTCAACCGGGTGTCCGCCAGTCTTAAGGGACTCCAGAAGTGGTGCAGGATCAGGGAAACTGAGTCAGGGGGTCAGACCCAAATATAATACCCTCAGTTCTAGACTCCGGGTTACTGAGGGAAGGAAAGTCAATGCACACCGGGTTCAGCGGGGGCCCAGATCAAGGAAGAAAAAGGAGAAGAGGGCCAGGGTACAGAGAACTGAATCAGACAACCAGGCTACATCAAGAGAATTCCCAACTAACTTGGTCGGGCCCTCCCCAGTGGTCTCGGTTCAGGTGGAAGGAATTTACACAAGAGCCCTCCTTGACACAGGGGCCCAGGTGACTCTTTTGTATAGAGACTTCTATGATAAATATCTTACCCATCTACCTTTGCAGAAGTTGGAAGATCTGGAGATATGGGGTATTGGGACCCAAAGTTTTCCCTATGACGGGTATCTGCCAATCAAGTTGACCTTTGATCCATCAGTGGCTGGTGAAGCGGAAACCTTCGACACCTTAGCGGTGGTCTGTCCTCGTCCACCAGGGGCCAACAAAAGCTCTCTCATCGTAGGAACAAACACTGACCTGGTAAGGCGCCTTCTGATACAACTGGTCCAGGGACAAGATGCTCAGGCGCCAAGGATCCATCCCATGCTACGGCAGGCCTACCAACGATTAGTGTTGGAGCAAGAGGCCCCCGCAGAAGGAGTTGGACGACTCTGGAAGCTGGATAGAGCAGAAAAGGTCTTACAGCCAGGAGAGGTGGCCTGTTTTAAGGCTTCTGTTAAACTCACATGGCAACAGCCGGGTCCCTTCATTATCTTTGAATCAGGTCAAAAGGAGAGACAGAGAGGGATAGAAGTGATCCCTGAGGTGATCCCTTTGAAGGTGTTACAGGAAAACCGTGGAAGGGTTTTAGTGAGTGTCAGAAACACCTCTATTACACCAGTGAAGGTACCGGCCAGAGTGCTCCTGGGCCAAGTCAACCCGGCTACCCCAGTTGCCCCCATTGATTTCAAAGAAAAGGAACAGGGTGAAGCGGTTATAGAGGAGCTTTGCTCTGGAAACGCTGCCCTCCCGCCGGAATGGGTGAAGAGGGCCAAGGCACAACTTGCTCGATGTAGGGAAATATTCTCTAAGGACGAGTTTGACGTGGGATGTGCCAGGAGCGCTACTCATAAGATCCGCCTGAGTGAGGACAAGCCTTTCAGGGAGAGAGTCCGGCGAGTCCCCTTAGGTGACTTAGAAGATCTACGTCAACAGCTGGCAGAGCTCAAAAAGATCGGGATTATCCGAGAATCCAGGAGCCCGTATGCTTCCCCGATAGTGGTAGTCCGGAAGAAAAATGGATCTTTGAGGCTTTGTATCGACTACCGAACGCTGAACAGAAGAACCATCCCAGACCAGTATACCACTCCTCGAATCGAAGATGCCCTACAGAGTCTGTCAGGGGCGAAGTGGTTCAGTGTGATGGACTTAAAGAGTGGGTATTATCAGATCCCCATGCACCCTGAAGATCGGGAGAAAACAGCCTTCATCACCCCTGTGGGGTTCTTTGAGTTCAATCGCATGCCTCAGGGGTTGTCCGGGGCCCCTGCTACCTTCCAAAGGCTGATGGAGAGGACCGTTGGAGATATGAATTTGATAGAGGTACTGGTATACTTGGATGATGTTATCGTGTTTGGCAGAACTTTAGAAGAACATGAGGAGAGGTTGGAAAAGGTCTTGAAGAGGCTACATGAAGAAGGTCTGAAACTTTCTCCTGAGAAGTGCCAATTCTATCAGTCCTCGGTCCATTACCTGGGCCATATCGTGTCTGAAGAAGGGGTGGCCACTGACCCGGACAAGCTGGATGCTGTTGCTTCCTGGCCGAGACCCACAAATGTGACCGAACTCCGGTCATTCTTGGGCTTTTGCTCCTATTACAGGAGGTTTGTGGAGGGGTTCGCCCAGATTGCCCGACCCCTAAATGAGCTCCTGAAGAATGAAGAAGATGATGTCCCTGAGTTGGTAAAGCCGGCGAAGTCCACCATAGGCCCCCGGAAGGCTAAGGAATCCATCCAGGATCAGTGGACCCCGGAATGCGAAGGGGCCTTTGTCCAGCTGAAGGAAACCCTAACCACTGCCCCTGTGTTGGCCTATGCGGACCCCACAAAACCATATGAACTGCATGTTGATGCCAGCCGAGATGGGCTGGGGGGGGTACTTTATCAGGAGCATGAGGGTCATCTGCGACCTGTTGCCTATGTGAGCAGAAGCCTATTGCCTGCTGAAAGGAATTATCCTACTCACAAACTTGAATTCTTGGCCTTGAAGTGGGCAGTGGTTGACAAATTGAAAGACTACCTGTACGGAGCTGAATTCATTGTCAAGACAGATAATAATCCCCTCACCTATCTGTTGACTACGGCCAAGCTGGATGCAACAGGACATCGATGGTTGGCTGCCCTCTCTAGCTTCAATTTTAGCCTGAAGTATCGGCCAGGAATCGGAAATAGGGATGCAGATGCCCTATCCAGAAGGTTGCATGTTCCACAGGAACCTGCGGAAGAATGGACTCATTTGGCTCCAGAAGGGGTGCGTGCCCTATATCAGGGAACTGAATTTCGATCCCGAGGAGGGTCAAGAGCAGAAGAGATTGGGGTTTCGGCTATCGGAGTACCCAAATGCTACTGCCAGGTGACCCAAGTTGAAGGGGAGGGTTTGCCCCGGCTGTCCAAAAGGGACTTGCGGAAGGAGCAGTTGGAAGACCCTTTGGGAAAACTTCTCTTGGAAGCTCTGGAGATCCAGAGCCCTGAGTTGCTTCTAACTGACTCCCCTCAGGGGGCCCGTCTGTTGCATAGAGAGTGGACCCGGTTACAGATCAGAGAAGGAGTGGCCTACCGGAGAGGTCCATCTGAAGATCTGGAGGAGAAGTGGCAACTGTTCTTACCAGCTAAATACAGAGAGGGAGTTCTGGCCGCTCTTCATGATAATCATGGCCATCTGGGGCCCGAAAGAACCTTTCAGCTTGTCAGGGACAGGTTCTACTGGCCTTGTATGAGGGCCGAAGTTGAAGGATACTGTCATTCTTGTGTCCGGTGTATACAGAGGAAGACTCTGCCACGTCAAGCAGCCCCAATGGGCCATCTACAAAGTCAGGGACCCATGGAGCTGGTGTGCATTGATTTCCTTTGCTTAGAGCCTGATCTGAGTGGCCAGGGGAATGTCCTTGTGGTAACAGACCATTTTACCAGATATGCTCAAGTATTCCCAACAAGGGATCAGAAGGCCTCAACGGTAGCCAAAGTTCTTGTAGAGAAGTTCTTTGTACATTATGGGTTACCACAACGCCTCCATTCTGATCAGGGAAGGGACTTTGAAAGCAGACTGATCAAGAGACTGTTAGATATGTTAGGCATTCAAAAGACTAGAACCACTCCCTACCATCCACAGGGGGATGCCCAGCCTGAACGATTTAACAGGACTCTTTTGGATATGTTGGGGACTTTGAGCTCAGAGAAGAAACAGCATTGGGGCAAGCACGTAGCTGCCATTGTGCATGCCTACAACAGCACTGTCAGTGATGCTACTGGATATTCCCCTTATCGGCTGATGTTTGGAAGGGAGGCTCGGTTGCCAGTGGATTTGGCCTTTGGCATTTCGCCTGATCATACCTCTTCAGCATCGCATAGAGGATATGTGGACCGACTGCGGAAGAGTCTGAAAGCGGCCTATGACAAGGCTCAGGCCACATCTGATCAACGTGGACTGCGGAATAAAAAAAATTTCGACCTAAAAGTTCGGATCCATGACCTGCAACCAGGGGACAGGGTTTTGTTGAGAAACTTGGGTGTCCCGGGAAAACACAAGTTGGCAGACCGCTGGAAGTCCCAACCTTATGTTATCTGCAAGCAACTGCCAAACCTTCCTGTGTACCAAATTCGGCCTGAGGGAAGTGTGGGTCCATTGAAGGCTTGGCATCGGAACCATTTGCTGCCTCTCTCTGAAGCGGTTCGTATGCCCCCTGTGGAAGACTTGTCAGCGGCCCCTTCGACTTCTCGCCGGTCCAGACCAGTTACCAGATCTCAGACGATGCTCCCAGATGAGGGAGAGGGAAGTTCTCCATCTGAAGATTTGGAAGATGAAGAGGAGGTACCCGACTGGTTGTGGTCATCTCAGTTGCCAGAACCCACACCTGCCTCCCTGTCTTCGTCTGACTTGGCTGATAGAGGAGCCCTTCGGGCAGAAGCCCCTGAATTCATACCCTTTCATATGCTTCCAGAAGAAGCAGCTGAGGATGAAGATCCTGAGGAGGAGGTTGCACCCTTCTCTGAAGAAGAACTGACCTCTCTTGAACCATCAGGTGCCTCTGTGTTGGAACATGAGGAGGGGGACATGGAAGAATCCTCAGAAGTGCCTGATCCTAGTACCTCTGAGAGCATGCCTCCACGGGAACAGAGGGAAAGGAGAGTCATTCACCCACCTAAGAGACTGACCTATGATCAATTGGGTGAATGTTCGGAAGAAGCTGTTTTTATCTCCAAAAGGTCTCCTGACCAGCCTAGTTCCTCCACTGTAGATTTGGTGGGGGACAACCCTAGCTCACCCCCAGGCACAACTGTACAGGCCACCCAAGTTTTGGGGGGTCTGTGAGAGATCATGAGAACAAAGTATTGAAGTAGAAAACGTTTGCATTTAAGTTTGTACATAAGGATATTGGGTTTGGCCATTATAATAAGCACAGTTTTTGATGTTCACAATTTGGTTTACTTTGTGAGTTAATGTTTGCGCACATTTGTTGCTCTGACCTCACTATATGTTTTTTTCTCTTTCTCACCTTTTGATGTTTTTTTTTCAACACAAACTTTAAGATGTAAGTGTTTAAGAAATTGCAAAGGCACATGTGCTTTTTAAAGGAGCACTATATAAAAGCACTAGAAATCAGCACTATATTAACACTGTAGAAATCACTTATTTGCTTATTAATTGCACTTTATCGTTTTACTGTTGCACTGCTATTAGAATACAAAATTGGATGTATTCAGATTGACTTATTTCAGCAAAATGTTAATGTTTTTGTTGTATAATGCCAACCTATGCACTAGGGTACATACTGTTGACCTCTTTGGGGACCAAAGTTTCTCAAGTGGGGGGAGTGTGTAGCGGGGTTAAACATGCCTAAAGACACTGTTTGATATGTGGGAAGGAACTAGGCTCCCTCTAGTGGTAGCTGCATGGAATTTCCCGGGCTGTGACTTCCTTTTCACAAGATGAAGAAACTACATCTCCCAGGCTGCTTTGCAAGATCCAGGAACTAGGCTCCCTCTAGTGGTAGCTGCATGGAATTTCCCAGGCTGTGACTTCCTTTTCACAAGATGAAGAAACTACATCTCCCAGGCTGCTTTGCAAGATCCAGGGTGCACGGCTGCACCGCACGGCACTATGGGGGAGGTTATTTAAAGGAAGAGAGAAGCGCGCGAAGGGGGGGGGCCTTTCTGCGCTGGACTCTGAGGAACCAGCGAGCGAGAGTGAAGGACTGACACTGGATATTGGGCCAGAGCCTTTTAGCCTGGAGGGACGACGTGGAACCGTCCCATCTCAAGCACGAGGCACATTCCTGGAGGTCATACTGCTGTTTGCCGAGACCGGAAGTCATCCGCCAGAAGGACCCCGCGCGGCTGGCATATAGCCAAAGGACTGAGACCGCAGTGGAAGCGCGCGAAGGAGAAACTTCTGGTGGTGAGAGGGCACATGCCCAATAACTGACTTTATCTGCTGAAGAGACAGTTTTATCTACAGATAGCGGTAGCGCAGCAGGAGGTGATAAAACCCCGGGGTTTATCACCATACCCTCTCAGGAGACTCATAGACAAACAATAAGGTCTGTAAAGGAGTCGCCAGAGGCTTATCTCTCTCGCAGAAGTTATTGCTCAGTTACGCAGACACCCTGCGGTGACAACTAACAGCTCGTTGTTTTTTTCTCTCTTGATCTTTATTCCTAATCTGGATTACAAATGAGCTCTATTCAATAACCTTGCTAGCGAAGATCAACAAGAAAGAGGAGAACTCTGGGGGAGGGACTCAGATAGGCCCACCTACCTGGTACTGTGTCTAGCCTTAATGCAGGAGGAGTGTGGGGGTATTCTTTTACCTTTTTAAAGCTGTTTTAAATAACCTTTTATGGACTTGTATTGTATTGTATTGTATCTCCCCTATTCAATTTGATACATAGTAAACTAAGTTTGGTTAATTACAATCTTGTGCGTTGTTCCATTGTGTCACCCAGAAGGACTACTATTCAAGAAGGTAACAAGGTATTGTTGCATAGTGAAGTATTGTATTCCAACCTGTGTATCTATTTGATAGTCCAGTCCTATTCAGGGTCAGTTGTGCCTGAGGAGGGATCGAGCCAATTTGATTGGGTTGTTAGGCAGGGTGTAGACCCAATAATATAATCAGCAGCTCCTGCGGGGGTGGTGCTACACATATGTATATTCAGAAATGCTGGGAAAGTAAACCAAATCCCCAACGAAACCTGGGATATCGGGAGAATATGGAATGTGATGTGTTTTTTACACTGTATGTATAGACTCTGGTGTTGGTAAGACTTTTCACTTCTTCTGATCCAGATGCCAAGTGACCCTGGCAGCCAGCTCCAGCTTGAACTGAAGAAAGCAGATCAGGCAGAAGCGGGAAAGGGGCATAGGACAGGGAATGGGATGGGGCATAGGACAGGGAATGGGATGGGGCATAGGATGGGGCACGCTTACACATACAATGCTGAAGGAACAGTTTGGCCAGAGGTCAGATTTTGTGTACAAAGGAAGTACATGGCCAGTTCTGTGGAGTTTTTCTATTCCATGCAGTTTTATTTGTTAGGGTTGTAGACCACATTGGGCTTGATCAGTCACTGGTCGTGAGTGGGTGATAATGTGGGCGAGTAAAGAAGTAGAAGAAAAAAGAATGGAGTCCTCTTAGGGCTTGGGTTCCTTCCTTCAGGTATGGCCTTAGGGCTGTTCCACACGTAGATTTGGAAAGGTGAGTAGAAAGGAGCACCCGGTTTCCAATTGGGTACAATTGGGAAGGTAAGTTAGAGGGCGTTTGTTGAAAATAGCAACAAGTACTTCGATTCAACATGTTTGAAGGGAATAGCCATGAAGAAGGGGGGGGGGGGGTCCATGTTCCCTCGAAAATGCGTTGGCGCGAGGTAGCTATTTTCAATAAACGCCTTCTTACTCACCTTCAGAGTTGTATAAAGTACTCGAAACCCATACTTGAGAAAAAGTACAAGTGCTCGATCAAAAAGTGACTTGAGTAGAAGTGGAAGTGCTCGATCAAAAATTGACTTGAATAGAAGTACTAAAGTATTCAACATTTTTTGTACTTAAGTATTGCAAGTAGTTTTTTAAAACATTTTGCTACTCAAGTAATGAAAGTAAAAGTACCAGTAGTTTTGAAAAAAAAAATTGCTACTCAAGTACTGAAAGTAAAAGCACAAGTACTGTGTTATGTAGTTATTAAAGAAAGAAGTCAAACGTTTGAACATCATATTGTTTTTTATTATTTCAAATGCAGCTTTTATTTATACATACAGTAGCATTTATTTTCGTATGCGCTGATAATACACATGTTTTGAGCTTCATGAAACCTGCCATCTACTGTTCTGGCAGTGGTAATTTTTATAATAGTAACGAGTAATTATGCAGCACAAAAAAAAAATATCAGAGTAGAAGTATTGAAATCATCGAAAAAAATGTAGTGAAGTAAAAGTGGAAGTGGGAGAAAAAAATTCTACTCTAGGAAAGTACAGATACCGCCTTTCGGTACTTAAGTACGGTAGTGAAGTAGTTCTACTTAGTTACTATACATCTCTGGTCACCTTCCAACTTGTATCTTATTGGACACTGGGTGCTTCTTTTTACTCGCCTTTCCAAATCTATGTGTGGAACGTGTGTAGGTTTAGAGATTTTAGTGTTGGGGTGGAATTCTAGTTTAATTCTTGCTGCCCATGTAACACAGAAGGTTTTCTCTAACACCCATACACCGCACATATGCATCCATGGTGGCTGAGGTCTCTGTGCGGAAAGGGCCCTCACTATACACACTCAGATCAGCTCTCAGTCTCTACTACTGATAAGTGGGCAGCGGGATCGGCTCCCAGTCATCTGATCGCTGTGACAGCCAATCACAGAAGTCACCTTATCATCCGGTCCTTCCCCCAGGTTCAGGAAGGGGTTAAAGAAAAATTTTATCTACAAGTTCATTAAAGGAGCAAGAGGAGAAGAGTCGGGATACTTTAAAGTGGCAGTAAAGTTGGTGGGATTTTTGACTTACTGTAAAATCCATCTCTCTGATGTTCATTGACGGACACAGCTCCTGATCTTCTTAACCATTGGGTTGTACTGCCCCTTACAGGAGTAGTACACTAGGCAGAAAAAAATCTGGCTACGCCTATGGGCAGTCCCAGGGGGTATACTCCCTCTCCCTGCTATAGGTACTCAGTTTAGCTACAAGCAGTGTCGGAAGAATTACAACTCCACAGAGGTGTGGGTGCTGTGTCCATCAATGAACTACAGAGAAATGGATTTTACGGTAAGTCAAAAATCCCATTTTCTCTTCTGTTCATTGACGGACACAGCTCCTGTTCTTCATAACCATTGGGACGTCTCAAAGCAGTGTTAAACATGAGGGGTGGGAACAGCAAACAGAAATTCTCAAGGCTAACTATAGCCAACCAGGCAACAGGAGCTCAACTAAAACAACTAGAACTCACCTGAAAAAGACAATACACCTTCTAAGAGGATCAGGTCCTCTAAACAGCAGCATGAAAACCTTGCGCCCAATGGAAGCAGATGTCAACACATCCACTTTATAGAACTTTGTGAAAGTGTGCACCAACGACCAGGTGGCCGCCTTGCAGACCTGCGTCACTGACGCCTGATAACGGGAGGCCCAGGAGGCACTGAGTGCCCGAGTAGAGTGCGCCTTGACAGGGAAAGGAGGAACCTGACCTTTAATAGAATAGGCCTGAAGCACCGTCGGGGATGGCGGGGGGCGGCGCTTTTTGCAAGCACGTCGCCCAAAAGCCACCTCCACCTGGGACACCAAGGACTCCAGGACCGCCATCAGTGCAGCCATGGATGGGACCCCGAGGACCCCTCAGCTTCAGAGAGGGGATCAGGTGGGGAAATGTGCTGCAAAAACTCCCATGAGTCACCAGGGGGACCCCACAAAAAGTGTAAAACACTGCTAAGGGACAACCCCACTGCTCTGGCAGCTCACCCAGTTGCCAGCCACCGAGCACCAATCGATCTTAAGTAGACAGGGAGAGGACTCCACCAGACTCACCACCCCACAGAAACCAGGCACCGCAGCTACCAGGAGAATCTGCACTGCACGAACGGCTATCAGGAAACAAAAAGATCCAAGAGTCAGCACCAGGGGATGAGGAGCTCCCACCACCAAAATCGCTGCCCAGAGGGCTCCACTGGCATGGCTGCCGCTATTTTCAATGGCAAACCCCCGAAAAATGGCCGCCGGACTACACAAACTTGGCCACTGTGCATTAAGCACACAGGCTATAAGAAAATGGAGGCACCAGGAGGGATCCCTAGGTCTCAGAAAACGGCACAGGCAGGAAGGGGGGCCCTGGCAGATACAGCCCCCCCCCACAGCCGGTCACCCAGCCCCCCTGCCTCCATCGCCAACACAGCACCCTCCCCCCACCCAGGCCACCCCACAGCCCCAGTGTCAGTGAAGGATGTGGGGCAAGATGGCCACCCACAGGGACCACCAGACCGATGAGGGGGTGCCTAATGGGAAGGAGGGGAGCCCAAGGGTCCAACTGTCCCATGGAGGGGCCCACGTCCACCCCAAAACCCTTCAGGGGTAGAGGGTGGACAGTAGCTTACCATACCAGGAACCAGACAGGCACTGCTCCAGACAGAACCTCTTCTCCATCGAAATGGGGGGGGGGGGGGGCTGTCAGCCAGGAGGAACTTTGCTACTTGTCCAAGACCCGGTCGTATGCGACCTCGCGAGACGTTTAACTCGCAGACCAGCCCCCGTCGTGCACAGATGAGGTCTGTACGTGCTCGCTGGCCAGACTAGGGTGACCACTGGATCTAGATTATCCAGCCCATCGCCCAGTCCGGCAGTTTATTTGTAGATCTCACAGGAAAAAATCCAGGAGAAAAAAATTCTATCTAAAAATAAAAAATTGCCAGGACCAGAGATCCCAGCAAGGAATTAGGTCCTTACCCCTGACTAGGCAGAACGTATAGCAGTGAGGGAGTATACCCACTGGGACTGCCCATAGGCGTAGCCAGACTTTTCTGCCTGGTGTCCTACTCCTGTAGGGGGCAGTATAACCCAATGGTTAAGAAGATCAGGAGCTGTGTCCGTCAATGAACGAAAGAGATAAAAGGCCCCCCTCCCTGCAGGTTTTAGCTATATTGTGCTAGTATGCACTGTATACTAGCACATTATGTTAGACTTACCTGCCCTGTCCCCACTGAGGTGCTCAGACACAGGGAAGGGCCGATTTAACCCAGCAGGCTGAATGAAAAAAAAAAACTGTTGGGTTAGGAAGAGCTGCTGTACTAACAATCCGACATTAGTACAGCAACCCCCCCCCCCCCCCCACTGAGCCATTGTGTTCTGACTGGGGGACAGCTCCCCCCCCCCCCCCGCCAGAACACTTCAGTCAGCTCTCTCTGCCATTGGCTAAGAGCGCTGATCGGGAGCCGGTGGGCAGCTGGTTT
This sequence comes from Pelophylax lessonae, assembly GCF_965119305.1. Lineage (NCBI taxonomy): Eukaryota > Metazoa > Chordata > Amphibia > Anura > Ranidae > Pelophylax > Pelophylax lessonae. The sequence continues at coordinate 804,358,233 of NC_138768.1, read as the reverse complement.
CCCAGCATGCACATCCGACAGAAGCCAGCCAAACCAGCTGCCATACACAGGGGTTGAATGTCGGCCATTTTTTTGTTTTTTCCAGCGGATGTCTCCGAACATTCCGCCCGTGTGTACTAGGCTTCAGAGCTCACCACACACATCACAATCTGATTGTACAATCACCTTTTACATAAAAGCCTTATAGTGCAAGGGCATGCCTGGTTGTATACAGATTGGTTGTATAGATGAGGGAGGTCCTCCTATCACACAGATTGGGTAGATCTCAGGCTGATTGTACAGAGATTGGCTGTTCAGATTGTAAAGAGAAGTCATACACACATTATGACCTGAGCATACAATCTCTGTACAATCATTCTATGATCTACCCAATCTTAGTCATAAGTTGTATAGATTAGGGAAGTCCTCTTATCACATAGATTGGGTAGATCATTGATTGATTGTACAGAGATTGTATGGTCAGGTTGTAATGTGTGTATGATGACTCCTTCTCTTTACAATCTGAACAGCCAATGTCTGTACAATCAGGCTGATGATAGGAGGAGCTCCCTCATCTGTAAAATCAGGCTCCTATGCTGGTTGTAGATTGTAAGGTGTGTGATGCCCCATCCATAGATGATGATTGGCACTGTGTATAATGGAGGATGGTGCTAGGATATGTTGTGTCGGTCCTGTGTATATAATGGAGGATGGTGCTGGTATTATATTGTGTCGGTCCTGTGTATATAATGGAGGATGGTGCTGGTATTATTTTGTGTCGGTCCTGTGTATGGTCCCTGTACTGATGATCCGAGGTGATCGCACACAAAGGATGGACTGGGGGAACCCTCAACCTAATTATCCAGGCTGCTGGAGGGGGCGGGTCGGTGGGCATGCCGTGGGCGGGGAAAGACAAGGTGCCCACCCAGGCTGTCTGCGGCCAATTGTCCTAAATGATGAAGTGGGCGGTTCGGTGGGCGTGCCATGGGCGGATCCCAGAGTCAGACACACACACAGAGGTAGAGCGCGCTGAGGTTGCAGTGCTGTGTATGAGCTGATGTCGGATCGGTTTCCTCCGGAGAGCGGACGGGGGGGAGGACTTCACCATGAAAGAGACCTTTATAGAGGAATTCCTGCTGGCCACAGAGGACTCCCCCAATAGCAGCCAGCTATCGGTGAGTGATCCCCCGATCTTCATTGTGCTGTGTGTAGGGATCTTCTCCTAGATAACTTCCCACTGTGCGGAGACCACAACTTCTTTGTCCTTCTATAGAGGATGGACGATGTGATTGGCTGTACAGGAGTCCCAGCTGTCATTTCCAGGCACAATCACAGAGCACCAGTCCTACTATCCCTCCTAATAATAAAAGCTCTATATATGGGGACCATACACCCTTCCATCATCATCATCGATTTCTTCTATCGATCTGCAGTCCCCAATCATTCCATACCACACACACACTCCATTGTTGGAAGATACAATCAGAAGTTATCCATAGTTTTTCCACCATAAAACTTCTAATTTATCCAATCCACGAGCTGATCAATCCGTTCCAGCGCTTCCAATCAATGCAAACCTTCCCCACCAATCTACTCACTATCATCCAATCTGATCAAAATCAAGTCTAATTTGATTGGAAGGGGATTTATATCTATTCGACTCATTGCAAATCTAATCGTTTTCATCAAATCGTACATTTACAGTGTGTATGGCCACTATAAGGCTCCCTATGCACATTACAATCTGACCATACAATCTGTGTACAATCAACTTTCCATCTATCACAACTCTGTAATGTGAGGACCTCCCTCATCTATCCAATCACTGTACACAACCCAGACATCATTTTCTGGTATCGATTTTTCCTTAGATTTACCAAACCCATAGAATATGAGGAGGTGACACCTAAACACGTCTATTTGTATGCAGTCAGGCAGACCTTTCACTACATAGTTGAAGGTAAATCTAATGGAAATTGTGTAATGTATGGGCAGTTTTACACTACATACTTGTTGGTAGATCTAAAGGAGATAGTACAATCAGATTGTATTGTGTGTAATGAGCATAAGGCTCATACCTATGTGCTTTTTTAGCTTTTTTACTTTTGTAGACCTGTTTTTTGGTGTTTGTTTTAGCCAATGGCATGCTAGGCACTAGGAGGAGAGGCCAGGAATTGGACATTTTCAGGCGCTCCTATTTAAGTGTCCACATGGGGCGAATGTCAGGTGACATCGGCTGGCGTAATAAACACGATGTGTATGGCAGCCGGCTTCTGTCCAAGGATTATGACCAAAAAAGGTCTGCTGACCGACTCCTGATCAGCACTGTCAGCCAATGGCAGGGAGCGCTGATCGGAGTGTTGGGGGGGGTCCCCCTGTCAGAACACATTGGTACAGCGGGGGGGGGGGGGGGTCGCTATATTAACATTGGATTGTTAGTACAGCAGCCCGACCAGAGCTGTCAGATTTGTATTTTTTTGTTCTGGGTCGAATGAAATAAAGCTGGTATCGTGTACCAGGCATCAAATCTCCTTTTCCTTCAGAGGCTACTGAATGCCTGTTTTTTTGCCGCCAGACACGCCACAACTGCTTGCGATGCACAAAGTTGCAGGCGTTTGCGCTGCTTCCCCATTTGCTTCGTTGTGTAGCGTTCATCAGGCTCGCCAGTCGCTACATGTTGGGTAAACTTTCCTACAGACGTGAAGCATCACACCTGTGACATGTAAACGCCCCATCTGCTGCTTATTGGCAGATAGCAGAGACATTGAGACATGTCTGAACTGCTTAAATACCTTCCCCCGGCCTACTTTACTTTTTGTAGCTTTGGGCAACAAACAAATGACAGTCAGGTGTGAATATTCCCCATAGAATACAATAGGAATCTTCATTTCCAGCTCGGGGCTCATCATTACTTTACTTAGTGCTAGTTCTTATCAAAGCTGGAGCTGTGCATGGCGAGCAGTCCGCTTATATCTTCAGCTATGCTTTGACGATGAAAACTAGAAGCTGATTGGTTGGTTGCCATGCACAGATTGTCTGCTCCAGTTTTCATAAACCCCCCTAAGCCTCCGAGGGTTCATCTGAAATCGCATGATTTCAAAGCCGCGTCTCAGTGCAACTTCAGGAAACTGCGTGGCTTCATATACAGATGTCTATCCAAGTCCCATCCGAAAAGTGGTGCAGGAACTAGTTTTCCAAATTGGTGCAGCACTGCAAAGTCCTCATTGCACCGATTTGAACAGAGCGATTGCCAGCAATAGGCTGCGACTTGTCATGCGATTTGACCTGTCAAACCACATGACAAATTGTTCCAGTGTGAACGGGGGCTCAATGTGTGTTGGCCAAAAAAGTTTATTTGGATGCCTTGACAACCAGCAGCTCATTGAAAACACCGAAAAATTGTATGAAAGCACCCATAGACCGCACATACAGTGCATCCAGAAAGTATTCACAGCGCTTCACTTTTTCCACATTTTATGTTACAGCCTTATTCCAAAATGGATTAAATTCATTATTTTCCTTAAAATTCTACAGACATTACCCCATAATGACAATGTGAAAGTTTGTTTGAAATCTTTGCAAATGTATTAAAAATAAAAAAGATCACCACATGTACATAAATATTCACAGCCTTTGCCGTGACACTCAAAATTGAGCTCAGGTGGATCCTGTGTCCACTGATCATCCTTGAGATGTTTCTACAACTTGATTGGAGTCCACCTGTGGTAAATTCAGCTGATTGGACATGATTTAGAAAGGCACACACCTGTCCATATAAGGTCCCACAGTTACTGTACAGGTCAGAGCACAAACCAAGCCATGAAGTCCAAGGAATTGTCTGTAGACCTCTGAGACAGGAATGTATTGAGGCACAGATCTGGGGAAGGGTACAGAAACATTTCTGCAGCATTGAAAGTCCCAATGAGCATAGTGGCCTCCATCATCTGTAAATGGGAGAAGTTTGAAACCACCAAGACTCTTCCTAGAGCGAGCCGCCTGGCCAAACAGCATTCAGGGGAGAGGGGCCTTAATTGGAGAGGTGACCCAGAATGTGATGGTCACTCTGACAGAGCTCCAGCATTTCTCAGTGGAGAGGAGAACCTTCCAGAAGAACAACCATCTCTACAGCACTCCACCAATCAGACCTGTATGGTAGAGTTGCCAGATGGAAGCCACTCCTCAGGCAAATGACAGCCTGTCTGGAGTTTACCAAACTGCACCTGAAAGACCCTCAGACCATGATAAAAATATAATTTTGTTGTCTGATGAAACAAAGATTGAATTTGACCTGAATGGCAAGTGTCATGCCTGGAGGAAATCAGGCACCACTTATCACCTGGCCAATACCATCCCTACAGTGAAGCATGGTGGTGGCAGCATCATGCTGTGGAGATGTTTTTCAGGGGCAGGACCTGGGAGACTAGTCAGGATCGAGGGAAAGATGAATGCAGAAATGTACAGAGACATCCTTGATGAAAACTGCTCCAGAGCGCTCTGGACCTCAGACTGGGGTGAAGGTTCATCTTCCAACAGGACAACGACCCTAAGCACACAGCCAAGATAACAAAGGAGTGGCTATGGGACAACTCTATGAATGTCCTTGAGTGGCCCAGCCAGAGCCCAGACTTGAACATCTTTGGGAAGATCTGAAAATGGCTGTGCACCAACCCTTCCCATCCAACCTGATGGATCTTGAGAGGTCCTGCAAAGTAGAATGGGAGAAACTGCCCAAAATAGGTGAGCCAAGCTTGTAGCATCATACTCAAAGACTTGAAGCTGTAATTGGTGCCAAAGGTGCTTCAACAAAGTATTGAACAAATGCTGTGAATACTTACATTTTCTGTTTTAATAATTTAGCGAAGATTTCAAACAAACTTCTTTCATGTTGTCATTATGGGGTATTGTTTGTAGAATTTTGAGGAAAATAATACGTTTAATCCATTTTGGAATAAGGCTGTAACATAAAAAGTGAAGCGATGTGAATACATTCTGGATGCACTGTATAATCTGACCTGGATGTAGTTGGAGTGACCTGGGCGTTGTGCTGGGATGATCCATCCAATGGCCCCATAGACAGCCGATCAGGGTGAAGTGTCTTTGCTTTGTTGCAGGGTCCCCCCCTACAATCTGTGTTCAGACGAATGAAATTGTGTCTGGGTGGGATCATTCATTAGTGAGTTGCAGGGAAGGTGCAGCCGGTGTTGATGTGGGAACAGCATGGGGTGCTGAGCTGTGCCAAGGATTGTTTGCTTTGTCTGAGTTCTGCACATTTATTTTACAATGTGAACCCTCAGAGGGGAGCCGGCCATAGACTCACTATGACATTTACTGCTTGTATGCCGGGAGCAGATCTCCGCCAGAGAGACGCTTTGTATCAGGCTTGCTGGAGTGGAATCTATAGAGAAAGTTCAGTGGTGGTTATTATTATTATTATTATTATACAGGATTTTAATAGCGCCAACAGTTTGCACAGTGCCTTACAAGAGTGGTTGGCACTTCAGTCTGGCGGTACTGAGGTCCTCGGTTTAAATCCCACCAGCTGCATGGAGTTTGCATGTTTTCTCCCGGTGCTTATTCGGGTTTCCTCCACACTCCAAAGACATGCTGCTATGTTCATTCGACCCCTTTAAGAGGAGGATTGTCTGTCCATCTTTTTATATGGATCGCAGTATATCTCAATGGGCGGGCAGATGTAAACCAATGTGCGTCACTTTACATCCACCCACAACCCAGGCCATTTAGGTCCACAAAACAAATGGAAAGGGTGTGTCCCAATCGGAACATATCAGATGAAGGACTCCCATCCATTTGCCCAAAGAGATGGAGGAAAACTTTAAAAGGACACGGATGTAAAAGTGATATCCATACCAATCTGATCTGTTTACAGATCTCCTGCGGTCCGGGGTGGCTGTGCAGAAGGACTCTAAATTGGCCATAGTATGTGTATGTGAGATAGGGACCTTAGGCGGACTATACACTTTACAATCTGACTGTACAATCTTTTAGATCGGCCATCAACTAGGTAGTGCAAGAGCCTGTCTATTTATTTTGGGCCTGTCTGATTTCATCCTAAGTGAATATATTCCTGGTATAGAAAACCAAGATTGTACAATCAGATTGTGTTGTGTATGGCCAGTCTTCAATTGTCAGCTCCCTGAGGACAGTGGCTGGTGGTAATATACAATATGTAAAGCACTGCATACATTCTCTGAACTCTATAAATACTGACATTTAATAGAGCCAAAAGTCTAGACAAAGTATCCTACTGGCTCTACAGATTTGTTATCTTTGTCTTCTGAACTGATCAGACTGTTTGGGTTTACTTTGTATGTGGTTTAACCATCTCCTGATGATTAGAAAAAGAGATAAAGAAGCCATGAAACGTTTTATCACACTATTCACTTGTATACATTGTTTCGGTGTACTCTGGTACATAGACCGGACGTTTTTCTTTCTGTTACAAATGTTTGGGTATAAAGATCAAGGACTGCCTGCTACTTCATTTGTTCTTTTTCCCTAGTATGATCAGGGTGCGTGTATATAGTAAGGGTGCACGCCGATCCAAGGTGTGTGTAGTGTATATAGTAAGGGTGCACGCCGATCCAAGGTGTGTGTAGTGTATATAGTAAGGGTGCACACCGATCCAAGGTGTGTGTAGTGTATATAGTAAGGGTGCACGCCAATCCAAGGTATGTGTGCGTGTATATAGTAAGGGTGCACGATGATCCAAGGTGTGTGTAGTGTATATAGTAAGGGTGCACGCCGATCCAAGGTGTGTGTAGTGTATATAGTAAGGGTGCACGATGATCCAAGGTGTGTGTAGTGTATATAGTAAGGGTGCACGATGATCCAAGGTGTGTGTAGTGTATATAGTAAGGGTGCACGATGATCCAAGGTGTGTGTAGTGTATATAGTAAGGGTGTATACCGATCCAAGGTGTGTGTGTGTATATAGTAAGGAGGCACGTCGATCCAAGGTGTGTGTAGTGTATATAGTAAGGGTGCACGATGATCCAAGGTGTGTGTAGTGTATATAGTAAGGGTGCACGCCGATCCAAGGTGTGTGTAGTGTATATAGTAAGGGTGCACGCCGATCCAAGGTGTGTGTAGTGTATATAGTAAGGGTGCACGCCGATCCAAGGTGTGTGTAGTGTTTATAGTAAGGGTGCACGCCGATCCAAGGTGTGTGTAGTGTATATAGTAAAGGTGCACGCCGATCCAAGGTGTGTGTAGTGTATATAGTAAGGGTGTACGCCGATCCAAGGTGTGTGTAGTGTATATAGTAAGGGTGCACGCCGATCCAAGGTGTGTGTAGTGTTTATAGTAAGGGTGCACGCCGATCCAAGGTGTGTGTAGTGTATATAGTAAAGGTGCACGCCGATCCAAGGTGTGTGTAGTGTATATAGTAAGGGTGTACGCCGATCCAAGGTGTGTGTAGTGTATATAGTAAGGGTGCACGCCGATCCAAGGTGTGTGTAGTGTTTATAGTAAGGGTGCACGCCGATCCAAGGTGTGTGTAGTGTATGTAGTAAGGGTGAACGTCGATCCAAGTTGTGTGTAGTGTATATAGTAAAGGTGCACGCCGATCCAAGGTGTGTGTAGTGTATATAGTAAGGGTGTACGCCGATCCAAGGTGTGTGTAGTGTATATAGTAAGGGTGCACGCCGATCCAAGGTTTGTGTAGTGTACAGGCATACCCCACTTTTAAGTACACAATGGGACCAGAGCATGTATGTAAAATGAAAAAGGACTTAAAGTGAAGCAATACCTTTTTTCATTTCTCAATGCATGTAAATATACTAGCTCCATAGGAAATCTTGGTCAGCTTGACATGGCACTGCTCCCAAACCATGTGACAAGGATACCAAGCTTGGGGAGCATGTTAAGAGGATCCAGGACTATGACATAGTAGATTACCTAGGCAAGCTGGCCAGCCACAAACAGGATATGTTGTAGTCCTGGGTCCCCTCTCGGTGCTCCCTACGTTTGGTATCCCTGTCACTTATGGTTTGGGAGCAGTGCCATGTCAAGCTGACCAAGATTTCCTACAGACGACAATGTTAAAAACCGGGAGTAGTGTCATGCCAAGCTGAACAAGCTTTGTCCTTGTTGAATGTCCTTAATCGCGAGTGTACTTAAAGTGAGTGTACTTAAAGCGGGGTATGCCTGTATATAGTAAGGGTGCACACCGATCCAAGGTGTGTGTAGTGTATATAGTAAGGGTGCACACCGATCCAAGGTGTGTGTAGTGTATATAGTAAGGGTGCACACCGATCCAAGGTGTGTGTAGTGTATATAGTAAGGGTGCACACCGATCCAAGGTGTGTGTAGTGTATATAGTAAGGGTGCACGCCGATCCAAGGTTTGTGTAGTGTATATAGTAAGGGTGCACGCCGATCCAAGGTTTGTGTAGTGTATATAGTAAGGGTGCACGCCGATCCAAGGTTTGTGTAGTGTATATAGTAAGGGTGCACGCCGATCCAAGGTTTGTGTAGTGTATATAGTAAGGGTGCACGCCGATCCAAGGTTTGTGTAGTGTATATAGTAAGGGTGCACGCCGATCCAAGGTGTGTGTAGTGTAGTATAGAACATTCCCAGATAAATGGTAGTAAACTTTAGTAGGGTAGGAGGACAGTGGACGTTCACTCTGCGTGCTGCGACAGCTTGTGTGCCTGACATTTCATGGCAAATCGCAGGCATTCATCTTCGATCGATCTTATACTAAATTTGGCTGATTAATTAGTTTGCAGGAGTGGAATCTTATGGACCGTTTTTATGATCTTTTTAAATGTTTTCACATTTTTAGCTGAAAATAATCCTGTGACGGACCTGAGCTCTTCAGGCTGAATGTATAATAAAGGAATTCAGTTCAGTGACAAATAATCAGCAGAAGCAGAGACACGGGCAGATGATGTTCTGTACCAACCCTGACTTTCCTGTGTGGCTGGCTGAACACGGATGAGATCCGCTACGGTCTTCTGGGCTGCTAAAGGCGCCTGTGATTGATTGCTAGTAAGCGCTAAAAATGCAGTTGCATGTATTTGATTGCACAAACTTGGAGCATTGTGTGAATATTACTGGATAATTTGTCACTGCTTGTTTTTTCTAAGTTCCTTATGTGTCTAAATTATTAACAATTATTCATGGGCTGATCATGGATAGAAAAGTCATGCCTAGCCCAACCTTCTTTTTCCTTCTCCTGATTAGTCCTCAATTGTGATGACCTCATGATCAAAAAGAAATTGAAGGCAGGACCAAGCTAAATAGTGAAAGGTCAAAATAACTGCCTATAGTTTCTTTAAGATGTGCGTTTTTCACAAAAGATAATCTCCACCTTCCTCCTTTGTAGGGGCAGTGCATTGCGTCTTTGCAACATTTGTTATTTATTTTTTTTTCCTAACTACTGCTTCATTGAAGTGTCATTCAAGTCTATCCAACAGTGCAGTGGCATTACTGTTTATGAAGCCTCTGACATTTAGGTGCACCGTCCAGCCCCTCTGCTGGCAGCCTATTAAACTGCATGGGAGGCTGACAACTGCTGCGGCTGGACAGAGTACCTAGGGGTACCAACATTCAGGGCCGGGACAAGGGGTGGGCAGATGACCTTGTCCCGGCACTGCTAACATATTTAGGGCAGCATGCGCTGAGTGACAAATATTTTTTATGTTCTGGGCGTTCTTCTCATACTGCCCTGAACTTTTAGTTCCTGTAGGTGCTCAATCTATCTGCAGTGACCTCTCCTAGAGTTTGACAGGCTGCCGGCAGTAGGACTGGAAGATGCATTTGTCCCCTTTGTCTACACCTAACACCAGAGCCTCCTTACGTCAGGGCTAAACGCCCAGTGTGTATACAGTGGCCTTAACCACAGCAGCCGGGTTTGAGTTTATTCCAATCCTGTTTATTTTCCACCATTTCTGATTGGCTAGTGTGAGTTACTGCACCCACCTGTATGAGCCTAAAAAAAGCTACATGTAGAAGGGGATGACAGTTGCCTGATTGGCTAGCACTCTCATGTCTACGGACGCAGTACATGACCCTCAACCAACCGCTCTTGATTATGCATAGAGAGAAAGAGGGATGGAGATATCAGCAATAAATGAAGGCTTATCTTACCTGTAATTGGAAACTTTGACCCATACTTCAAAAATAAATCCTGGAATAAATTTCAATGCTACTGGAAACCACTTCAGTTTTTGTAAATCACTTCTACTGCATGTGAGTGTGTAAATGAACGCCTATTTATATAAAATACCAAACTATAAATATCTTCACACGCAGGACACTTCCTATTACCCATTACAGTGTACAGAACTCCTACTTCCTTCTATCTTCGGAATTTTTTTTTTTAATTTCACTTAGAGGTAAGACTGGTTCCACATTCATTTTGGTAGCTGATTTGTTCCAGGACAGTGTCTGCAGTCTTTGCAGTGCGCTGGAGGACATGCTGTCATGTGACGTATACGTGACCGTACAAGTGATGTAATGGCTTTGAATGATTTCCATTGTAGACAGGTAATCGATTGAATGATCCCCTGTGCTTAACCTCTGACCTTTTATCAACCATATATGCTTAGCATTATACTAACAAAAATTATTTGTCATGTATTAACATGGAGGACAGCTTGTTGGTCTTTGGTATTTGGATGAACCTTGTATTACAAACTAAAATTGTAACTAAATTATGAGCTAAATTATTAACGTAAAGAGGCACTAAACACACTGTTTGACATTAATCCTTCTTTTTCTATATGTGGTTGATGGTAATGTAATTATTTTAACAAATAAAAAAATGATTCAAGACTTTTTCCTAACTGATTTATAGCTGTTGCATGACCCAGCTCTTTCCCAGCCTGTCTGCAGGGAAACCTAGGCAGGAGGAACTTCTATTCCTCTGCTGCTGGTCACGTGTTCAAAAAAAAAAAAAAGAGCATTTGGGATGCAGAGTAAAAATAATTCATATCAATAAACTGTTTTTAGATTGTCACACATATATATTTGAAATGAAATCTTTAGTATTTTTGGGCAATAACCTGGTGTGGGCTGATTTTCTGCCAGTCACACCTGTGTCACGCCTCCCAGCCTGTGTCTTAGAATGAGAGGGAGGTGAAGCCTCCATCAATCAAGATGTAATATCCCGCCCCACTGTGTTTAGCTGGTTAGTGGATATGGTGGAGGAGGAAGGGAGTGGGCTGTCATTTACCACTGTGTATACACTCACATGTGTAACTCTATAGTCACATGGTCTGCTCAGATGTGATAAGAAGAAAATACACTAAAAACTGAGCAGGTGCACTAGCTGCCAACATTGTTCTGCAAAATCCCCAACTGCAGTGGGTACATAAACAGACAGAAGGTGGAGATAGAGAGCAGCAGGATCAACCAGTGTTTGTTTTTTTTTTTTCCTATAGTGAGTATGAACAGCATCTATTGATACACCATTTATTGATAGTTTTTTTTTAATGATGTGGGTTTAATGGCACTTTATTTCAGTTAACTTATCCATCCCAAAAGAGACTTATTTTAAAGTGAAGATTTGCTATGTTATAGGAATTAATTAGAAGTGTTAGGGTGGGATCACACTTATGCAAATTGGATGCGGGTTTCCACTTCGTATGACAGGAGAGTGTGACTGGCTTTCAATGGAGCCGGTTCCCACAGCTCTGGGGCCCGCGGTCCGCATTGAAAAAGGGTCCTGTGCGTCTTTTGGCTGTTTTAGGTGCAAATTCAGGCAAATATTTGGACCTGATTTTCACCAAGTTCGGTTAACAGGGACACAACAGACCCGTGGCTGCATCAGTGGGAACCCAGCCTTAATTGAGCCTAAACGGTACCCTTGAGTAGTTACCTTTTTTTGTCTTCAATTTCTCCTAAACAAATTAGCAGTGCACTTCCTGTGAGTTTGCCTGGGAACTTCTTGCATACAGCCGCATAGATGTATGTGTGCTGCTGTGAGATCTATGGCACTGCTTTCTCTGACTGCTAGTCTGGGGAGATTTGGGGTGAGATTTGATGATGTCCCTACTGTGCTGCTTGCTGGAATGGAGGCTCTTGACAAGAGGAAGCAAGGTGTTGCCTATAACAAGAGGGTCACCTCCACAAAAAATTCAAAATAAGTCATGGCAAGTCAGTAATAGGGAAAGATCAACCCAAGATGACACCATGCAATACTGGTGATGGGTCCTTTTATCTTCTGCTGGCCTTTTTTTTTTTGAGTTCCAGAGCAGTGGATCTGCTTTGGTCTGAAAATGGGCTGAAGCGTATTCGGCACCTTGGTTTGACTGCAAGTACTTTTACTAAGCCTCCTATTTCATCCTAGGCCGAGGATAAATCCTTTTGACCTCACTCTAATTCCACTGAGTTTCTGGCATTTGACCGGAAGTTGACTTAAGCCCCGTACACACGTCCCGAATGTCGGCCGAACGATCGGCCGTCTTTTGTCCGGTGCTGTCCTGTTGGCTGAAAACTGCAAAAGACAGCACATGAATTTTGTCGGCCAACAACAGCCGACTGCAGAAGTGATGTCATGTGATGGTTAACTTTCCTTGTCTTTTTTTTCTTTTCTGAGCATGCCCAGTCTTGCTAATCGGCTGTTTGTCGGCCGAATTCTGTACTGACTGGTGAACAATCGGCCGTTCTGGTGTTGGCCAACAAAAATTTTAATGCCTGCACACCAGATTCTGTTCGGCCGAAAATGCGCTGTCGGTTGTCGAAGCATCATACTAACAAGCCGACAATCGTTCGGCGGCCGAATATTTACGGCCGACAATCGCTGCGTGTGTACGGGGCTTTAGTCTCCACTCTGAGAGAAGTCAAGGCCAGGTGATGCACCAGCCTTGTCATATGGTCCTAAATTCCCAGAAGTATTTGGGAAATTTCTTGGCTCCCCCTCTACCCCTTTCAACTAGGGGGACGTTTACATATCTAAACCTAAGAAACAAAAATGGTATACATTTCAGCTTACCATTCCTTAGGTGTTGGGGCTGCATGGGTGTGTTTTTTTTTTTTTTTTTTAAGATTGAAGTTTATTGGTTATTATTGCTCCTTTATTACAGAAAAAAAACAAACCCGTCAATGTCCTTTTTAGGCCCCGGTTACACTGGGGCGATCCGACTTCCACGGCGACCTCACAGGTCGCGGCTCGCACCGCGACCTCGGAGCAGCCGGCACGGGCTTCATAACATTGAAGTCAATGCAGGTCGCTCCAGGTCGCCCCAAAGAAGCTCCGGACCCTTTTTCTAAGTCGGAGCGACTTGTGTCGCTCCTATTATAACGGGCCCGCAGCTTCCCTATGCGAGGCGACCTGTCAGGCGACCAGGTCGCCTGACAGGTCGCCCCAGTGTGAACGGGGTCTTGCATGAGGCAGGTACATAAATAATAAACATAAGTCAACAATCTTGAAACTAAGCCTCAAGGACTCAATGGCATGAAGAGCGTCAAGTCCAGACTACCACCTAACAACCTCAGCCCCCAGGGAAATATGCAGTAGAAATGCTTTACTACTTTGAAATTCCGTAGGCCCTTGGTAATTGGTTGCGATTACCTGCGTGGTGGTGGAAAGCATTGAGCAGAGATGAGGGGCCACATGAAGAGCAGGGGAGAACAGAGCAAGGGAAAAAAAGGGGGTTAAAGGAGTACCTGATGGGGAGGGTCAGCCAGTCTAATGGAAGTGACGACTAAAGAGCCTATGTGGTGGCTAAGTGCCGGTTCACATTTGTGCGATGCAGGAAGGCTGCGAATATGCAGCGTGTTCCCGCATCACATCCGCACATCTGGCAGTTCACACTGCCATATGCGATACGCAGGGGGTGTCAATTAAAAGTTAACGACACCACCAGTTGCGATCGCATATCGCAGTGCAATCTGCAAGTTCGCACAGAATCTGATCGCACAAGTATGAACCACTGTGCGATCCGATTCTGATGCGGCTCAAAAAAAGCCTCATGTGCGAGTTTGCTGCGGATGCGCTGCTAATTCAGCCATACAAAGTGTATGGTTGAATTCGCATCCGCACATGAGATCGCATGTAATGAAGGAGCAGTGCGTTTCGAATTACATGCGATCTCCGCAAACCGCAGAAGTGTGAACTGGCACTCAAGGAAGGATCAGAGTTTAGCAGAATTTGAAAACTTATTCAGATTTATTAGAAACTTCAGGTAGCAACCGTCAACTCTTCCATTCTCATGATGTTTTTGAGCTCTGCTACTCACTCTCTTATAGTAGCTGTTTTCTAGTTTCTGGGAATCGATGCACAGCCAGCTGATAAGCAGAAGCAAAGTTTTCCCCGGGATCTGCATTAGTTATAAAGTTTTCAGGAACATTTGCAGCAAGTACAGAAAATCTTTATCTTACCAGAAATGTCTCATCATTCCTGCTAACTTAACTGGAGACACACCAAATGTTTAAGTTTTTACTATATTCTGTTAACTACTAATTCCTCTAGTCGCTCTGTGTAATGTAGATGATTAGAGGAAGGCTTACCTGTTCATAGTCTATATCAGAAGAGCAGCCTGGGTGATCTCTGTGGCTCCCGCCATAGATATGATGGGTTTTGTGTTGGCTACACTCACTCTAACACCAAAAAGTATACAATACCTCTATGCTATTATAGTAGCAAATATTTATTTGGACATAAAAATTAATAAAAATATCTTGTGTGTGTCTGTAATCCGCTTGAATCCCTCCCTATTCTCCTGCCCAGGGCCCACCCTCTTACTCCAGCATCCTGGAGTATACCCTCTCCCCTGTATCTCACCTAAAACCCCAATCCTACCCTCCTATACAATCTCCAATGCACTAAACGCTGATATGGTCTGATGAAAAATAAACTCAACATACAGGTTGTAATCCAAAAGAGCCTATTCAATGAAAGTATGGTGTTCACATCCCCTGGAGCCAGCTGTCATTTTAGGTCTCTATCTCCTGGAGTGTATATGATGGAAAGTGTTAAGTGGGGTACACACTAGTAGAAAATCTGCTGAAAATTCCCGTCGTACGATTTTCGGCTAGTGTGTACACAACTTTCAGCAGCCGATGCTGACATTTTCAACGAAAAAAACGGAGGGACAAACACCAAAAATTTTTATCGTCTGTCCCCAGACTACCAATTTTCGTTTAATGTATATGCAGTACGTCCGCGAAAATCGGATACGAAAGACCACGCATGATCTGAAGTTGCTGACGACCCGGAAGTCTAGGAACAAATGTCCCAAAAAAAAAAAAAATCAGACTTGAAATTTTGTGAACATTATTATGCACTGTCAACTAAAAACGGTTATGACCGCTGAGCATGAGGGAGAAAAATCGGAGGATATTTTGTCCGATTTTCGTCAAGTGTGTACGAGCCTTTAGGCTCCATTCCGTCAATGGAGCCGTTCTGCTCAGCAGGGGATCAATCATCTGATCCTTGCTGAGCAGGCGGGTGACAGCTCCCTCTCTGCTCTGTGTGTGGAGATGGAGGTGTCAGATCCCCGCTGTTCTCAATGGGGGAATCGGATGAGAACTGACTGCCTGTCCGTTCTCCTCCGATTCGCCAGGCGGAGGGAAAATAGCGTTTTCCATCCGTCCAGATTTGACGGACAGGATCGGATGTCAGCGGACATGTCTCTGCTGACATCTGCTGCCCCATAGAGATGCATGGGGCATCCATTCAGATCCGCCTGAAAAACTGACAGGCAGATCTGAATGGACCATATGTGTGAAAGGGGCCATAGTGTTATATCCACTAATGGGTGTAGTCCAAACATGGAGCCAACAGCCTTGGAGATGATGGGAAAGGAGAATACTAGAGATCTGTAGGAGCTGTAACCTCTGCATGTTGGAGCCACATTGTTAACAGTCTCTCCTAATTCAGCTTCATGTGCCTGCTAGATCTAGCCTGTGGATAGAAACCTTCCGTGCAAGTTGGGCTATCCGATCTGCAGCTGTGAAGCTGATTCCAAGAAAGGGAAGCCCTGTAGCAGGCAACGTGTGCTCACACATATATGGTAAGGCTCACCGCTTCCGGGTTGTCTCCAAGTTGTCAGATGTCTCTCCTTCCTGTGTCCACCAACAGTCTCCAATGCACTAAAGCACAAGTATGGTCTGATGAAAAATAAAATCCATATACAGGATATAATCAAAGAGTGTGATCTATAGTGGATATCACACTATATAACCTGTCATCCTATACACTCCAGGAGATTGAGACCTAAAAGGACAACTGGCTCCAGGGGATGTGAACACCATTCTTTCATTGAATAGGCTCCTTTGAATTACAACTGAAGTGGTGGAACCTGGGCGGGAGAACGGGGAGGGTTTCTATGGGATTTTAGACACATGAGATTTTTGTTAATTTTTATGTCCAAATAAAATATTTCTTGCTATAGTAGCATAAAAGTTGGTGTATCCTTTTTGGTGTTTGTTTTGTGTTGGTATACTTGGATGCACCTCCCCTTACTTTGGGTTAGCACTGTGCAGGTTTACCACTCCCGGGATTTTTCTATGGGGTTTAATGAGTGTAGCCACCGTAGGACAGGAAGTGTTATTCACAGGTTTACTAGGTGAAAATAGCACCTGAAAAAAGATGACTAACGCCCATACACATTGGCTGAAATCAGCCAGTACAGTCGAAACTGGCCGACATTCGCCCCCCGTGTACAGCTCCTTGACCCAACAGGAGCCAATATCCTGACCAGCTTCTGTGGAACGAGCTTGCTGGAAAAACAGCAGCCGAATGGCACTCAATTTAGCTTTGCAGCCAATGCCTTCAAGCACCGCCTGGTGTGTTCTAGCGGAGGGAGGAATCCCCCCACCTCTGGTATCTTCCTGTGCCAGAACACAATTCTACAGTGGGGAGATTGTTGTCCTAACTTCACATAGTTAGTACAGTGACCGCCGCTGTTTTTTTTTCGGTCAGCACACTGGGTTGAATGGGGATAGAAAAAAAAAAAAAACTTGCGTGTATACTTGCCATAATGCAGTAGATTTAAATATGTCTCTGATTTAGGCTACGTTCACATCTTGGCGTTGCTATTACAGGCGTTTTTATGGGCGTTTTACAGGCGTTTTTTGTGCAGGCGTTTTTAGATTGAATAGAGACCAATGGAAAACGCCTGTAATCTGCCCAAAAAGAAGCTCATGTACTTTTTTGAGCGTTGGGCGTTTTGCTCACAGCGTCAAAACGCTCAGATGTGAACAGGGGCCATTGAAATGAATAGGATTTGTCTTGTTGGGCGTTTTGAGAGCTGATCCTAGAGCAGAAAAACTCCCCCAAAACGCCCCAAAACGCCTACATGTGAACGGAGCCTTAGAGGAATGTGACAGTGTCTTTGCCAAGGATCCCCTCACCCACTTGCCTTGACAGCAAACCCCTGCTGCCCCTTCCTCCATTGCACCTGGAAGTATGGCAAAGCTTGTGACCACCTTCCAGGTGACAGTGCTTGGGTCTCGCAGCCAATTGCTACATGTGAACACTATCTCAGATAACAGTAGTAATGGCACAGATCTCCATAATAGCCAACACTGGAGATTTTGGTGGTTACTTTGGGCTACATGGGTAAGCCAAGTTTGTGGATGGAGCTAGCAGTTTACTGATTTGCCTTGGCTTGGTGTTGCTCCTAAAACAAGTCCAGCAGCACTTGCATAGTTAGGTTGAAAAAAGACACAAGTCCATCTGGCTCAACCAATAAAAAATAACAGTGATGAAAACCCAACCATACAATCCCATATACACAATCCTGTACCCACAGTTGGTCCAGTGGAAGGCAAAAAACCCCAGCAAAGCATGATCCAATTTACTACAGCAGGGGAAATAATTCCTTCCTGATCCCCCGAGAGGTGAGCTGGCCAGAACCACCACCTAACTTTTTGTTTTGTTCTTGTACTCACGTTGGTTTACATTGCATGCTTTCCTGGTGACTTAACGTGTTACAGGACTGTACATCTGGCGATTTAAGACACGGAGAATTCAAGGTATGGTACTGGACATTCAGTCATCCTAAACATCGCATATACTTGTATGCATGACTCGGCCCTTTACATTGTACCTGCCGTTGTACTTGCGAAGACTTGAGAAGACAGGTGACTGGGTAATTACATCATCGCGGTTATTTATTACCGTGTACAGATTTTACCAGTATTGCTTACAGAGATTGCTGGCTGAGAGAAGAGGACACGCGTTACCCGGGATATAGGAAAACCTTGTCTTCTCTTATGGTAATCGGGATTCTATCATTGCTCCGCCAAGACTATTCTGTTTGTGTTCAGCGCTGATCTGATACCTGACGTCCAAATTGCCTGCTTGAAGAAATTGAAAATTCAGCTTAAAATGTGTCCATGCCTTTGCTTGGAGGTAATGTTTGACATGACGAGGAGAGTACTTTAAGTTGTACAGACATGTACTTGTGGAAGAATTGGCTGTGGTTGGTCTTTTTCTGTAAGAAAAGCTATATGGGTGTGGTGAGCAGTAGATTATTTGGGAATTCTAAAGATTCTATTTAACTTGGGGAAGCTTCAATTGCAGAAGGGATTTAGGCAGGCCATTTATTATTATTTATTATTATTATTCTTAATTATATATATATATATATATATAATATTATTATTATTATTATTATATAAAAATAATTTTTTTTTTTTTTTCATTTAACCAGCAAGTTGAACGAAAAAAAAAATAAATAAACGAATTCCCCCCATCCACACATTCAAGGTGGATTTGGGGAACCGCTCCCGCTTGGCTATTGTAATAGAGGCTTGCACTCCAGTAGAATATAATGACTCAATATTTCCTGCTATAGCCGGTGGTACTGATCGTTCAGGGAAAAGCCGACCGGCTGCTTGTACACAAATTGATGGATCAACTTGTGTACAACCAGATAGCCTATACATGGATCGAAATGTGTCCAGTCCCTCCTAAACTGGCAAAATTTCAATCCATCATGACATCAAAAGTAATTTCAATGTAAATATCCATACATTAGAGTTAGCTTATTATACCTACTGCCTTACCCATTTACTTTCCATTAACAACACTGCTTGGCTTGCACATAAATAACATGTTATTGACTAATGATCTGTTCCAACATTCTCTTTGCATGGGTAGCTATCAATAAATGATCAGACAACTTCATCTGCTATTAATGCCCAAACCTTTCAGTAGTTTTCCATCTGAATTAATATTCTTTGTCTGCGCTTGAGAACCCTGGGGACACCTTTTTGTTTGAGGAGCCAGCAGATTGCTTTTATGGATTTGTAAAGGATTTGGTCAAAAACATTAATTTGTAAATAATCAAATGAAAGCGCCTGATCAGACTGGTAAATGGGGGTGCACCGATCCGACTTTTTCAGTCCCGATACCGATGCCTGGGCTTTGTGTATCTGTCGATACCCGATACTGATCCAATACTATTGTTGAATTATTAATTATAAACTGTATACCTTCCACCTTATACCTTCCTTGAAGAGAGGCACCGGAATTTACTAACTAAACATAACCGATGTATGTAATTTATTGAATTCTTATTTATTTAAAAAACAATTGTGCATTCAAATCAAAAATGGAATGTAATCAAACTTCTTTGAACAAAAGTTAAATAAAATGTAGCGGTAGAAACAAAACTGTGTATTGGTCAAATGGTAGTCTTGACAGTTACCAAACATTCAGTGGTGGCTGGTGCATTGGGGGTGCAGGAGCACCTCCGGCCCCCTAATCCACATGCAGGGCGCCGGACACATGAAGTTCAAAGGGGCTTTTTTTTTTTTTTTCAGCATGTGATTAGAGCCAAAGGCTCTGCCGCCCCCCTTTCCCAAGGAGCACCAGCCGCCACTGCATTGTAAACCGGGATTGGCCAGTGGATCTGTTAATTTTTCTGATCCCAGATCCAGCTATTTTGTCAGTATCAAGGCCGATACCCGTTTCTAATATCAGATTGGTGCACCCCTACTGGTAAAACAGGCCTTTGTTACATTACAGCCTTAAAACAGAGTTCCGGGTTCAAAAACTACTTTGGCCCATCCGCTTGCTGCCCTGAAAAACAAATGGATGCTTTTACTTGCCTTGTTATAGAAGAAAGTATACTTACCTTCCTTCTACTTGCTCCCTCTGCGGCCGCGGCCCGCGCAGTCTCTTCCTGTTTGCGAAGACTCCTGGGAGCTGAACGTCATCGCTCCCAGGAGTCCATGCGCCTGCACCGGCCCCGCTCGTCAGTTCCGGTGCAGTCTTGTCATTCCCTGCTAAACAGCTTCTGGGCATGCCGAGATCCTGAGGCCCATTGTTGTGCCATTCATCCACGACTATCCCCTCATGTTGCAGCATGATAATGCAAGGCCCCATGTTATAAGGATCTGTACACGTTTCCTAGAAGCTGAAAACATCCCAGTTCTTGCATGGCCAGCATACTCACCAAACATGTCACCCATTGAGCATGTTTGGGATGCACTGGATTGGCGTATTCGACAGCGTGTTCCAGGTCCGGCCAATATCCAGCAACTTTGCACAGCCATTGAAGAGGAGTGGACTAACATTCCACAGGCCACAATCCCCAACCTGATCAACTCTACGTGAAGGAGATACATTTCACTGCGTGAGGCAAATGGTGGTCAGACCACATACTGACTGGTCTTCGGATCCCCCAATACAGTAA
This sequence comes from Pelophylax lessonae, assembly GCF_965119305.1. Taxonomy (NCBI): domain Eukaryota; kingdom Metazoa; phylum Chordata; class Amphibia; order Anura; family Ranidae; genus Pelophylax; species Pelophylax lessonae. The sequence goes on along the minus strand of NC_138768.1, from coordinate 804,337,637 downwards.
AACTACACATTTTAGAGTGGCCTTTTATTGTGGCCAGCCTAAGGCACACCTGTGCAATAATCATGCTACACCTTTGATGTGGATGGATTACCTCGGCAAAGGAGAAGTGCTCACTAACACAGATTTGGACAGAATTGTGAACAATTGAGAGAAATTGGCCTTTTGTGTACATAGCAAAGTCTTAGATCTTTGAGTTCAGCTCATGAAAAATGGGGGCAAAAACAAGTGTTGCGTTTTTTTTTTTTTTTTTTTTTTAATTTTGTTCAGTGTATGTATGTCTTTACACTGGGCTGTTGCGCTTCCATTGTGGTGTTAAAAATCCTGCTTGCTGCATTTTCGGTCAGTTAAAAAACGCACCAAAAATGCACCTCCCCATTGAAATGTATTGAAAACGCATCAATAACGCACTCATTACATTTTTGATGCGCTTTTTGAGACCCAGGACCTATGAAAAACAAATCGCAAGCATGGCAAAATTGCAGGTGTTCAGCGCCTTTATCGGCACCTTTTTCTCATCGGCAAAATGCAGATGGCACCATTTTCACCCAATATGTTTCGGCCGCTTAAATTTTGATGCGCCTCCTACTTATAATTGATATCAATTATCATTTGTTGATTGTATTTCATGGACAGGTTTGTAAGTGATCATCTATTGGTCACCTGTTTGCCAGGGCATTTGATTTGCATTTTCTGTTTAGCGATGGCTGACATACCAGATAGCCCTACAAATGGGCTCATCATAGGCATTTCAATAAAAGCAAGTGGCCTATTTTTTTTATGTTTTCAGTAGAATAAGACCCTCCACCATCTTCATGTTGGCAAGCCTTTGTGAGATCATGCTGTAATGAGTGGCCATCCAGTCTATTGACATTAGTAAGGACAGATCTGACCCATATACTTTTTCCTTGACAAAGAAGTGCGGCACAGTCACTGGGCACCGCTATTATGCAAAAATCAAATCCAAAATGTTTAATATAAATGTAAAGAAAAGAGCATTGTTCAGTGGCTAATGCCTAGTACACACGCAACGATTATCGGCCGACCGATCGTCCGTCTTTTGTCCAGAGTGGTGTTTTGTTGGTTGGAATGTGCCTAGACTGCACACGAATTTTCTCGCCCAACAAAAATCTACTTCAGAAGTGATGTCATGTGCTGGTTTACTTTCCGTGTGTTTTTTCTTCTCTGAGCATGCCCAGTCTTGCTCATCAGATTTATGTCTGCCGAAATCTGTACTGACTGACGGAAAATCGGCCGTTGTGTTGACGGCCAACAATTTTTATAGCATGCACACCAGATTTTTTTCGGCCGAAAAGTCGGAGTCGGTTGTCGACATCATACTAACAAGCCGAAAATCGGCCGATCGGACGTTGGCCGAAAATTCCCAGCCAATAAATCGATGCGTGTGTACTGGGCATAAGGAAGCTGGAGAGGCAAGTATCTTTTTTTTTTTTTTTTTATTTCATTTACAGTTTAGTGTTGCTTTAACATATGATACATACCATTTGTTGTAAGAAGGAGTTACTATGCACTGCACTTGTTCATTGAAGGGGTATTTTTTGGTTCTTTTTGGCCCACCTTACCATAACCTGCCATGTTATATGTTCTCTTTGGTCTCTAACCCGTTTTAATAGAAGACATGCATTGCACTGATGAAGAGCAACATCTGTATGCAGTTTGGAATAGATGGCTCTATAATACTCGGATGTATCTGTTCTATAAACCAGTGGTTCTGGATGTGCAGATTGGACACATGGGCATAAAATGATTTTCATGCCTCTGCCTACTATCAAAAAATGAGGAGTAACTCCCAAAGGATTTGTAATGAAATGAGAAACCCAAGCAGATACCTTCTGTACTAAGATTTGCAGTGCACAACACTTGTTCAGTGGGGGGGCTTTTTGGTTCCTTTTGGCTCACCTCCCCATAACCTGCAGGGCTATACTTTTCCTTTTAACACACAGAAATCCTTGTTTTGCATGCAAGCCCTTGGGTGTCTGGTAAGCTGAGACCTGAAGTGAATCCTTAGCTTTCCTACTACACATTGCATCCAAAAGTAGTTTGTGTGTTTTTCCTGGAGTTCTCAACAAAGCCCCCCGCTGACTCCCAACTTAGTCGTCTTCATTTGCATGATCCTGCAGGTTTATCTTGTAGAAAACAGATTTTGTATCAAAATCTACCCTGCATGGATAATGTCCTGATTATTCACTTGTGATGGATAAAGGCGCCCCCCCCCCCCCCCCCCATAGACTTCTCAAATTTCAGATGGTTTCCGCAGAATCGTTCTACATTTGTGCCACGTGTGGCTCTGTAAGCACCTTGCCAAAATTGACTGAGCGGGGTTCAAAATTATCAGCTTAACATTGTCTGCATCCTGTCCTATGCAGTCACCATTATACAGTATGTAGGCAGCCGCAAATGCTTTGGCTGCCTGAGCACAATAGTCAGCAATGGAGATTCCTGTTAGTGTGGATGGGAGAATAAACCCAGCTATGTCCCTTTAAAGCTGGATATACACTGGCAGGATTTTGTTTAAAAACTTTCATTTTGAGAAGTGTTCAATTTTCTAATCATTGGTGGGGTCAAATGGACATTTGTTTTTTTGGCCACAGTGACGAGAAAATTCAAAGGAGCAGGATGGATAATTTTTCTTGAACAAATTAAAGTAGAGCATGCTTGTTATGCTCACTGTGGAACCTAAGGGGTTAATTCTCACATTGTGTGAAAAGCCAGTTTGATCCTGTTTTCTCTGATCCTTCCTTTCTTCTACTGCCCCCAATCCTGCCATTTTCAACCAGAGTGCCCTTAGGTTTCTTCAGAGGTGCAATGGCAAAATGCCTATAAATTGGCCAAAAAAATTGTATACAAGCCAATGGGTGAATGAAAGCTGCCTTTTAGTTACACAAAGACACAAGTTTTCATTGTGCGCCATTACAACCTTCTATGACCTTGGTTGATGAGGAGAATGTCAGGTGCCTGCATAGCATCCTTGTTTGCCCCTCTGCATCAGCACCAGGGTCACATTAGCTGAGTGAGGGAGAAGAGAAACCTTGGAGTACTAGTCGGTACTAGTGTTCAAAGGTGTGTTCACTTTGGAAGAATAAATCATCTCGAACATAGTGTCATATATATCTGGATGTTGCTGCATTATGTAAAAATGAGTTTAGTTTTATACATGTTAGAATGAGGTGCCTCGAGGGTGTGCTTGACTTTAAAGCGGTAGTATCCCGCTTTTTGACACTTTTAACCTACAGGTAAGCCTATAATAAGGCTTACCTGTAGGTACAATTAGGAGATATTTGCAGTGCATGCAGCCGCTCACGCGAGCGGCGCATGCTCTCTGAAGGTCCGGGGGGACCTTCAGTTTTCCTTGCCGAGAGCTTGCCGGAAAATCACTCCCGCGCGGGAGTGACGGTCATCGTGGCTCCGGCCAATCACAGCGCCGGAGCCACCGAACCTGGAAGAGACGGCGAGGGATCATGGCAGCGCCCGCAGCGATGTCCGGGGGTCCGTGTCGGGGCTTTGTTCTAAGGTAAGTAATACATAATGAGCTAGTATGCATCGCCTTTGTCCTGCAGGTTTTTTTTTTTTTAAATTTTCGGGTTTACAACCGCTTTAAAGGGTGCCTTGACTGAACAAATGTTGAGAAACACTGCCCCCAATCAATTTCCTAATAGAACAGAGGCCCTTGGGGGTGTATTGCTTGAGAGTTTTTATTTTTTGTTGGAAGGGAACATGTGATCAGCACAAGGGCTAATCGGCACTGTCCAGAGAGCGGGTCAGGGGTCCGGTAGCCTCATAGGACAGTCAGAGGAGAATGAACACTCCTCCTACAAGCTTTACCCAGACAGTAATAGAAGTCACAAGACTGCTATATACTGCTGATGAGAAAAGGTATTTAGCAGTTTTTAGATTTACTAAAATAATTGCATATCTGTGTACTGTGGGAGACTGGATAGTGATTGCAGGCTCCTCAGTTTAGTAACACACTTTTTTTTTTTTATTCGGAAAAGTCCATGTTCTCCAAAATCGAATGTTAGAAGCAAATGTTTGGTTGTTTTAAGTACTTTCTAACTTTTGTCAAATCCTCCTAATCTATTGATGAAAATGTTCATACCAATGAGTCGTGAGAATATTCATTCTAAGGCCCTTTTCACATCTGCGCGTTTTTCAGCTCGTAAAACGCTCTTCTTTGAAGTCTTAAAACGCCCAACAACAAAATCTCATTCGTTTCAATGGCCTCTGTTCACATATGAGCATTCTGTCGCCTGAAGCAAAACGCCTGGAGCTCAAAAAAGTACATGAGCTTCTTTTTTGGCAGATTACAAGCATTTTTGTTAGATGTCAATACCTGCAAAAAAACGCAGAAAAAATAAAACCTGAAAATGATAGGCTCAGGTGTGAATGGAGCCGTTATGTCCAGCTCAAGTCTTATGGAAGAGAAGATCTCAGGGTATCTGAAGCATGGCAGGATATGACTGGGGACGGTGCTAATTGAGAAGTAGTAGTTGGCTACCTTTTTACCTTTTTATACAGGCGAGTGTCTTTTAGATCCACTGCTGGCCAAATGCTGCAGTCCTTTTCTGAAAGGAAGATTCATTTTCTAATTGGCAGGTAACAAATCATTAGGAGTGTCCATCTCTTGAATATGAATGAGTGTGTATTATACAGAGGAACTGTCTTGCTTCCCTCCTATTTAGTCTAGCACAGGTCATCATTGCCTGTTGTCACCGATATGACCTCTGCAGTCTGACTGCTAAACAGATTGACCCCCTTTTGGTGAAGCTATTCAAAAGGAACGAGCCCAGTTGGCCCAGATGGTCTGTGGCTCTTATCAGGTTATTTAATTTGTGTTCATAGAATTTGTCTTCCAAATTGATGAACCTAAACCTTTTGGGTCACACATGAATGTTTTGCTGTACAAACTGTCTTGGCTGTTGATGTCTGGTAGCTGTTGCAATAGTTGCCCATATATGGGCACAGGGTAGGGGCAAGGTTTGACATGAATATCGATTTGCCTGATCGTTAAAGCTCGCCATCTATGTTACAATCTGTTTGCACAATCTTTTAGGTCTACCAAAACGAAAGAGCTGAATATCGGGCGACATCTGCCGTTTCAATAAAAACTGTCCGACATTCGGCCCGTGTGTACGACAGCCAGTCCATTCGTTCAGCTGACTTCTGTTGAAGGGGCATGACTGAAAAAGGTCTGCCAATTGGTGTGTTCTGGCAGAATCCCCTTTTCATAACACAAAAACTCAGTGGGGGGGGTTGCTGTACTAACATCACATAGTTAGTACAGTGCTCCTCCCAAGCTCTTCAGTTGTTTTGTTTTTTTCGTTCCGCCTGCTGGGTTGGGGGGGGGGGGGAATAGTGTGTGCCAGGCTTAAGCTGTAGAAGCCCTACCTGATCATTTTGTATACAGTCAGGTGTAGGGTCTAAATTGGCCCTAATGTGTGTTGGGGACCATTTTTTAGAATGTAAGCTCCTTGAGGGCAAAGACTGATGTGAATGTATAATGTATATGTAAAGCGCTGCGTAAATTGCGCTTTATAAATACCTGTAATAAATTGGGCCAGTTTTAGCCATATAGGATTCCAGTCCTTGCTCAGTGTATTGCTTTTCCTTTCCTCTATAGCAGCGGTGTCCAACCTGCGACCCAGGGGTTACATGTGGGGCAAGATGGCTATAAATGTGCCCCAACCCAAAATCGTACAACTGACTTAAAAATGTAAATTTATTTTTATTTTGGAGTGGGGGGGGGGGGGGGGCGATTTTATGTAAAAATACATTTACACTTCGTGAACACATGCAGCCGAAGAAAAAAATGTGACCGTGTCTCTTTACTGGACTTCTTCTATAAGTTTTAACTTCCCGAAGAAAAATATCCCACAATCACGCCTTATTCTTGACATCAGTTTTCGGCAGCTCCTATATTTGTGATCAACTATTTCTAGAATGAAGCACATGGAAGGCAAAATTAGAACCAAAATATCCAATGATATTGAACCAGATATTGATGCGTTCGTTTTTATAAAAAGAGTGCCAACAGTTTACACAGCACTTTACAATATAAGAGAGAGACAATACAGTTGCAATACAATAAAATACAAGAGGATTTTGAGGGCCCTGCTCGAATATCCTAATAGATTTATGTTGCCCTCCTTTTACCTTTTTTTTTTTTTTTTTTTTTTTTTTTTTTTTTTTTTTTTAATTAAGTTTCTTACTCCGATAGGTACATTATCTAATATCCGTGATCAGTAACTTGTGATCTGCCCAACTTTTTCTGCTCATCAGCTTTTCTTATTGTTGTGTATTTTTGTGTGGCCCAAGACAATTCCTCTTCTTCCAATGTGGCCCAGGAAGGTCAAAAGGTTGGACACCCCTGGTCTATAGGAAAGGAAATGGTCATTCCTTGATAACACAAAATTTCAAAATATTAACTCGTTAGCACACTGCAGGGAACCGATGTGTATAAGGTAGTATATTGTAGAGGCCTGGTTTTCTTCTGCAAGAATAACTTTTGTCTTTAGGAGAAGATTGTTCGTCTTTTTTCTTGATCTCTGTTTATGTCCACTTCAATTCTATTCATGATTGTGTATGAAGCTGGCCATGAACCCTAAAGGGCAGTTGGATGTGCGGACATAGTTTAACAAATTTTTTTAATTACCCGAGTATGCATGATTATCCCTTTGCAGAAGCTAGAGAGGACATTGCATACATCTTCAATGATGGCATGTCTGACGTAGAGGAGGTAACTTTTTGTTTGTCAAGTTTTGTCCGAAATGTAAAGGCATCCATTGATGTGGGAGTTGTTCCACAGACAGTGCTCACAATCATATCCTATCATAAATATTGGGTCGGTACCCATTTTTTAGGTTGTCATAAATGGGCTAATAGACGATGGTTTGAATTTTACTTACAATTATTTGCTAGTTTCTGAAGATGTGCCTTCAGCCGTTGCACAGAAACATTTAAAAAAAAAAAAAATCTCCCTAGTAGTAGGCCTAAGGGGTTTCGTCTATATAGCAAGAGTAGAGGATCAAAGAAGGATGAAGCTTAAGCGCTGTTGACAGTCAGGTGAGGATTGCGGTTTATCTTGGAGCTTGGATCTTGAGGACAGGTAGGTATCTCTCCTCCGCCTGTTGTCTTCTTGGAGAACTCTGTCTGTCTGTGGCCATCTCGTGTCCATGGGCATTCTACTTTAGCCCCGTACACACGCGTCGATAATTGGCCCTGAATTTTCAGCCAACGTCTGATCGGCCGATTTTCGGCTTGTTAGTATGATGCTTCCGACAACCGACTCCGACTTTTTGGCCAAAAAAAATCTGGTGTGCAGGCTATAAAATTTTTGTTGGCCGTTAACATAACGGCCGATTTTCCGTCAGTCAGTACAGATTTCGGGAGACAAAAATCTGATGAGCAAGACTGGGCATGCTCAGAGAAGAAAAAACACACGGAAAGTAAACCAGCACATGACATTACTTCTGAAGTAGATTTTTGTTGGCCGAGAAAATTCGTGTGCAGTCTAGGCACATTCCAACCAACAAAACACAACTCTGGACAAAAGTCACAAAAGTCGGATGATCGGTCGGCCGAAAATCGTTGCGTGTGTACGAGGCATAAGACTTTGACTAGGAGATGACTACATGTCCTGCCTGGACCTTTCCTTTCTACAAACAAATACAAGTTTGGCTATGGCTATGCTAACCTTATTGTGGAATAGGCAGGACTTTTGCTTTGTTTTAGGTAAAGCAGCATGTGGTCAAACGCCTGTTTAATGAGCACAAATTGTAAGTGCTCACGTACAATGGAAGACTGTAGGGTGTCAGAACAAATATACCCATGTCTACGTTATTTTGTATTCTGGGATTAAGGCAGGCCATACATTATACATTTTTTATTTTTTTCATTCAGTCAGTGGGTTGAACAAAATAAAATTAGCCAATTACCCATCCACACACTCAATGTGAATTTTGTTCTGGCAGTAGGGAGCCTTCCCAGTTGGCAGAATATAGTAATCAGTGTTGCCAGCTATAGAAGGTGGCACTGGTCATTTGGGAAAAACCTGACAGGCCGGTTGTACACCAGTCGATCGATTGACTGGTTGCCTATACATCAAAATTTGGCGGATCCCTGCTGGACCGGCTGAATTTCGATCTATGTATGGCGGGCTTCTGTGTTTTGTCGTCAGCTTGAAGAATTTTAGGACTAAAATCCTTTGTCTTTTGGTGCTTTAAATTCCCAAAACTTCTTTACTGAAGCACCCCGTAGATAACTATTACTTAGTCCAGCAGACTTAAGCTAGCCATACATTACTTTTTTCATTTACCATGCTGGCTGAGAGAAAAGAAACTGAGCCAATTTTCCAATCCACATGTTCCAGGTGAATGGGGAAATCCTCCCTGCTGTGTCTTTGTATTCTGACAGATTGGACTCGTCTGCCGTCAGTATACACTTATCAGCAGCCTGATCGTCAGCCTATTGGCATCATGCTGTGATCGAATGCTCGTTTGGGCTAGATGTGGATCAAAACTTCAATCCATGTATGGCCAGCTTCACAAACCAAGGCGTTTGCATATATGTAAGCAAGGTATAGAGTACAAAAAACATATTGCCTATTCTAATGCCAGCTACCACCACCAGTCCATAAGCTAAGGCCCCATTTACACTTTTTTTTTTTTTTTTTTTTAGCTTGCAGCTCGAAGCTCAAACTCTCAACATGCAAAAACCTGTTTTCAAAATCCCTTGTTCAAATCGGAGAGTCCTGTTGCTAAAAAAAAAAAAAAAAAAAAGTACATGAGCTACTTTTCAGGCAGAGTGTTTTTGTCCGCATAGACTTTAATGGGAACCCTTGAAAAGCGCGACATGAACGCTTTTTTTTTTTTTTTTTCAATCGTTTTGTCGCGCATATTCTGCTCAAACGGCAGCTTCTTCCCCTTTTTTCAGCAGCCCTCAACACCTTTTTAGTTGAAAGACTCCTGGCAAAAGCTGCAAGAACGTGCAATCCTGCTCCGAACAGCACAGGACCCTGTATTTGGGGGCTTTTAGTGGGAGTTGAAAACAAACTCTGAATGCCAACTTATGTCTCTTTCAATTGCGAATGTGCAGTAATGTGCATTTTTGTATATACATGGCCATTACTTTGGCATTGTACTAGAGAACGGGAATTTTCTATAGTGCTGGTGCGTTTAAAATGAACATGAACTTTCAGAAGTAGCTGGCAGGTTCCGAAAGCTGAAGACATGGGCCAGCGGCAGTGCTTAAAGAAGGGATGCTCAACCTGTGGGACACATGCGGCCCTCGGAGCACTTAATGTGGCTCTCGACCTCTAAACCAGGGAAGCACGTTCTTTTTTTTTTTTTTCAATCCTAAGGGTTGGTGCACTTTCTAAAAGCTCACCACGCCTGCAAGATATAATAGAAGTCAATGGAAGAGCACAGCTAACAAGTGGTGCAGGTAAACCGCAGTGCATCAGTGTGCAAGCAGCCTTACAGGGGGCTCAGAACAGTAAGGGCTTGTTTACATTTACAACTCTGGGCCAGTAAATCCCCCAGAGTTGAGATGTTCTATTACCACATGCCTCCAACCACTGGTGTGGTGTCAGGGGTCACAATGGTGACCCCCCCCCATGCTCCGGGGGGGGCCCATTTTCTGAATTCGTGTTTTTTATTTCTTTCTTCCCTACCTGTATCCACAATGGGCAAGAGGCATTTTTAATGTGTTAGGCAGGGAGATGACAATTCTGTACATGTCCATGCAGTGAGTAATGGAGCAGATCTGCAGAATTCCTCAGCGTGTGCAGGCAGAGTATGGTTCTGAGCCGCCCCTCCTGAGTTATGGCAGCGCCCGGGAGGAAGAAGCACTATTCCTAGAACATGCTGCGGTGGAGGAAAGGAATTTGGGGAAAAGAGACTTTTGATTGCTGTGATGAGGTGAGGGGCTTTGTGTGTTGAGATTACAAGTCTTTTATAACTCTAGGGCCATTTAGTACATTGTCCTTAAGGTGGTATTTGTTTATGTGGAGGTGACATGTACCATAGAATTGCGCATTTTAAATAAACACATTGTAAGCAATTTGTGGGGTGCTTTCCTCGTGTATGGTGGGGTCATTCCTAGGGTGTCTATAGTGTGTGTTGAGCTGCAGGGCCTTCCTAATGCAGATAAATTGCCCCAGTATCTAAAGGATGAAAGTGAAGTATTTGAGGGAAATAAGGGACACAAAACATTGGCAGCATATCCACCAGGTATATTTTCCGAATAGTGAACTTTCCAGAATGGGAAAACTTTCCCTTGAAGGGTGTTTTGGTTTTTGTTTAGAAGATTGGAGATCTTCATATGTGGCTATCAATAAGAATATCTGTGAATTATAGATTGGTGTCTTGTCCATTGTCTAGTAGAATTGGAATATCTCATACAGAAGACCAGCATAGCAATGTAACTGGTGTCAGAAGTACAAATAAACAAAAATGCCCTGGGGACAAAACCTTTAACCTGTCCCCAAAAATAAGCTTGGACATCAGCAATTTTGCTAATCAGTAAGGCCTCGTTCACACTGGGGAATGGGACTGTGTGTGATTACATGTAGGGACCCCGGGGGGGGGGGGGGGGAGTTCCTGGTGATTGGGTGAAGGAGGCATCCCTATTGAAATAAATATGAAGCTGACCGCCTCCAGCAGCTCATCTCGGCGGTTCACCTCAAAATGTCTCTGGACTACTTTCTATAATGCACTGCAGTACATGTAAACTAGATCCTTTAAAAACCATAGAATACAAAGTAATATACGTTTTTTAATGCGTTGTACTGATCAACTTACAATGTATAGGAACTTACAATGTATAGGAACTTACAATGTATAGGTGTGAACAGGCTTTGGGGCTTATTCACACCTAAACATTCTAGTGTTAATGTGTGTTTCCTTAAGGCAGCTTATCCATTATCAATGGGCTGCCAGTGCACCCTAATGAACTAAAAAAAAATGCTTATGACCCTTTTTTTTTATTAACACCACGTAGTTGGTATATTGGGGAGTGTTGTGAATTGCTGTGTACTGTACCATGTTTTGGTGTGCCATTTACAAAATATGGCTCACCACCAGGTACTTTTCTGTACTTGCAGTATTGTGAAAGAGAGAAAATGTAGGGAAATGTGCAGCATTATTGGAATGTACTGCAAAGCCAGTTGGTGTCAGCCCCCTTTTATCCATTTTAAGGGCTTATGCACATGCGTACATAAAATGCAGCATTTTATCAGTAAAAGTGATAGAGAATCACCAGCTGAAAAAAATAGTATTGGGATCATGGGTGTAGCTGCATCCATGATCCTGGTATAACCACGTCAATACAAGGCTGTATGTACTGGAAAATACCTTTTTATTTACAGTGCTGCTGGGCACTCACGTGACCCTCCGGAGCTCTACTTTCCCTCTCCGAATACTGCAGAAGGAGGGGCTGAGATCAAGGATTTTACTAGGGCTTATTTTTGGGGTAGGGCTTATATTAAGGGAAACAGGGTATGTATGTGTATAGTGTGTGTGTGTGTGTGTGTGTGTGTGTGTGTATGTGTGTATATGTATATGTGTATATATATATATATATATATATATATATATATATATATATATATATATAATGCGGTAGTTAAACATTTGTGTCCTGTATTTCACCTGAAGTTATTTGTGGGTTTTTCTTTGCATCCCAAACAATTTTCCTGGCAGTTGTGGCTGAAATTTTAGTTCGCCTATTTGACCGTGGTTTGGTTTCAACAGAACTTAGTTTGAACACTGCTGATTGGCCTTTCCTGTTTTATACATTTTAACTACCTTTTCCCGCAGATCCTTAGGGCTCTTTCACACAGGATGTCCGTCGGACGGACTCTGTTTATCTCAGCGGGGGATCGATCCGCCGATCCCCCGCTGAGCAGGAGAATGGCAGCTGTTCTCCGCACTGTGTGCGGAGACACAGCTGTCAGAGCCCCATACATCTCTATGGGGGAATCGGATGGGAATGGACCGTCGGTCCGTTCTCATCCGATCCCATCCGATCCGCTGGACGGATGGAAAATAGGGTTTCCATCCGTCCAGATTTGACGGATCGGATCGGGTGTCAGTGGACCTGTCTCCGCTGATATCCTATGCCCCATAGAGATGCATGGGGGGACCGGTCCGTTCAGATCCGCCAAAAAAACTGACAGGCGGATCTGAACGGTCTGCCTTTGTGAGCCGGTCTGCCTTAAGGGGCCTAAGATAATTATTTTGCTTTCCTCATGACTCAAGGGTCATGAGGAAAGATGCAAGGGTCTGTCCGGAAACTCATTGACCTTTTTATACATGCACACTAAATTGCAAGCAAACCGGTTACCTTTAAAGCGGTAGTAAACTCCTTTATTTGACTTTTACCTACAGGTAAGCTTATAATAAGGCTTACCTGTAGGTACAATTAATATGTCCTAAACCTGCACCGTTTAGGAGATATTCAACCTGCATGCAGCCGCTGACGTCAGCGGCGCATGCTCTCTGAAGGTCCGACTGACCTTCAGAGCTCCTTGCCGGAAAGTGAATCTCCCACGCGTGACGTCATCGCGGCTCCGGCCACTCACAGCGCCGGAGCCGCCAAACCCAGAAGAGACGCTGAGGGAACATGACGGCGCCCTCAGCGTTCTCCAGACGACCGTGTCGGGGCTTCGTTTTTGAAGGGAAGTATTTCATAATGAGCTAGTATGCGATGCATACTAGCTCATTATGTCTTTGTTCTGCAGGGTTTTTTTTTTTGGTTTTTTTATTTCTTGAGGATACAACAGCTTTAATAGCCATTCAAACCCCTTTGTGTCAACTTGTGTGCATGTAATCCGGCCAAAATCACCAGGGTATGTACACTTTTGATCAGGGTCATTTGGGTAGTTTTTGTTGTCCTTATGATTTTAAAAGAGTAAACACAGTTGATTGATAATAAAAGGCTTCAGCCAAACACTGACCATGAGTGAAAGAAAAGTTTGTGTTATCATTCATATTCTCGGAAAAATGACCAAGAAATCATAAATTCTGCCAGGGTATGTAAACTTATGAGCACAACTGTAAATATCAACAGTTTTATAATCTGAATATTAATAAAATAAGGGAACCCGTGCTATGGGAATGTAGGGGGGTGATGGGTTGCAGCCTCCCTAAAATATAGTGTTGCTATATCTCAATGTAAATTACATAAAGGGGTAGGGAATTGGCACTGCCCGGGAAAGGACCTGGTATGAATTTGTTTATCACAGATACAAATATATAAATTATATAAGTAATTCCTAAATTAAGAGATATTCAATGTTTCTACTAGGCACAGATAAACATGTCAATATGTATCTTGTAACATATTATATAAACAAGATTATATCTCTCAAATATATAAATCTTATAAAAAGTGACTGGTGGTGAAGTGATGTGGTGATATAAAATAATATATTCGTGTGAAAATTATAAATGTTTAAAAATAGAAATGACATAGGTGACATATAATTCATATATAAAAAAGGGATATTGCACTTAATAAATAAATATAAGAAATGTATATTAAAAGTCACAGGTGATCAGAACATAATAAATATTAAAGTGCAAAGTGATTGGTGAATAAATATATCCGTGGTGTGTACTAGTAGGTGTATATACTGCTAAAGTGCACTGTGAAGGGTATGTGGGACAATATATTCCCCAATAACTATATCGCAATGGCCAAACGCAAATAAAAAATATATATAATGTATATTATCCAAAATGGGGGGTAAAATGAAGTGATTGTTAGCACATGCACTGCACTATTTGCTCTTGGGTGCTATTTAGTGAATAAAGTCCACGGTGCAGCACACAGGAGGGGGAGGGGGTGTTCAATCTTTAAGTGATGTTGGGATCCAATTCTCCTGCATAGGGATAAGTGCTCTAAGTCAGTGGTCCCCAACCCTGGCCCTCAGGGCCCACTAACAGGCCAGGTTTGCAAGATAACTGATATACATCCCAGGTGATATCATTTGCTGCTCAGTGATAGCAGTACTCTAGTCTGCATCTCTCCAAGGTAATACTTAAAATCTGGCCTGTTAGTGGGCCCTGAGGACCGGAGTTGAGGACCACTGTTCTAAGTGGTTGGTGATATAGATTGCACTCACCAGAGTGCCCAACCCCACACAGGGGTATTGGGCAGGGTATGTAACTGTCAGCCACATCAGAAAATGTATTCCTTATGGTCATCTACTTCCTTGTATGGGGGAGAGAGGGAAGGGACCCTGCTGCACTTCAGTTTTGTAATCTGCTTTATTACACACTGTAGAGTTGACCCTGTCATTCCTGAACAGTTCCCTGCACCCTAGCAACCAAGGACGCTACGCAGGAGGAACTGCCTATGTCCTAGCAACCAAGCATTCTAGATGGTAGGAGCCGCCTGCGTCCTAGAAATTGGTAAACTAGCACTTTATGCATGTAAACATTTAGTACAAAACAGACGTACAATGTACAAAAAAGGGTTTGTGTGGTCTTACTGCCAGCAAGACACTATGTAAAATCATACAGCTGTGTGCTGAAACTCCAAGTAAGCATTTTTTTTATTTTTTGTCCATTTTGTTAATGATTTGGCTTTCTTAAAGCAACATACATTATGACACGCAATGTAACACAGCACAATGGATTGCTAAAGTGTGAATGAACCTGGAAAATAAAAGTTATGGCTGTTGCAGGCATCAGGCAATCGCTATAACCTCAAATATACTGCAACAGTCAAGACCATAAGAGTTCTCCATCCAGCCAATACCCCCTGACCTCAGATTGGTGAGAAGTGAGAATCCCATTGACAGCCAACCTCCATGTGATGGATTGTGTATTGCTCATCCAGGATCTGACTGATAATACAGCACTATACTGATGGTCTTTTCCGCTCTATTGATTTTCATTTGTGTTTTTTTTTTTTTTTTGCTTCATGGATCAAACTTGTCATGACACCCTTTTATGTGTCATTGGATTGTTGAACCATTTGTCACCAGAGGGGTGACAATTTACCTGCAATAGCTGGGCTTACATAGGCCATCAGTTCCTTTCTGTCGCCATTTGGCCACTTCAGAGGACGTTTGCTGACTAATTCAAGGCATTGATGGTATGACAAATGAGCTCTCCAAGCTGTAATGATTTAATGACTTCTATAGGAGTGGGGTGTTTTATGTAGAGCTGTCAGCTGTGGCAGGAAATACAACAGTGAAAGCAGCTGCTGAGCAGACAAAAGGTGATTTCTGCCTCTGATTGAGAAGACAAATTCAAAAATAGAATGAAATGGAGATTGGAGAAAGTATCCGGAGCTGTGCTCCCAACCTGCGGGTGTAGGCTAGATCTGCCATTTATTTGTGGGGTCAATTTTGAAGTAACTGGCATGGTCCTAAGTACCCAATTTTAAATTTTTTTTTTGTTAGGTTGACTTTCACACGTGTTCTGGTATTGTGTGGAAAAACGGTGGTTCTACTAACTCAGGGTAAACAACGTGTTGTAATTTTATGCTCCATTAAGAGTCGGTTCACACTGAGGCGACACAACTCCTTACTACTTCGGGGGCGTCTTGTGCATTACCATGCACCACGACTTCGGAGAGACTTGCAGGGACTTCTCATAATGGAAGTCTATGAAGTCGCTCCGAGGTCGCCCCGAAATAGTACAGAACCCTTTTTCTAAGTCGGAGCGACTTGTGTCGCTCCTATTAGAACGGGTCCTGTAGCGGTCAATGGACCGCGATGGTGCGCGACTTGTCAGGCTGACAAGTCGCGCTAGTGTGGACCGGCTCTAAAACTCATGCAGTTCGTTCTGCACTCCTGTGACCTGTTCTCAGCAGACAGCGGGCTGAAGCGACCATTTGGTCGGAATCCACCCACATGCCTGGACCCGCTCCGCCTCTCAGCCAGCCTGCGCTGGAGGAGCAGAGAGCTGTTGACTGACAGTCACCAGCTCTCTGCTCATGGTCTTGGAGCTGACAGGGGACCGATACTGCATCCACCTAGGTAAGTATGATTCTCCAAAAAAAAGTTCCCATACTTTTCTTTTAAATGGCAATCTACCTTGTATGCACACCTCATCACAAAAATGTTTATATGTTGGTATCCCATTAAAAATGTCCTGTCTTAGGCTCGGTTCACATTGGTGTGATGGAAGACATCGCATGTGATGTGCACTGCTGTACAAATGTGCGATGAGAATTCAGCTGTACAGATTGTATGGCTGAATTTGCATCGCATTTGGACCAAAGTTTTGCAGGACCCTTTTTTTTTTTGGTCCGCACCAGAATCTGATCGCATGGGTGTTTTTATACTCAAGGGATGCAATTAATTCCTGTGCGAATTGACAGTCCGCACTGCAATATGCGAACCGATCTGGGGGTGTCATTAACTTTGTATTGACATTCCCAGCGGTTCGCAAATGGCAGTGTAAACTGCCTGTGAATTGGGTGCGATGCGGAAACCTGCAGTGGATTTGCAGGGTTTCCCACATCGCACCAGTGTGAACCGGCCCTTAATGCAGTGTACATAAGCAGGAAAAATCATGTTAACTTTGAAGTGGTACCGCACTGTAGTGCACTGGACTGGTGTGAAGCAATATTTGTATAGCACTCTATTCTTATGCAATGCTAGGAGTCAGCCTATTCCAGTTTAATGGGTTTTTAAAAAGAAACTTCACCCACCTGCTGTAATGTTTGTTTGTTTTTTCCCACGCCATCTTATCTTTTTTTTTTTTCTTTTTTTGCTGGGGTTGTCCATAATAAATAAACTCACGCCCAACAAATCCAGCCTAGAACGGTTATCCTCTGCTCCACACTCCACCATCTTCCTCTCTGATGTCATCAGGGGCTGGATGTCTATTCCAGGTCCTGCACCCCTGATGACGCCCTGATGGGTCCTTCCTCTAGCACTATAGGCATCTGATGCCTCCTGAGATATGAGAGATAGATAGATCTAGATTGTGTATGTATGTATGTATGTATGTATGTATGTATGTGTGTGTGTATGTATATGTATGTCTCTGTATATGTATCTCTCTATCTCCCAGTCGGTTGCTGGTGCAGGCTGACATTATTCTCATCTGGGAAGAATTGGAAGCTGGCTGGGTCTTGAATACAAAAAAAAGTAAATTGAAAAAAATTGGGGGGAGGACTGCAATGGGGCATTTTGGAATGGAATGAAGGAATGCTCTAACAAGTCTCAGTGCAACAAAAAAATGCACTTAGGCTTTGTGTGGCCATGGCAGCACCCCCCCACACATTTTACATTGCTACCTTATGCACCGCAGAGGCAGCTGTTTGTTTACTGTATATACGTCCGTTGGGTAGCCTTTAAGAATGAATGGCATTGCACCATGGCTCACAGACATTTGTTACACACGTTGGCACTGATGGATGAGTATGATTGGAGCCCAAAAGTTTTTCTGCATTTTACGGGACAAATTTGCAGCAGTTGTGCAAGCAAATGGTGATCCCAGTGTATATAGATTTGTCTTTCACCAGCAATAGAACGAGAAGGACCATTTTGTTTGTCGACCCAATGTGGCAAGTGGTCCACAGTGGGTAACAGATGTTGGTTGGGTCCTCAAGTGTCGTCCTGGTCAACATACCTGCCAAGGTAGTATTTTTTATATTATCAGCGACTGGCTTCATGTAAAGTTTTATTTCGACCTCGGCCTTTACCTGCCAGTATGAGTCATCATAATTTACTGTCTGGGATTTATTTGGTTTATTTACTACTGTAAACTGTGAATCAGGCGTGTTAGTCTTGACAATTGCACAATCGGTCCTGTTCTGTAGACATGATCGTACAAGAGGGAAATGTAGCCTTGTGGTGCAAGCTAGTATTTTATTTTTAATTCTAATAAACCCTGCAGGTTTTCTGGACCTAAAATTACTTTAATTGGCATTAAAATGGAACGTCCCTCTCCCATGGGACATTGATTATTTTTAATCCTAATGCTGCTAGCATTAGATCGGAACGTACATCACATGTACTTGTACATTTTTTTTTTTTTTTTTTTTAAATATTTAGGTTTTTTTTCGGTTTCTTGCCTAAGCAAATGATGTCCTACATCCCAGGAGTCTTTGGGGGGGGGGGGGGGGGGGGAGTTTTTTTTGCTGCTTGTTACACACTCCTGCATGCATGCCTGGACTAAAGTCAGATGGATTCCAGGGCGTTAGTGCTACATAAATATTTGTCCTTACTCAAGATGGTCATGGCCAGAAATGCTAGGGGGTGATTTCTCAACAAAATAAAGCATGAAGGCATGGGTGGATGGGGGAGCTTGCTTTGAATATAAAAAAAAATGAATTAAATTGTGTTTTTTGGTTTGGGGTGTGCAGATGCAGTGAAGATCTTCTTTAACCACTTGCCTACCGGGCACTTTTACCCCCTTCCCATCCAGGCCAATTTTCAGCTTTCAGCGCTCTCACGCTTTGAATGACAATTGCGGGGTCATGCTACACTGTACCCATATGACATTTTTATCATTTTTTTCACACAAATAGAGCTTTCTTTTGGTGTTATTTAATCATATCTGGGTTTTTTATTTTTTACAAAAAAAAAAGAAAAAATACAAATTTTGAAAAAAAAAAAAGTTTTTGTTATTTTCTGCGAGTAAATTTTGAAAATACATTTTTCTCCTTCACTGATGTGCGCTGATGAGGCGGCACTGATGGGCACGGATAGGCTGAACTGATGGGCACTGATGAGGTGGCACTTATGGGCACTGATGGGGTGGCACTGATGAGGAGGTACTAATATGCCGCACTGATAGGTGGCACTGCTGGGCACAGAGGTGGCACCGATGGGCACTGCTGGGCGGCACCGATGGGCACTGCTGGGCGGCACTGATGAGCACTGATGGGCAGCACCATCAGTGCCCATAGTGCTGCCAGTCAGTGCTCATCAGTGCCTAGGTGAGCAGGCACTGATGGGCACTGACTGGCAGCACTGTGGGCACTGATGGGGGGGCACTGTGGGCACTGATGGTGGGCACATTGTTTTTTTTTTTTCTTTTTTTTTTTTTTTTTTACCTCTTTAGTAATCAGGGCACTGGTGATCAGTGCCCTGATTACATTCCTCTGTCCCCGACGGCTGATCGGCTCTCCTCCTTCCTCACACTGCAGTCTCCGTGTGAGGAAGGAGAGCTGGGGAGGAAGGAGCGCTGGCGATGAGAGATGATCTCATATGTTTACATATGAGATCATCTCTCATTGCATGGGCCAATCACGTGGTAAATGGCCACTGTGATTGGCCATTTACCACGATCTGTGATTGGCTGTGTCCAAGGGACACGGCCAACACCGATTTTCCCTGATGCGCACTCGCGGGGAGCCTGTCTCTGGGAGGCCGTATAAAGACGGCCTCCCGGAAATTCGAGTCCGCGCTGTAGCCGTACTTCGGCTATAGTGCGGATGGCAAGAAGTTAATATACTAAAGTTTATATAAGGTTTTAGTGATTTGGTTTACTTTTTTTGTGGAGGAGTGTGGTCCAGAATCTTCCAAAGGGAGTTTATTTTAGTTGGCCTCCTATTTTTGTGTTCCCATATTTCACAGGATTTGATTGCATTTCCGCAAGGAATGTGTTTCAGGGTTGGAAATTCTCCGTAGTACTCTCCGACTTTCGCTCTAGCAGGTGGCTGTCCTTTTTTACATTTACACTCTTTTCTGACTCTGAAGAGGTCAGAAACTTTCTGATAATTGAAAATGGAGCTTTAGTGTTCTTAGGGTCCATGCACACTGGGTTTAAAGGATAAGTCCACCTTTCGTAATATGTTGCGGACGGGGCCCCGCAGCTTCCCGATCTGACAGCTAGCAGAGATCTTCTACCACCTCCCGCTAGCTGTCACAATAAAAAATGCCCGAGCAGGGCTCCGCCCTCCCTGCTGTGTCACTCATTTACAGTGTCCTGTGACTGAGAAAACGATGTGGTTTGGCAGCCTTTGCGGCTGTTGGCTTGTAGTTTTCAATGAAATATTTCATGCATTCTTCCTGTCAGATTGTATCAGCTTGCTGTATAGAATGTACAGTCACACAGATACACTGGCAGATCTGCTGGAGACCTGCATTGAACCAGCAATCCGATGATTAGTGCAATGCTTTCAGGCTCCAAAAAATGAAAAAAATAAATGCACATTTTTTTTTTTCCTGCAAAAAAAAAAATGTGCATTTATTTTTATTTATTTATTTTTTTCTAAAAAGTGAACTTTTCATTTAAGCCCCCGTTCACATGCAAGCGACGCTACTTCGCACCGCGACCTCCGAGGTCGCGGTGCGAGCAGCGCGCCGCGACCTCCGAGGTCGCGGTGCGAGCAGCGCGCCGCGACCTCGGATCGGCCGCCACGGACTTCATAACATTGAAGTCTATGGCGGTCGCCTCCTGGTCGCCCCAAAGAAGCTCCGGACCCTTTTTCTAAGTCGGAGCGACTTGTGTCGCTCCTATTAGAATGGGTCCGCAGCTTCCCTATGGGAGGCGACCTGTGAGGCGACCAGGTCGCCTTAGTGTGGACGGGGGCTTAAATACACTGCTTCTGCAGAAGTTTTGCATTTTTTTTTTTTTTCTCCTGCCTGTAGAAGCAGCTCAATGTTGTCCTCTGTGCCCATGAACGTTAGCGTTTTAGAGGCAGGAAAAAAAAAACATCATAAGTGCATTTTGAGAATTATCCGGCAAAAAAAAAAAAACACTCAAACGCATATAAACTCTCCTAAACTCTTGTGCAGTATGAGCTACTATGACTATTGGCTGCTTTTTCTGAGTTTCTGGCTTTTTTTTCTGCTCCTAGTTTGCATGGTTTCTTAAAAAAAAAAAAAAAAAAAATGAATAACCAACCCGGAGATGTTATCTGTAGGTCTCTGTGCTTCTCTCAATGCAATCCTGTGCCCAGGTCATGATTTCACAGGAATGTTGTCAGAGAATGGCACATTACCCAATTCCAAGCCATGAAGAGCAGAGAATTGATTGTTGTTTGCCTGCTGGTATTTGCGGAGATAGTGAAACAATTAAATTTGTAGTGCAGGTCTGATCCCGGAGACAAACATTGTCCGCACACTGGAATGATGTTTTCCTTCCATGCTGGAGTTCCTAATCAGGAAGGTAAATGTGTCCCAGAATAGCCCAATGCCACACTTCTTGTTTATGTGATAAGGGGGTGAGGTTCCCGTCAGGGTGTTTACGTTCGGAGATATCTAGAACATTTTTCATCCGCTGACAGCTCGGAACAACCTTGGAGAAGATGTAAACAGACTTCTAGACCAGTGTTTCTCAACCTTTTTTCAGTTGCGGCACCCTTTAAAATTCTGCACAATCTCGAGGCACCCCATTCTAAAATGTAA
The DNA here is from genome assembly GCF_965119305.1 of Pelophylax lessonae. Lineage (NCBI taxonomy): Eukaryota > Metazoa > Chordata > Amphibia > Anura > Ranidae > Pelophylax > Pelophylax lessonae. Next base: position 804,316,300 of record NC_138768.1, on the reverse strand, counting down.
AAAAAAAAAAAAACGAAACTAATAGTTTTACATATAGCAGCAACATCCGTACACATGGGCCATCCAATGTTAGAAGTGATTTATTCCTCCACTATTGCAAACTGGTACTGACTAGTGTTCTAGGGTTTCTTTTCTTCCTTAGTTTCTCTTCTTCTACTTGCTAATGTGACCCCATGGTGCCCAGGATTGTAATGCTGCAATGTAAAAACCTGTTTAAATTTGTTGCAATTTTTAGGCATTTTGCCGAGGCACACCAGGGTGCCACGGCACCCTGGTTGAAAAAGGCTGTTCTAGACCCATGATTATCCCACAATTCTGTTTTATATTGTTTTACCATTCCTATTGCTGCTCAAAAAACAGCCTCATAGTATGACAGATGTTAATGTAAAGATCTGAGCAAGGATGAAATGCTAGTTAGCGCAGGTCACCGCTAGGACACACCGAAAAAAATAGTTTATGTATCCTATTTGCATTGCACTGGAAGTCAGTAGTGTCCGCTCACAAATTCCTGATTTTCTTAAGGAAATGCTATTTGCCTGACTGTGTCTTTCTAAAGTCTGGAGCAGATGTATGCATTCAGTGAAGTGATCTGCATGTTGTTCTGGACCCATTATTCACAAACTTTATTAAAGCTGGAGAAGCTGCATGATACCCAACCCAGTCAACCGGTGTTATTGGATGGAAAGGTTTCTTTAACAGCAACATCACAGAACATGTTGCTTTATTATATTGTCTACTAATTCGTAATCCTGTACATTACTTCAATCGTTTTACGTGCCCCCTTTTCTAGGATTTTGCTTATAGAGTTCTAGATATAGATTTGTAGGTAATCCACTAGAGGGAACCATCAGCGGTATCTCTATGCCAAGGCTTAAAGGAACATTTACCATACAAAATCAATTATTGACACCTCACAGAAGCTGGCCATACACTGATCAAATTCCAGCTAGTTCATCACGGACCAGCCACATTTCGATCGCTGTGTGGATGCCAGATAATTATAATTTTCCCGATCTCATTCCACAACCGTGTAAAAAGATTTAGACGTGCAATGTTCACATCCAGCTGTATAATGGCATTGTTCCTTCCCAGGACTTTATACAATTGGATATAATTAGGAGAATGATCGGTACAGCTGCAATTCATTACCAATATGGGAAAACCAGTCCCACTCCTCCAATCAGAGATTTGTGCTGTATAATATTATTTTCTAATTCTTTCTCATTATAATAGATAAATATACCATTCCACAGATCTTTACACAGGGCGTTGAGTCATTCACATCCATCCTTGGCCCTGAATGACAGTGTACAGTGTAATCTCTCTGCCATGGTATCTCTCACCAGAGTTGTATAAAGTACTCGAAACCCATACTTGAGTAGAAGTGGAAGTGCTCGATCAAAAAGTGACTTGAGTAGAAGTACTAAAGTATTCAACATTTTTTGTACTTAAGTATTGCAAGTCGTTTTTTTTAAAATTTTGCTACTCAAGTACTGAAAGTAAAAGTACCAGTAGTTTTGAAAAAAAAAATTGCTACTCAAGTACTGAAAGTAAAAGTACAAGTACTGTTTTATGTAGTTAAAGAAAGAAGTCAAAAGTTTGAACATCATATTGTTCTTTATTATTTCAAATGCAGCTTTTATTTATGCATACAGTAGCATTTATTTTCGTATGTGCTGATAATACACATATTTTGAGCTTCATGAAACCTGCCATCTACTGTTCTGGCAATGGTAATTTTTATAATAGTAACGAGTAACTATGCAGCACAAAAAAAAAATATTGGAGTAGAAGTATTGAAATCATCGAAAAAATGTAGTGAAGTAAAAGTGGAAGTAGGAGAAAAAAATTCTACTCTAGGAAAGTACAGATACCGCCTTTCGGTACTTAAGTACAGTAGTGAAGTAGTTCTACTTAGTTACTATACATCTCTGTCTCTCACACATGAACTCACACTTTCTTGCTTGTTCCCTTTCTTTTGTGCACATCCTTTCTCTCTTTCTCTAGCACTTGCTCACCTTTCTCACCTCTCCCTGCTTCCCTTGCCCGCCTTCCCTTGCCCGCCTCCCCTTGCCCGCCTTCCCTTGCTCGCCTTCCCTTGCTCGCCTCCCCTTGCTCGCCTTCCCTTGCTCGCCTTCCCTTGCTCGCCTCCCCTTGCTCGCCTCCCCTTGCTCGCCTCCCCTTGCCTTGGCCTCTTGCTTGCTTCCTCTGTCCTGAGGGGGGGAGAACACTAATCAAGCTAGCTAGGTTTTTGAGATATGGAAGGAAAATTTAAAGGCATCCAGGGGTTCTAAACCTCATGCAGCTATAGACTCTGGTGATAAATAACTCGGGACCCAATGCTGCAAGAGAGTACGCTGCAGCATACATATAATTGAGTCCCTGATGCAATGCAGATCACTCTTATTGTACCATATGATCTTATTATGCCATTTTTTTTTCCCAAGGACTGTAAAGTAAACGTTCCTTTGCCAACATTTACAAAAATTGCAGTTGAATTAAACTTTATTTATAAACAATTCGGCAATAGTGTATCCCTGATAGAGAAAGTTCTGGTCATGGTCAAGTTTGGCCCACAAGACCTAGTATCTTGGGGCTTCCTGTGACAGTCTGGAGTCGACACTGTCTAGATCAGCCTTTTTCAACCAGGGTGCCCAGGCACACTTGGGTGCCTTGAGGCTTCTTCAGGGGTGCCTTGGCAAAATGTTTCAAAAATTGTATACAAGCCAGCAGGTGGATTAGGCATGCCTTTTTAGTTACAGAAAGCCACAGGTTTTCATTATGCACCGTTGCACTTTTCTACACACCAATGATGTTATCAGTTAATAAGGAGGATGTCCGTTACCTCCACAGCATCCTTGTTTGACCCTCCTCTGCCCCTCTCTCTAAGCACTGGGGTGACATTATCTGACTGAGAAATTGAAGGAGAAGAGAAAAATTGGAATAATAGTCAGTACCAGTGTGCAAAAGTAGATTTGCTTTGGAAGAAAAAAATCACCTCTAATGTTGGGTGTCCTGTGTGTGGATGTTACTGCATCATGTAAAACTATTAGAATAGTTTTTTACATTTTAGAATGGGGTGCCTCGAGGCTGTCCAGAATTTTAAAGGGTGCCTTGACTGAAAAAAGGTTGAGAAACACTGGTCTAGATGCTTTAGTTGTCATAAAGACTAGTTGGAACTGAAGAGAAGAACTTGACTACTAACTTTTGCATAGCTGAAAAGAGACCCATCATGTCTGTTGTATTCAACCACAAAGTCTGAATTTCCATATCTGTAACAGTGCTGTTTAATCTGCTAAGAGTGTGCATTTGGCTGAATAGAATATGTGTGAAATAATTTATGGAGCAAATCATGAAGGTGTCAGTATTTGTCTAGAAAATGTGAAATTTTCACTTTAAGGCCTGTTACATAGGAACTGAATTGCCAAGAGCAACCAGACAGCTTCAATTCCAGCAAAAAATCAGGTTTTTATTTCACAGGCTGTTATGTATTCGGCATATTTTTTCTCAATCTGTACTAAAAAAAAATAAAAAGTTGGAGGTCATAAGAACCCTGTGAGATGCCTGCGGTCATGGAAAGTTCTGTGACCTCAGAAAGCAGGTAAAGGACTCCCGTATCATGATTCAAGAGACATAGTTCTATCATTTTTACTTTACTTGATCTTCTAAAAGAAAGAATGTTCCCTCTTCAGCATATATGTCTATGCAAATGATGGTGGAGTATTTTTATCCCGACGCTGATTAGTGGTTTTATGCAAAACCAGCATATTATCATTTTTTTTTTTTTCCAACGATCTGCATGTGACTGATAGGATTGAAATTCTGATTATCTAAGGAGGAGCTGCTGCGTTTTCTGGTGGGAGGGTGGAGCCAGCTGCACTTCAGATTGATATGTTTGGAAGAGCGCTTTCAGAATATTTTCTGCATTCTGAGCTTGACAGATATTCCTCTTTTTTGGGGTTTTTGTTTTGTTTTTTTTTAATTATTTTTCAAGTAGATATTTGTAATGTTGTTTCTATATACTCATGTCTCTCTCCTCTTTTCCGCAGGCTGCTACAGTCTCCGATGGAGGTAAGAACGCTACTTCCTTATTATATGTATAAATGGGACTAAATTTACAATGAGATTAAATATTTCTAAATTTTGTGTGTCTTTAAAAAATGTAAAATGTGTGAATTTGGCAATTTTTATTTTGTTTAAAAATTTGTGTATTTTTTTTTTTTAATTTTTTATTTATTGATTTAATTTTATTTGGTACATTTGATAAGACCGGTAATAAGTAATTGGCTTTTGTTTAGTATTTATAGACCATCTTATGCCTCTACCAACTCGGGAAGTGTTTTTTGTGCCCACTGGGAGCGGCAGATGCTTCAAAAGCAGAACAGGAAAGATTATCTCTTATTATTTACTATGTCCTGAATTTCTCTATCCTTGATTCGTTTATCAGATTAGCAAAACAATTTGGTACTATGTTGTTTTCTTGCGGACATCGTTTCATCCATGTTCTTTCTGCAGAGGACTGATAGTTGTGTTGCACGCAGCTGTCACTGGTTGAAAACTCTTCCGTAGTTTGCATAGGGCGAGTTGAAACGCGCCGTTCAGCAGGTGTTTGCTTAGTTACATGGAGTTTCTTTACAGTGAAAGTTTGCATATTAATTCCCACAAAGAAACGTTGTGCCTTGTCTTCCATACCCTCCAGCAGGAGCGTCCACATGCAAGAACATGCGGCTCGTCAAACCTCATTGAGGGTGACGGGAACATCTTGCATTGCTGTCTATTGTTTGGCAGTAATTGTCTCGCAGTAATCTGGTCTTTACAGCTGTGGGTTCTATTTGCAGACGGATTAACCCAGAGAGTGCCATCTTCTTCTTGTTGTATGGATGGCTCAAGTCATGGGTTCCCCAGCCTTTCAGTGCCTAGCATAACAATGTAATACGAAAGGGTAAAGTACTAATACAGAGTGCAGGATCTCAGAGCAACCAATCGCATTTGTTTGTACTTTAAAAATACGCTCATTGAGAATTTTTTTTGTCAAAGACATGTAGCTAAATACATTTTGGCCTAAATATATGACAAAAATTGAATATATTGGATAGTTTTTAACTGTAGAAAAATGTCAAAGTAGAAAATGTCAATTTTTTTGCAACATTTTCGCTCTTTTTTTTTATTTTTTATTAATATCGCAAAAAATGTTAAGCACAGAGGTGATCAAATACCACCAAAAGAAAGCTCTGTTTGTGGGACGTAAATTTCGTTTGGGTACAGCGTTGCATGACTGCGCAATTGTCAGTTAAAGTCGCTCAGTGCCAAGTTAAAAAAAGTGGTCTGGATGTTAAGCAGGAAAAGTGGTGAAAATTAGATCCCTGAAAGACCATTTCTGTTGCTGAATATTTCCCAAAACTGTCCTTCGGTCCTAACAACAATGCATATTTTTTAGTTTACTCCTCCACTTGCACCTGTGTGTTGATGTTTCAGCAATACAATTTCACTGCCAATGAGGACATGGTGTATATTGTACTGTGCCCATTGCCTTATTAAATATGCTTGGAAGTGTAAAAGGAGGATGATCTACCCAATACTTTGATAATAACTCATAAGCTGTATGTAAGAAACCTACATTTAACTTCCTGCTTTTCTAAACTCAACAATAAAAATCTATTGTGGCTTATGAGTTCTGAACCACTTGATCTCTGGAAGATTTACCCCCCCTTTCTGACTAGGCCTTTTTGCGGTGCAGCCCTGTGTTACTTTAACTGACAATTGCACAGTCATGCAATGCTGTACTCCATATAAGATGTATGTTCTTCCTTTTTTTTCTTTTTCTCCCCCCCACAAATAGAGCTTTAGGCTACGTTCACATGTGAGCGTAGCGGATCGTGGGCAGAATCACCGTGATTCTGCCCGCAAACCGGAAAAATTGCAAATCGCGGGACGCCTGTGCGATGCCCATGATTTGCAATGGCACCCCAAACGCTGTGCGATGTTGCCGCGATTTCCGCCTGCCCAATCGCGGTAGCATCACGCAAACAGAATCGCGGGACTCATGACGCACAAAAGAAGCTCTTGTGCCTTTTTTTTTTTTTTTTTTTTTTTTTTTTTTTTACTTGTGCCTTTTTTGAGCGTCATGCGTCCCGTGATTCTGTTTGCGCGATGTTACCGCGATTCGGCAGGCGGAAATCGCGGCAACATCGCACATTGTTTGGGGTGCCATTGCAAATCATGGGCATCGCACAGGCATCCTGCGATTTGCAATGATTTCCGAATCGTGGTGATTCTGCCCGCGATGCGCTACGCCCACATGTGAACGTAGCCTTCTGGTGGTGGTATTTCATCAGCTCCGCGTTTTTTTTTTTTGGGGGGGGGGGGTTTCTTTGTAAAAAAAAAAAAAAAAAAAAAAACATTTTTTACTTTCTGCTATGAAACATATCCAATAAAAAAAAAAATCAAATTTCATGTATAAATTTAGGCTAATATATATTCTTCTACAAATTTGGGGGAAAAAAAATCACAATAAGTGTATCGATTTGGTTTGCACAAGATTTATAGCATCTACAAACTGTAGGATGTTTTTATTTCTACTAGTAATGGTGGCAATCGGCGATATTGCGGCAGACATTTGGACACTAATTGACACTTTTTTTTGGGGACCAGTGGCACTAATTTAGTGATCAGTGCTAGAAAAAAAAAAAAATATGCACTGTACTAATGACACTGGCTGGGAAGGGGTTAAACATCAGGGATGATCTAAGGGTTACCTTTGTGCTCAACCTGTGATTTACTACAGTGTTGGAGGTTCTTTTACTAGAAGACATGGATCCTTGTCCCTGCTTTGCAGAGAAACAGGATCCATGCCTTCCCTTCTGACAGAATTGGCATCTGCCTTGTTTACATAGGCAGCCTTCCCTTCTGCGCCTCTGCTGGATAATCGGTGGGTGCTGTCGGACATCGAGTCCACGGTACCTGCCGCTGGGATGCCAAGGGTATGATCACAGCAGGAGCGAACCCCCTACCTGGAAGAGCATGTATGTATGTATGTATGTACGTGTGTGTGTGTGTGTGTGTGTATGTGTATATATATATATATATGTATATGTGTGTGTGTGTGTGTGTGTGTGTATGTGTGTATATATATATATATAGTGCCTTGCGAAAGTATTCGGCCCCCTTGAACTTTGCGACCATTTGCCACATTTCAGGCTTCAAACATAAAGATATAAAACTGTAATTTTTTTGTGAAGAATCAACAACAAGTGGGACACAATCGTGAAGTGGAACGAAATTTATTGGTTATTTCAAACTTTGTTAACAAAAAACTGAAAAATTGAGCGTGCAAAATTATTCAGCCCCCTTAAGTTAATACTTTGTAGCGCCACCTTTTGCTGCGATTACAGCTTTAAGTCGCTTGGGGTATGTCTCTATCAGTTTTGCACATCGAGAGACTGAAATTTTTGCCCATTCCTCCTTGGAAAACAGCTCGAGCTCAGTGAGGTTGGATGGAGAGCGTTTCTGAACAGCAGTTTTCAGTTCTTTCCACAGATTCTCGATTGGATTAAGGTCTGGACTTTGACTTGCCCATTCCAACACCTGGATATGTTTATTTGTGAACCATTCCATTGTAGATTTTGCTTTATGTATGGATCATTGTCTTGTTGGAAGACAAATCTCCGTCCCAGTCTCAGGTCTTTTGCAGACGCCATCAGGTTTTCTTCCAGAATGGTCCTGTATTTGGCTCCATCCGTCTTCCCATCAATTTTAACCATCTTCCCTGTCCCTGCTGAAGAAAAGCAGGCCCAAACCATGATGCTGCCACCCCCATGTTTGACAGTGGGGATGGTGTGTTCAGGGTGATGAGCTGTGTTGCTTTTATGCCAAACATAACGTTTTGCATTGTTGCCAAAAAGTGCGATTTTGGTTTCATCTGACCAGAGCACCTTCTTCCACATGTTTGGTGTGTCTCCCAGGTGGCTTGTGGCAAACATTAAACAACACTTTTTATGGATATCTTTAAGAAATGGCTTTCTTCTTGCCACTCTTCCATAAAGGCCAGATTTGTGCAGTATACGACTGATTGTTTTCCTATGGACAGAGTCTCCCATCTCAGCTGTAGATCTCTGCAGTTCATCCAGAGTGATCATGGGCCTCTTGGTTGCATCTCTGATCAGTCTTCTCCTTGTATGAGCTGAAAGTTTAGAGGGACGGCCAGGTCTTCGTAGATTTGCAGTGGTCTGATACTCCTTCCATTTCAATATTATCGCTTGCACAGTGCTCCTTGGGATGTTTAAAGCTTGGGAAATCTTTTTGTATCAAAATCCGGCTTTAAACTTCTCCACAACAGTATCTCGGACCTGCCTGGTGTGTTCCTTGTTCTTCATGATGCTCTCTGCGCTTTAAATGGACCTCTGAGACTATCACAGTGCAGGTGCATTTATACGGAGACTTGATTACACACAGGTGGATTCTATTTATCATCATTAGTCATTTAGGTCAACATTGGATCATTCAGAGATCCTCACTGAACTTCTGGAGAGAGTTTGCTGCACTGAAAGTAAAGGGGCTGAATAATTTTGCACGCCCAATTTTTCAGTTTTTTATTTGTTAACAAAGTTTGAAATATCCAATAAATTTCGTTCCACTTCATGATTGTGTCCCACTTGTTGTTGATTCTTCACAAAAAATTACAGTTTTATATCTTTGTTTGAAGCCTGCGGCAAAAAGTTCAAGGGGGCCGAATACTTTCGCAAGGCACTGTATATATGTGTGTGTGTATATGTTTGTGTGTGTGTGTATATGTTTGTGTGTGTGTGTGTGTGAGTGTGTGTATATGATATATATATATATATATATATATATATATATATATATATATATATATATATATATATATATATATATATATATATATATATATATATATATAATTACACATGATCTGTCTTGCAGCTGCCGCAAAGCTGGCCATAGTTGTGTTTCTTGTGTTTTTTTTTTTTTTTTTTCAGCCAAGGGAGCTGACCAAACATCCCCTCATCCCCTTTACCTGCTGGGATATAATGTTCTGACAGCGGGACTCTCTGCATAATGCATCTTTATCTTTTTATTCTTGCCTATGTTCCGCTAAGGATAAGTTCACCTTTTTATAAAAAAAAAAAAATGAATGCACATCTTTTTGCAGGTAAAAAAAAAATTGTACTTTTTCTTTTTTTACACTGGAGCCTGTAAAGCATTGCACCCATGATCAGAAGATCTTTGGTGCAATGTCAGGATTCTTCAGACTCTCAGTACATGGTCTGCTCATACCGCCAATACAGATTTCTGAATTGCAGGAAGAATCCATGAACTAGGAGACTGCTCACCAGCACCCTCGCAGGCCATTGAGAACTACAAGCTGTTAGCCATGGTGGCCGGCGGTACTTGTAGTTCATAAACAGCACTCTGTGAATTAATGAGGCGGCCATGTGGGCGGAGCCCTGCATGGCTGCACGGTTTTCAGCCTCTTCCGGACCACTCCTTAGCAGATATACTGCTAGGATGGCCCTCCTGTGCAGGATTGTGTATGTGTGTGTGTATGTGTATGTGTATATATATATATATATATATAATAGTACAGACCAAAAGTTTGGACACACCTTCTCATTCAAAGAGTTTTCTTTATTTTCATGACTATGAAAATTGTAGAGTCACACTTCAAGAGGTAGTCACCTGTAATGGTTTTCACTTCACAGGTGTGCCCTGTCAGGTTTAATAAGTGTGATTTCTTGCCTTATAAATGGGGTTGGGACCATCAGTTGTGTTGTGAAGAAGTCAGGTGGATACACAGCTGATAGTCCTACTGAATAGACTGTTAGCTGCTTTTTTCTTGCTATAATACGAATTCTAAGTGCAGGAAAACTAGTGGCCATCATTACTTGGAGACTTGTTTGGGCTAAAGAACACAAGGAATGGACATTAGACCAGTGGAAATCTGTGCTTTGGTCTGATGAGTCCAAATTTGAGATCTTTGGTTCCAACCACCGTGTCTTTGTGCGACGCAGAAAAGGTGAACGGATGGACTGTACATGCCTGGTTCCCACCGTGAAGCATGGAGGAGGAGGTGTGATGGTGTGCGGGTGCTTTGCTGGTGACACTGTTGGGGATTTATTCAAAATTGAAGGCATACTGAACCAGCATGGCTACCACAACATCTTGCAGCAGCATGCTATTCCATCCGGTTTGCGTTTAGTTGGACCATCATTTATTTTTCAACAGGACAATGACCCCAAACACACCTCCAGGCTGTGTAAGGGCTATTTGACCAAGAAGGAGAGTGATGGGGTGCTGCGCCAGATGACCTGGCCTCCACAGTCACCGGACCTGAACTCAATCGAGATGGTTTGGGGTGAGCTGGACCGCAGAGTGAAGGCAAAAGGGCCAACAAGTGCTAAGCATCTCTGGGAACTCCTTCAAGACTGTTGGAAGACCATTTCAGGTGACTACCTCTTGAAGTGTGACTCTATAATTTTCATAGTCATGAAAATAAAGAAAACTCTTTGAATGAGAAGGTGTGTCCAACTTTTGGTCTGTACTGTATATGTGACTCAGTGCTTCCGTCTAGGGGGCGCGTGCACGCACCGCTGTCTGGCCACGTCTGCTTTGATTAATCACAGCAGAAGCCGACCTGCAGGTGTTGGGCTCTGGATGTCTGCCCACACCCAGCAATCGACAGTTAAACGCACAGAACAGAGATCTGCCTATATAGACAAGGCAGGTCTCCATTGTGACAGGGGGAAGGGGTGGATTTTGTGTTCCTGCAAAGCAGGGAATACAATCCATCTCTTCCCTTAGTAAAAGCAGCACATACAGTGCACACAGTTAACCCTGTGATCGCCCCTGACGTTCACCCCCTCCCAGCCAGTGTCAGTACAGGGACAGTGCATATTTTTAACACTGATAACTGTGTTAGTGTCACTGGTTCCAGCAAAGTGTCAAAACTGTCAGTTGGTGTGAGATTGTCCGCTGCAATATCGCAATCCTGCTATAAGTTGCTGATCTCCGCCATTAATACTATTAAAAATTCCATAATTTTTAGGCGCTAGAACATTTGCTTAAACCAATCAATATACACTCCATCTAATCGTTACATCCACTGTTCAGCTATTCTGACAGCCACAGGTGATGGCTGTCAGAAAACAATAGCCAATTGCTGCTCAGCAACTGTTAAGTTTGTTTTTCTATGTGGAAAGTTTAATTCCGGTTTTCTAAAAGATCTGAAAGTCACTGTTTTCTCGCAGTCCATCCAAGTGTTACTGTGCTGAGCCCGGTTGGATGGGGAGTGGTGGTGCCCCCAAAACACATTGGCTGTTTTTTGATTTGTTAGACCCTTTCGCCTCTGGCACTTCTATGGTTTGATAATCTAAAAGCTGGCAGGGGATATTCCTCCATCAATCGATGAGCCAGAACAAGAGAAATTTTACTCTGCATGACTAGCTGAACTCTTCTCTTCTCTTTTTGGATTTTCCTTTTCTATTGGGCAGAATGCAATAGAACGTCGTTCTCCATAGAAGCATGAATGATTGGGACTTGCTAACATGGAGGTTTTCTAGCAAATTAAAAAGTCTTGCTGGGCGATAATGAGTACATCTGCCTTCTGAGGATCTTGCTAGTGATTTCATGCAGTTCAAAAATGACCCAATAATGACCATTATTGGGTCGTTTCTGAATAATCATATTTGGGATCATACATCACTTAGAGCTGCCTGGGGGTCAACCTTCTCTTTATTATCCAGTCTGATATCTTCAGTCGTGAGAACAATTAATGTGTTTGTTACTCCAACGCTACAAATTCCTGATACATGACTGCTGTACCATGTACTTGTATGAGAGAGTCTCTTGTTTTTTGTTTTTGCTTGCTTTGTCTGAAATCCCTGGTGTACCTGCTAGTCCCCTAGCTTTCCTATTAAAAACTGACCACACTAAGCCCTCATTCACATTGAACGCAGCTTTAAAATCCCGCAAATTGATCTGATCTTGTGCGATTTCAAAGCTGCATTTTAGTCTGGCTTTGGGGGACAACATCTGTGCATTAACCTGCACAGATGCTTTTCATATCTATTAACCGGTTCCCGACTGGCCGCCGCCTATTTACTGCGGCAATGTGGCTCTCCTGCGAAACCAACGTAGATCTATGTTGGTTGCGAGCAGGGAGCTAGGGGGCGAGCGTGTGCGCTGGCGGCGCTCTCCTGCCCCCACTCGGCAGCAGGGAAGCCGATGCACAGGTCAGGCGGCTCCGATTGCCACCTGCGATCGCTCCCCGCTGAGAGAGAACAGTCAGCTGTTGTAAACCTCTTCTCCCTGGAATGATCAGAGCCCCTGTGATCCTTCTATATAAGATCACAGGTCTCTATGGTCATTTCACAAGCCCCACCCCCATACAGTTAGAATCAATCCCCTAGGCCAGTGATGGCGAACCTTGGCAGCCCAGATGTTTTGAAACAACATTTCCCATGATGCTCCACTACACTGCAGAGTGCATAAGCATCGTGGGAAATGTAGTTCCAGAAACATCTGGGGTGCCAAGGTTTGCCATCACTGAGCCTAGGCTCACATTTAACCCCTTGTTCACCCACAATGTTAACCCCTTCTCTGCCAGTGTCATTTTTACAGTAACGGTGCATATTTTTAGCACTGATTACTGTAGTAATGTCACTGGTCCCCCAAAAAATGTCAGTTAGGGGTCCGATCTGTCCGCCGAATGTCTCAGTCCTGCTAAAAATCGCAGATCGCCGCCATTACTAGTAAAAGAAAAAAAAATAATAAAAATTACATCTTTACCGTAGTTAGTAGGCGCGAGAACTTTTGCGCAAACTAACCAAAATACGCTTATTGCAATGTATTTTTTTAATAGCTATCTCCCCCCCTCCCCCATAAAAATGGAGTAACCCTTTAAGTCTTGGTTGCCTTAGGTTACAGCAAGTTGCTTTTGGATTATGTGTAGTGACTGGTGGAAATTCAATTTAATGATAACACATAAATTAGATACAGTAAAACCTCAGATTGCGAGCATAATTTGTTCTGGAAACATGCTTGTAATCCAAAGCAAATTTCCCCATAAGAAATAATGGAAACTCAGATGATTCGTTCCACAACCATTTATTCATAAGTCCTTCAGTTTATAGTCCATATAAAAAGATTATTGCAATGTGATAGGTTGTGTAACCATAACATGTCCATCCATAAATGGCGCCTTCACAAGGGGATTAGAAGCAAAATCCAGCAGGAGCTACAGAGTATAAGGCCCCTTTCACACTTATGCGACGCGATTTTGAAAGCAATGGCTATGGCTATATACCTCAAAACGCATTAAAATCGTGCCAGAGTAGTGCAGGAACTACTTTGAAGTCGGTGCGACTTCAAAACGCACTGATATGAATGGGGCTCATTGAAAATAATGGAAAACGACTTGTCATGCGATTTTGCGGTCCAAAATCGCGGGACAAGTCGCACTAGTGTGAAAGGGGCCTAAAAGAGAAGAGAGGCGCCACTAAGTGCAGCAATATGGTTACATTTAGTGAAGGTTCAAAATTTAGCAACTTGCATGTTTGATGATGAAAACCAGCACATCTGAGTAAGCTGTCCACATGGACCATCCTCCGCCCTGCGGGCTCTCACCTGCAGTAGAGGAATCTGAAAGCGAGGCTTGAAGCCCTCGGAGCGCAGCATGGAAAAGATGGACGTTGATGGCCGTGTGGAGGATGGTTTATGTGGACAGCTTTACCCTGGATGCCTGCATACTTAGATGTGCCTGTTTTAATCATCAACTACAGGGAGTGCAGAATTATTAGGCAAATGAGTATTTTTGAGGATTAATTTTATTATTGAACAACAACCATGTTCTCAATTAACCCAAAAAACTCATTAATATCAAAGCTGACTATTTTTGGAAGTAGTTTTTAGTTTGTTTTTAGTTTTAGCTATTTTAGGGGGATATCTGTGTGTGCAGGTGACTATTACTGTGCATAATTATTAGGCAACTTAACAAAAATCAAATATACAGTATACCCATTTCAATTATTTATTTTTACCAGTGAAACCAATATAACATCTCAACATTCACAAATCTACATTTCTGACATTCAAAAACAAAACAAAAACAAATCAGTGACCAATCTAGCCACCTTTCTTTGCAAGGACACTCAACAGCCTGCCATCCATGGATTCTGTAGCAGCAGCAACCACAGCCTCCCAGACACTGTTCAGAGAGGTGTACTGTTTTCCCTCCTTGTAAATCTCACATTTGATGATGGACCACAGGTTCTCAATGGGGTTCAGATCAGGTGAACAGGGAGGCCATGTCATTAGCTTTTCTTCTTTTATACCCTTTCTTGCCAGCCACGCTGTGGAGTACTTGGATGCGTGTGATGGAGCATTGTCCTACATGAAAATCATGTTTTTCTTGAAGGATGCAGACTTCTTCCTGTACCACTGCTTGAAGAAGGTGTCTTCCAGAAACTGGCAGTAGGACTGGGAGTTGAGCTTGACTCCATCCTCAACCCGAAAAGGCCCCACAAGCTCATCTTTGATGATACCAGCCCAAACCAGTACTCCACCTCCACCTTGCTGGCGTCTGAGTCGGACTGGAGCTCTCTGCCCTTTACCAATCCAGCCACGGGCCCATCCATCTGGCCCATCAAGACTCACTCTCATTTCATCAGTCCATGAAACCTTGAGATATTTCTTGGCCCAGTCTTGACGTTTCAGCTTGTGTGTCTTGTTCAGTGGTGGTCGTCTTTCAGCCTTTCTTACCTTGGCCATGTCTCTGAGTATTGCACACCTTGTGCTTTTGGGCACTCCAGTGATGTTGCAGCTCTGAAATATGGCCAAACTGGTGGCAAGTGGCATCTTGGCAGCTGCACGCTTGACTTTTCTCAGTTCATGGGCTGTTATTTTGCACCTTGGTTTTTCCACACGCTTCTTGCGACCCTGTTGACTATTTTGAATGAAATGCTTGATTGTTCGATGATCACGCTTCAGAAGCTTTGCAATTTTAAGAGTGCTGCATCCCTCTGCAAGATATCTCACTATTTTTGACTTTTCTGAGCCTGTCAAGTCCTTCTTTTGACCCATTTTGCCCAAGGAAAGGAAGTTGCCTAATAATTATGCACACCTGATATAGGGTGTTGATGTCATTAGACCACACCCCTTCTCATTACAGAGATGCACATCACCTAATATGCTTAATTGGTAGTAGGCTTTCGAGCCTATACAGCTTGGAGTAAGACAACATGCATAAAGAGGATGATGTGGTCAAAATACACATTTGCCTAATAATTCTGCACTCCCTGTATATTGCTAAATATTGTACCTTCATTAAATGTAACCATAGTGCTACACTTAGAGACGTCTCTACTCTTTAATACTCAGTTGTGACATGACTCTACTCGTATATCAAGACATCACTTGTTTATCAAGTCAAAATGTATTAAAAAAAAATTTGCTTGTCTTGCAAAATGCTCTCAAACCAAGTTACTCTCAATCCAAGGTTTTACTGTATTCACAAAATTGCACAGGCAATAAATTATAGATGAACACAACCCATTTTTGTTTCTTCCAATTTATTTAATATCAGCTGCGGTTTTCTACCCCCCCCCCCCTTCTTTTTTTTTTTTGGAGATAATGTCACATAAATTTACTTAATAGAAGTACTTGCAGATGTGCACAACCCTGTACATGAAATTGGTAATTTTATACATTTTATGGGTTATGTTCAATGATTTGCATTTATCCCCCTCTTCATAATCAGCTTTAATCAGCATTTCTTCAGAATTAAGGCTGGAGAACTAGCTGATCTTTTTTGATAGGAATGGAAATTTAGAAAAAGTGGCAGTGATTTCAGAGCAGTATAGACATCTGTTTAATAGCACATATTCACAGCTCGAATGCCTTTGCATGGTGCTGAGGCAGGATATAAAAAGGCCAGCACATTTTTTTTTATTTATTTGATTTAAATTTTGCCTGGTTTACCCACCACCTCCTTTATTTTGTTAAATAAGTTCAAAAACGTAAAAAAAAAACATGCACACCTTTTTTTTTTTTTGCAGGTAAATAATTTTGAATTTATTATCAAAATTATTTTTTATTTTTTCTAAGGAGCCTGCAGAGCATTGCACCCATGATCAGCAGATCACGGGTGCAAAATCTAGCTCTTTCAGACTCTTAGGATAGCTGTCTGATCGTACCTGGTATGGGTAGGCAGCTATCTGAGAGCAGGAAGATCAATCAACTTCAAAGACACTCACAAGTATCCTCGCAGCTCATTGAAAACCACAGTTCGTCAGCCGTGATAGGTGGTGGCACTTTTAGGCATCCATTCACAGGAAACTGAACAGATGATGCAAGTGGGGGGGGGGGGGGGGGGGGTCTTTAAAACCTTTACACAGGTCGGTGACCAGGGAAAAGATAGTGAGCGCAAGAGCAGGACCAAATAAATACTAAAATAAACAAAATTGAGGATCCTAATGCAGCTACCAATCATAAGACTAGTGAAGTAATGGGCAAAACTGAATTGAAGTTCCAAAGGAATGGTCTTTATAGAAAGGCCAATTACAGCGCTTGCTAATTAAATGACAACTAAGATTCTATAAATTACAATTACCAATAAAAATTAAACCTGTGCTTGTAAAGTGCCAATGTGTCTCCATAAATACCACTTGAATGGTAAAATCGTATTAAATAGCATAAAATTGGAGGTGGTTGGGTATTAAAAGACATAAACCGTGACAGTGAATAATAATCTGGTATGCATAAGTGACTGTGACTAGAATAAATAACATCAATCAACAGTGATCTTAAGAAGAAATAAAAAATGCATATATGAAAGTCCAACAATAAATCGTGATTAATGCTTAGGTAATTAATGTCCTCAATACAAGTGGTTTATCCACAAAAAGTGCAAGTGCGGGATAATGTAATCAAAGATAGTGGGAAAGGAGAAAAGAAAGGCTCCAAATAGCGTAATAAAGTCTAAAGTTTTATTACCCATCCATCGGGTTCAGAAAAGGTAAAAATCACATACACACTATCCCTGGTGGTCAGCGGTGTGGACTGCGCCTCCTCCTCGCGGAATCACGGCTAACTTCCGGCTTGCGTTCCAACTAGGGTTGCGTGATGACGTTATGCAGTTCCAAACTGACGCGTTTCGTCACTTCCGTTGACGTCTTCAGAGTTTTT
This sequence comes from Pelophylax lessonae, assembly GCF_965119305.1. NCBI lineage: Eukaryota > Metazoa > Chordata > Amphibia > Anura > Ranidae > Pelophylax > Pelophylax lessonae. The sequence continues at coordinate 804,299,101 of NC_138768.1, read as the reverse complement.
TCCTTAATTCAATAGATTTTGAACATTTTGAATTAAGTGGGGGAGGATTAGAACCCCTGTTCACTTTATACTACTATTGGAACAAAGTGTCAGTAATAATTACTCACGTGATCGCGCCTAGGTATTCAATTTATAAGAAATTCAAATAAATGGGTACCAAAATAAATTTGAGCAGCTAATCAAAAACAATAGTGGGTTGTGAAATTGTGAAAAAAGAGGAGGGACAGCGCTCAATAATTTTCTGTGCGTGAATTTAATTCTAATCAATTATTCTTTAATAAATAAATATGTATATATAAATCACAAAAAACAATTACATAAGCCAAATGGGTTTCCCCCTAAAAGTGCTTAAACTTTAAAGTGATTGTGCATATAATAAATTAAATATATAATCCTTGTAAATTAATATTAAATATATAGTCCTTGTATTTCCAAAGTGCAAGTGCAAAACCGTGCAGCAAACAAATCTCAGTGATTGTTATTAAAGTGCTTCGTGTTTCAGCAAAGCTACATTTCTTCATGCAAAATAGGGGAAAGAGGAATCCGTCACCGAGTGCCCAGCCCACTTACCGAACGACCCCTTGGGGTCTAGCGTGAGGTAAGTGTTATCTTTTAAGAATTCCCGGTATCTTTTTCAGACTTGCGTCTCCCCCGCTGTACTATATCCGGGATTTCCTTCTGCTGGTACGGAAGAGGGCTGGATAGGGATTCCGGTATACACCCCGTTCAGACCACGTACGGTGGTTTCAATATGTCATAAAAAAGCAAGGACGCTCATGGTGTAGTATATATAAACTTCAAGATTTAATAAAGCAGTCACTTACAGTTCAGTATCGGAAGAACAGCTGAATCTGTAGAGCAGCGCCGCAGCCGGTTTGCATTCCGGCTGCGTTCCAGAACACGGGAGTGACGTAGGGCGTAGCACGGGACCCGACGCTTTTTGTCATCAAGCGTATGACGTCATCAGGGATTTCTTTATTAAGAATAATTGATTAGAATTAGATTCACGCACAGAAAATTATTGAGCGCTGTCCTCCTCTTTTTTTCACACTTTATACTACCGTCTGTGTCCCCACTGGGGGAATTCACCCTCCCTATTTGTCTAGCATCTCAGTGTCACAAGGACTGGAAATGATGGGCAATCCAACATTTTAAGATCTTGCCAGACTAGAAATAGATGGAAATCTTCCAACAGGTTCCAGTGGCAAATTTCCATCACATCAGGAAAAAAATTCTCTTGCTTCCTATTCTGCCTATGGGATTGGAAGCCACTAGTAATTTCCCCAATAGGACACCAACTCCGATCTATCCAAAACAAAATTAAACACAAGACAAATCGAATATATTTCCTAGATCAAAAGAAACAAGCATGTCTTTTTTTTGTATTTCAGTGCTTTGTTTTGTACTTTGTACTCTGTACTCTTATGGCGCTTTTCCACTGCATGGAACCGTACCGGCTCGGCACGCTTTTGTGCTTTTCCACTGCGGTACCGCATGGTATAGGGTCGGAACGGTTCGGTACGGTACGGTATAGGTTTGCTTTTCCACTGCATGGAACCAAACGGTACGGTACGGTACGGCTCTGAAAAAACAGTACCTACTCGATTGTGGTTCCAACAGGTACCAAACTGGTACCATATCCCACAATCCTTTGCATGCAGTCACTACTAGCCACTGATTGGTCAGAGAATCACACCCACCCCGTTGTTATCCCACCCACTTAACTTTAGTACTACTTTAGTGGAAAAGCAAACCTATACCGTACCGTACCGAACCGTTCCGACACTATACCATGCGGTACCAGCAGTGGAAAAGCAAACCGGGCCAAGCAGGGCCGAGTAGAGCCGAGCCGGTACTAGCCTGTACTTGCAGTGGAAAAGTGCCATTAGGGTCCATGCACACTGGCTAAAAAAAAATGCTGCTTTTAGAGAAATTTAGCGTTTGGCCCGTAGAAGCCGCTTTAATGTAATCCTATGTATCCATGTACATTAGGACATTAGAGGCATATTTTAAGCTCAGCCTTTTGAGGCAAGAAAAAAAAGAACCCTTCTGGTTTAGCTTTACTGGCAGAAAAAAAAAAGCTGAATGCTCCTAAACTCTCCTAAAAGCTCCTACAAAAAAGCTTTATAGAGCTTTTTTTTGGCCAAAAGAACTGGCACTTTTTTAAGCCCAGTGTACATGGACCCATATTGATGGTGACTTGTAGCCAACTCATTGCAATAATACTGAATTTATGTGGTGCATAGTCCAAACCACATTTGTTTAAAGAAACAAAACAAAAACACACCCCTAATAAATAAGCCATACCCATCGTATCTTTTTCCTTCTCCATGCTTGTAACCCTGCCCACACATGTTTTATGGGGGGGTCATGGATTCTGAGTTATAAAAGAAGAATCAGGATAACCTTCCCACCTTCAGAAATGAGTCTGGAATGCCATCCTTTCATATTTCTTTCCCGACAAATTCCTTCAAATTTAAAGTCTAAAAAGAGACTGCAGTTAATTTCGATTCTGATCCAAGTCCTTGCTTGGTAGCCATCAACCACAATACTGCTCTTTGAACAAGGTTACTATTGTCCTTCGGTGAACCACTGTGTTCTGTTGATGTTCCATGAAACTCCTAACCAGAATTCCTGGAACATGAAAGTTCAGAAAACAGTCAGAGGATTTTTTTTTTCTAAACAATAATTAATGCCTGAATGAAAGTGCTTGTGGGATGAGAACAAAAACATTTTTATTTTTTTACGTAAATTAGAAACTTCTTTTAATGAGAGCCTCTCACAGCTAGATAAGAGAAGTGGCCATTGACTTGGCCATCCTAGCATTCATGGCATTTAAACCCATCATGAAGGAGAAATAAACCTAAAACTAAGCCACCTTGGTCAGATAATCCATTGAGAGCATTACTTAACTCAGCTATTGTAGTTATCCTTTAAGACGTTTTATTTCCACTGTTTGATGTCCTTCAGGTTCCCCAGCATGTTAGGCGGGGTACACACTAGTAGAAAATCTGCCGAAAATTCCCGACCGAGGTAAAATCGTACGATTTTCGCCTAGTGTGTACACAACTTTCAGCACCCAATGCCGACATTTTGAAAGAAAAAAAACGGAGGAACAAACACTAAAATTTTTATCGTCTGTCCCCAGATGACCAATTTTCGTTTACTGTGTATGTAGTACGTCCGTGAAAAATCGTATACGAAAGACCGCGCATGATCTGAAGTTGCTGACAACCCGGAAGTCTAGGAACAAATGTCCCAAAAAAAAATAAAAAATCGGACGAGAAATTTTGTGAACATTTATGCACTGTCAACTAAAAACGGTTATGAACGCTGAGCAAGAGAGAGAAAAATCAGAGGATATTTCGTCCGATTTCCGTCAAGTGTGTACAGGCCTTAGACTTTGCTTCTGTCTTGTTCCTAACCCAGCTTCCCATTCTGGTGAATACAGTTCATTTATACCTAATTCTGACACCATGAAAACAAGTGATTACACAGTTAAACAAACATTTAGGGCTGCATCACACCTATTCATACCTGGTTGCCTCCTTGTACTACAACGTTCTATTGATGTTCATTGGAACCGCCGTAGACATACATGAAGTGGGCAAACCTACCTGTTTCACTCGTAAAAATAAATGAGGCAAGTACTTTTTCTGAGAAACACAAATTGCCAACACATCAAGAGGTAAAGTCCCCAAATCTTTACTGAGGTCTTAATTGCAAAAACAGCATATTCCGCACACAGAAGACCTCAAAACCAATTATTTTAGAGATGCTAGGCACCTTTCTCAAAGTAACAAAGGTAGGGTACAGGATAGTTTTTTTTATTTAACTTTTAAGTACATTTTTCTGGTCATGGACATGCAATGAGGGTCCATTCGGGTATTTCCCAAAGCGTCTTCCAGGACCACTACATAAAAATGATCAGCTCCACCCTTTACAGAAAACACAATACCAAAAACTGTTAAAAGGCCCATAACATCCTCCTCTTCATTTGTGTTTCTGACCCTCCAGGGGGGCACATTGTTCCTGTTTGTTTTATTTGTCCTTGGTGGGTGATTGCGGTTACCTGCCTCTTTCAGGTGGACTGACCTGCCTACGGATAAGGTTTTAGTGTTCCCCTTTTACCTGAGCGCTTTCCCTATCTTGCCTGGACCTTGCTCTTTCTTAGTGTAGACCTACTCCAGAACCCTTTTGGTCTCTCCCAGGGGTGTCTCAATATGTGTGCGGGCTGAGTGACAGACAACAGAGGGTTGTAGTCAATGGAGAACATTCAGAACAAGGTCATGTTACCAGTGGGGTACCTCAGGGATCTGTACTGGGACCAATTTTGTTTAATATCTTCATAAGTGATATTGCAAAAGGCCTCGATGGTAAGGTTTGTCTTTTTGCTGATGACACAAAGATATGTAACAGGGTTGATGTTCCTGGAGGGAAACGCCAAATGGAAAAGGATTTAGGAAAACTAGAAGAATGGTCAGAACTCTGGCAACTGAAATTTAATGTGGATAAGTGCAAGATAATGCACCTGGGGCGTAAAAAACCCAAGGGCAGAATATAGAATATTTGACACAGTCCTGACCTCAGTATCTGAGGAAAGGGATTTAGGAGTAATTATTTAAGAAGACTTAAAGGTGGGAAGACAATTTAATAGAGCAGCACGAAATACCAGCAGAATGCTTGGATGTATAGGGAGAGGTATAAGCAGTAGAAAGAGAGAAGTGCTTATGCCGCTGTACAGAACATTGGTGAGACCTCACTTGGAGTATTGTGCGCAGTACTGGAGGCCATATCTCCAGAAGGATATAGATACTCTAGAGAGAGTTCAGAGAAGAGCTACTAAACTAGTACATGGATTGCAGGAAAAAACTTACCAGGAAAGGTTAAAGGACCTTAACATGTATAGCTTGGAAGAAAGAAGAGACAGAGGGGATATGATAGAAACTTTTAAATACATAAAGGGAATCAACTCGGTAAAGGTGGAGAGCATATTTAAAAGAAGAAAAACTACCACAAGAGGACACAGTTTTAAATTAGAGGGGCAAAGGTTTAAACGTAATATGAGGAAGTATTACTTTACTGAGAGAGTAGTGGATGCATGGAATAACCTTCCTGCAGAAGTGGTAGCTGCAAATACAGTGAAGGAGTTTAAACATGCATGGGATAGGCATAAGGCTATCCTTCATATAAGATAGGGCCAGGGACTATTCATAGGATTCAGATATATTGGGCAGACTAGATGGGCCAAATGGTTCTTATCTGCCGACACATTCTATGTTTCTATGCTACTGTGGAGGAATCCCAAGATGGCGCCTTTGGAGGGTTGACATGCCATTTCTGTGAGCAAACGCTGATAGACCACCATAATTTCTGCTCCTATGGGATGGTTTTGCCTTTTTCTATTTTTCCGCAAATAATTTTTAATTACATTTTTCAAGTTAGGGCACAGTTCACAAAGAACCTTGATTTTGTTGTCCATAGCAAATATACACCTATTCCCTTTTTGCTTTTAATGAAGAATGAAATGGAAAAATCTTATCAGCTAATATGAACAAAAAAGCTGATTTGTCTTCATACACGATCATGCATTAGGAGGCCCTTGGTGTACTGTGGAATTGTTCACATACCTAGGCCAATCATTGTGACAAATTTGGACAGTCTAGTCCTAGTCTACTTTGCTTGTGACCGTTTGGATATCGATGTGCTCCAGACATGATTGTGATAAATCTACTGTGTGGAGTTTTGAGAGTTTGCTGTGTTTATTCTTTTTCTGATTTACTGGAGATTCCTTGATACTATCATTTAAAAATAGGTCATGTTTTCCTGCTAATTCATGGCTGGGAATATCCACAGTGTATTAGATTACATTTCGTCCTAGTCGACCTGGCATCCGGCCAGGTTCAGAGCTTCACTGGAAGTTTTGGCTAAGCGAAGGCGTGTTTTCGGTTTCTGGAAGTTACCTTCTTCTGCACACATGTCCAGAGGGGTAGGGGTTAATAAATGGGAAAAAGCTTGCCAAATATGCTGACCTTGGCATGGTAGGGTGCCTTCAGCCAAACCGAGAAGATGTCTTATTTTATTCTAAGGTTTGTTGGAACCAAAGGCTTCCAGATGGGGCAATATCTGATTACCTAAATATGGCCAACTAGATGAGCAAGTAAAGCCTAGTACACACGCAACTAATTTCCGCCGACCGGTCGTCCATCTTTTGTCCAGAGTGGTGTTTTGTTGGTTGGAATGTGCTCTAGACTGCGCACGAATTTTGTCGACCGACAGAATTCTACTTCAGAAGTGATGTCATGTTTTGGATTGCTTTCTTTGTGTTCTTTCTTCTCTGAGCATGCCCAGTCTTGCTCATAGGATTTTTCCCTGTCGAAATCTGTACTGACTGCACGAAAATCGGACGTGTTTTGACGGAGGACAAAAATTTTATAGCCTGCACACCAGAATTTTTTCGGCCGAAAAGTCTGAGTCGGTTGTCGGAAGCATCATACTAACAAGCCGAAAATTGGCAGATCGGTCGTCGGACGAAAATTCCCGGCCGAATTACGACTCGTGTGTACGGGGCTTAAGGGTCTACTGCAGTTTAGGACATCACAGGCCCCATATTTCTCTGTATTACATCCCGTACCTGGGACAAACTGGTCTTCTCTAGCCATGGTGCTATTTATATGTAAAATATTGCTGTTTTCTGTGTGCAGGGCTTTTTTTCCTAGAAATAAATGGAAAACTGCAAAACCTTCATCCCCATTGTGTCTATTTTTCTGCTGTCTGATCTTTGATATGCTGCAATAAATTAGAGGCACGTCACATCATTCTCCTGCTGTAAAATCTGAACGGTAATCCTCCTTGGAGAGCCTTGGATGTACCGTGTGCTGCCATCTACTTACCTTGTTTATTTGATAGCTCAGAGATGAGTTAGTTCTTGCCTGCACCTGGTCATTCTGTGGTAGATGGGGTACAGTGACAGTGTTTTGTCAGTGGTTCCTCCTAACATTGTTATTCACAATAAGGCAGAAATCCTGCCCAGGAGGTTCGGAGACTAGACATCGGGAGCATGAGCACAACCCCGAACACATGACACATGGAGCATGCGCACAAGCGATGGCAACTCTGCTGCAGTGGATAGAGGATTCCACAGACTGATTCTGCCAGTAGCTACCTCTTGCTTTTTGGCAGTGGCAACAACCTGTAAAACGTACTAATTCAATGTAAATAAAATGTAATAAAAATTATAAAGGTCGTATAACAATACACATTTGTTGTAGATTTTTTTTTCCCCTTTTTTTTTTTTTTTTTTTTTTCCCCTTCTTTTTTTTTTTTTTTTTTTGAGAGGGGTTAGTGAACCTTTACCCTACGTTCACACCTATGCACTTTTTTGTGCCATTTCTGTTTTTTAGAAACGCACTACAGTCCAGGTAACATGGTTTGCTATGTGTTTTTCAGCTGGTACGTTTTTGGAGAGGGTCGGAACTTTTTCATCTTTTTTTTTTTTTTCTTTTTTTTTTTCAATGTAATGGACTTCAATGGAGTCGCACCAGAAACACAAGTTTTGTATTTCTGATGCCTTTTTTCTTTCCCCTTTAAAAACCCTGTATATAGCTGGTTGTTAAGCTAGTACCCCCCCCCCCCCTTCTCCCCTTCTGGACTATACCATGCCACATGCACTCAACGTGGGGGGGCTCTGCTATGTTGATGTGGCCAAGGGCCTCTTCCTCACAACCCTGGGGCCCCACACCAATTTTTTTGGATGCGCCAGTCGCATGAAAACTGCATGTAAAAACAAATTAAAAACAAGGTTTTAAAAAGGCAAAACGAACAGCAAAACAAACCTGAAAAACACATCAAGAGCAGCCTGCATAGATGTGAACTCAGACTCCATGTCCTGAAGTCACCCAGCGATGGGCATCAGAGGAGTATTGAAGCTGTTTTAGTGCAGAGTACTTTCTAGTTTGTCTTGCAGCCAGTCAGTTCCTCCCTTCCATATTGTAATCTGCCCTAACCACATGAAAGGAAGGAGCCCATTGGTTGCTAGAGGTCTGTACAGACTCTTCTTCATACAGGCAGTGTTTGCCTAATATACAGGGGAAATGTAATTAAAAATGACTTCTTCGGATGGATCTGGGGCCCCGAATTGCCCTGCTCTTTCCTTTTTTATTTTTAAAACCTTATTCTGTCCTTTTTGTGGATTACCAATGCTCTTTTTATGCTAAATGATATAACACTGCTCAGCCTCTATCACTAATGTTACAAGTATAAGTGGTCACCAGGGTCTCCTGTGCCTATTGGTGTGTTTCACTGTGACATGAATAATTAAGGCCCCTTTTTCTGCAGCAGGCTAAAGGTCCTCGTTATTCAATAATTTAGCAGGCTTCCCATGCGGCTTTGTTAAGCGTACTATCAGTTTTCTCCTCTTCATGCCAAAGGGACAGAGAGAATCAATTTGTGTGACCGCAGAGGCTTGCTGGTATTCCCGGAAAAATTACATTAATTTGTCTTAACATTTCAGTAAATGCCAGGAGCAATGCGCCTTTGGATTAGGAGAGGCCATGGAAAGCTGAGGCGGGCATGGATTCTGATGGCTGGTTCTCTGTGAGGGATTTGAAGTATTTGGTGAGGTGGCACACAGGCTCCTACCAGCTCTACCCAGGTAAAAGGCTGCCCTGTTCGGTTTATTGCGTGCCGCGACACAGTGGGGGAAGCTTTCTTTGAGACGTGTTTTCTTTGAGGATTGCATTCAGTGGCTTCTTAGCGTAACAAGTTGTTTCTTTTTTTTTCGGTGTTGTACTTACACCTTTAACTCCTTTTCTGCCGCCATTACACAGGATAGATTTCCACCATGGTTATATTGGGAAATTGTTTAGGGAGTGTTCATGATTGTGTCACATTGATAGACTCTATCCTGTCTGATTTGGCGAGTGGCCGCAGAGACCTCTGTGCACTCAAGTCATATTTTGGTTAAATATGGAGTTTGTGTAAGCACAACCAAAACTTTTTTTATTTTATTTTTTTATTTGAATTGTTTTGGATAGATCGGAGAAGGGTTAAAACCCATGCCAGTTTTATGATTTGTAATTTGTGTACCTTCGTGGAAAATAGTCGCCTGTTCTGGAAGCACAACAGGAAGTTAGAAGAAATCTCCCAAAATTTTGGGAATCCACCTCTTAGCCATCACTAGAGCAGATGCCCACATTTAGAGACTTTTTTTCTTATGGGGTTTTTTTTTTTTTTCCGGGGCCAACTCTAAAATTTGGAATTTGTCTTTTGGATTTAATGACCGTGATCATAAAGAACAGGTGGGTGACTTCCTAATGGGAACAGACAGAGCAATAATGCCCCTTGCTGTCGGAAAAAAAAAAAATGTATTTCCTATAAGCCCCCGTTCACACTGGGGCGACCTGTCAGGCGACCTGGTCGCCTGACAGGTCGCCGTAGGTCGCCTGCCATACAGAAGCTGTGGACCCGTTCTAATAGGACACAAGTCGCTCCGACTTAGAAAAAGGGCTTCTTTGGGGCGACCCGGAGTGACCTGCATAGACTTCAATGTTATGAAGTCCATGCCGGCCGCTCCGAGGTTTAGTGTTTATGTGTGTTTTTTTTTTTTTTTTGTTTTTGTAATCGGCATTAATTCTATTAGTGAGTTTTTAAAGTGGTCATGATCATGGTGTGTTTAGAAGAATTCTAAATGGAAAACAGATGTATTCTCAATTTTGGTTAATTTAAAAAAAAATATATATTTTTTTTATTTGTGACTTTTAACTGTATGACACACTTCTGTATTTCTGGCTGGCCATAGATCCATCCAAGTGAGGAGGATGGAGGAATCAACCCTGCTGTGCTATTGTAGCCTGACAGCAGGGACTACACCACTATCAGATTACACAGATGATTTTCCAACATTTGCATTCTAATGATCGATTCTGTCGGATGGAAATGGCCATAGATGGATTGAAATTCGGCTGGTCCCTTCTGGATGAATTTCGATCAGTCTATGGCCACCATTATTCTGTAGCATATGGAGAGTTGTATGTTAATAGGAAGCAAATTTGCAATCAGTCCTAACACAACTGCTCAGATAAGACACACAGGTAGTGCATTGTTTAGTGATTCTGCTGACTCCTAGGCCTCCCTTATGGGTAGGAACAGTACAAACTCAGTTACAAATTATACATACGGAATAAGGGGTAAGTTAAACAAAAACTAAACTAAACATTTGTAATCCTTTAAAGAATATCTAAAGTAAAAAAAAAAATATATTGCTGCTTACCAGTCCGTAGATATGGTTGACTACATTATTTATTTATTCTTGCAGGCTTTTTTTTTTATTTAGCATTTTTTATTCTGCCTGTAACCACCACCATGTCCTAGAGTGGCAAAACTCACTTCTTAGATTTTCTATAACATTTGGATGATGGGGGGGGGGGGTCTGTAATCCACAGAGATAACTGAGAAAATTTTGTCAGGATCAACTGTTTTATTTATTTTTTCACTTTGGACATAACAGACCACTTTAACCACTTAAGCCCCGGAAGATTTTACCCCCTTCCTGACCAGGGCCTATTTTGTGATTCGGCACTGCGTGACTTTAACGGACAATTGCGCGGTCGTGCGACGCTGTACCCAAATGAATTTGACGTCCTTTTGTTCCCACAAACAGAGCTTTCTTTTGGTGGTATTTGATCACCTGTGCGATTTTTTTTTTTTTTTTTTTTTTTTTTTTTTTTTTTTTTTGATCATGCGCTATAAACAAAAAAAAAAGAGCGTCAATTTTACAAAAATAACAATATTTTTCACAATTTTATATGAAATTCCCCCCAAAAAAATGTAAAAATCAAATTTTTTTTAACATTTTCGGCCAATTTGTTTTATGCTACATATGTTTGGTAAAAAAAATTGCAAAAAGCGTATTTAGATTGGTTTGCGCAAAAGTTATTGCGTTTACTAACAAAGGGAAAGATTTTTGTGATTTTTGTTGTTTTTTTTTTTTTAACGCGTAATGGCGGCGTTTTTTTTTTTTTTTTTTTTTTTTTTTTTTTTTTTTTTTTTTTTGAGGTACTGCGACATTGCGGTGGACAGATCGGACCCTTGACTGACATTTTTGACACTTTTGGGGTTACCAGTGACATTTCTACAGTAATCAGTGCTATACATATGCACTGTTACTGTAAAATTACACTGGTATTGAAGGGGTTAACTTTATTTGAGGGAGGGGCTGTGTGTCCCCCTAGGGGCGTGATTCTAACTGTGATTGGCTGTGGCTTGAGTTGTAGGAACACTGATCAACGGTCCTACATAGTAGAACCGTATGATCACTGTTTCTACACAGGGGAGAATGACAGGCGGCTTGTTTACATCAGCCGCCTGCCTTTCTCCCTCTGCACCGACGATCGCCGAGTGACCTCGGGTCCGCCGGTCACACGCGCACGGGGGGGGGGGAGCGGGAGCGCGCCACCGTGCTACCTAGACCCTCACAGGCTAGCGACGTAGATCTACGTCACTCTGCCTGTGAGGGGCCGACTGCCGACGTAAATAGTCGTGCGGCAGTCGGCAAGTGGTTAAATTTAATATTTAGTGTGGAACCTTAGTCTGAAAATGAAAGTAGAACTAAAGGCAACATTTTTTTTTTTTTTTTTTTTTTTTTTTTTTTTTTTTTTTTTTTTTTTAGTTTTGAACAGAGTGGAGGGGGATTACAATGCTTGTAATTCTTTTTTTATTGTGGTCTGTGCCTCCATTAAGGAGAATCCCCCTCTCTATTTGTCCTGTTCACCATTATCCTTGAAAGCGAAAGTAAGAAAAACCCCAAAGGTGGGCTGTCCCCAGAAAAGTAATAGAGAGAAAATCTTCCAATGGGGGGGGGGGGGGGGACGAATTCTGGTGACCTAGGGGGCCCCAATGGATTCCCTTAATTTGCAGGCCTCTCCCTTACTAAAAAACGCTAGTTTTTTTTTTCCTGTTTAACCTCAAGACGAAAAGCTGTCAGCTGCGGTTGGAGCTGCTGTACCAACTATGCAACGTTAATAGTCTAGCGATCTCCCCTGCTGAGCTATTGTGTTCTGACAGGGGGACTGCCCCCCTTCCCACGAGAACACTCCGATCAGCACATACTGCCATTGGCTGAGAGCACTGATCGGAGTAGTGGGCTGCTGGTTTTCCACCATGCTCATCCGACATGTCGACTTCTTCTTTTTTTTTTTTTTTTTCACCGGCCAATATCTCCTAACATTCGGCCTATGTGTACCCAGCCTAAGTCCTGATAGATCACTTCAGTCTGGTCCCTTTTGCAGGTATAGCTATATAAAACATTAAAAATAAGTTCCTATACTGTTTACAATCCAGTAATACTCTGTCTCACCCTGCTCTGCACATGCTCAGTTGCTCTTCATTTTTAGGTTCTGCCGAATTTCTAGAGGCCAATCTGCTGTCTTAAGGTGAAATTAAACCATCCTAGCCTTTACAGACAAGGAAGCTACTCCTGTTTGATCTGCAACTGCCATGGTGCTGCCCATGTGATCAGTTAAGACACTAACCATTTGATGGTTTGACAGTTTGGTTGTGGACACAATTAAATGTGACAGTTAGCAATCCCGGCATTCCAGGAATGTAACTGTCTTTTGAAACTAGATTGATGGGTTTAGTTCTGCTTTATGATTTACTGCTGCTCTGGAATTCAGCAAAATGGCAGCCTCCAGCAAGAAGAAACAGGGACAACTGGAGACAATTTGCAGCACACACTAATATTGGTAGTATAATTATTAACCACTTCCCGTCTAAGCTATAGCTGAAAGACGGCTACAGCGCAGACCTTAATTGCCAGCAGGGTGTCCATGTACGTCCTCCCGTTCATTGCCTGCGTGCTCCCTGCGGAGTGCACGTGGCTCGCTCTGTGATCGAGTCCATGAGACTCGGCTGATCACAGATCTGAGTAAGGGGTCCCATCAGTGCTGAATCGGTGTCACCTACCAGTGCTGCCCTTCAGTGCCGCCTACCAGTGCCCTTCAGTGCCGCCTACCAGTGCCCTACAGTGCCGCCCAACGGTCGCACCCATCAGTGTCCCCAATCAGTGCAGCCTATCAGTTCCTATCAGGACTCATCAGTTCCACCTCACCAGCGCACATCAATGAAGGAGAAAAATTATCGGTTTGCAAAAGTTTAAAACAAATTATAAAAACTGTTTTTTTTTTTTTGTTTGTTTTTTTTTTTTTTTTACATTTTCGGTCTTTTTTTTGTTCAGCAAGAAAGCTCGATTTTAAAATTTTTATAAAAAATGTCATTTGGGTACAGTGTTGCATGACCGCGTAATTGTCCTTCAAAGTGCGACAGCGCTGAAAGCTGAGAATTGGCCTGGGCAGGAAGGGGGTTTAAGTGCCCAGCAGGCAAGTAGTTAATGTGTAATGTATGTCCCTTGCTAGTTCCGCTTTAACAATCCAAAAAGAAGAAAATAAGAAGTTTGTTGGGGTTTACATACATTTTAGTCCTCCATCATGTACCAAAAACTTCAAATATCAATTTTTAGCATACTGACCTTTTTAATAACATTCATGTTCCCAGTAATGCATCACTGCTGTATAAACGTGAGAAACACAACTAGGTTATGTTTAGTTACAAGGATGACTATTTTCCAGGGAAAAGAAGAAACATGAAAATAGTACTGATCTGACCTAATCCCTTGGCTATAAATCCACATCCCATTATATGCTTGGAAATTCATACGGTAGTTGTGTTTTCTGAGTGGTTCTGCTTAGGATATGTAGATGGCAATTTGAGGCCACCTGCATCTGGGGGCTGTTTTTTTAGGATTTATTAAATCCGGTTACTGTAGTGAACCAAGTATTTTGAGGTTTTCTTGAATACAATGCAGTGTCTTAATAGGTACATGTCCTATTTGGATGCATTGTGCTAGGTAAATAGGCTAAGCCCAGCATGATACAGGAGAGGCTCAGTCTACTTTTACCCTTAGCCCCCTTTCACACAGGCATCAAGATGTCACTTTTGTGACCTTTTAATACGCAAACCCACCTACATTCCCCTTACCCTTCCAGAATCTATGGTGATATTCTATCGGAGACCAAAAGCGAATTCCTAGACGACAATAGGTATTTACCATGTAGTGCTATATCTAGGAATATCAAATACCAGCCACGTAAAAAAAAAAAAAAAAGCGCTGATTCATACTGTACAGGCCACATTGCCCATGTGGGTGAGCCCCAAGACCTCATTCACACACAGCTTTATTTATTACCGCAATACAGTTTTATATTTTAGATTTAGCAGGAATTTTGTCATTTGTGTTGTGTCCACTAATAATGTATAATGAATAATGTATTTTTAACAAAAATATGGTGTTTGATATTTTCGGGGGGCCCTGAACAGCAGCCCTGTGCAGATTTGTTTTTCGGTGAGGAAAAGGTGACTACTGTGGAGTATGATCTATGGCAGTGTAGCTCCCATTTTTTTCTTTAACCACTTGCCAACTGAAATGCATATATATGAAGATATCCGCTATAACCCCGGTATCCTTTGGCTTTTTTTTTTTTTAAAGCATTCCAAGCAGCTCATGAGCTGCTGGAATGCTTTCTGAAGCAGCGGGAGGGGGACGCCCGCCACTCGCCGGTGTTTCTCGGGCTTACCGTTTCCGCCAGTTTGCAAGAGAAGCAATAAGACGGTGCAGCCTGGCTGCTCCCATAGGTTATCAAAGATTAGATCCTCTTTGGTCGCCTCAATGGCCTTGGAGGACGTCCTGACGTTACTTCTGGTCCAGGCTGGAAGTAAACCTTCTTTTTTTTTTATTTATTTTTTTTATTTTTTAATTTTTGATCTTTTGCGTTTAAAGGTAAAGAAGAGATTTGGGGTCTTTGACCCTAGATCTCTCCATTTAAAAGGACCGGTCATTTCTATTAAAAGGGATGCTTACAATCCTTGTAATGGGAATAAAAGTGATTAAGAAAAAAAAATCATAAAAGGGACAGTGTAAAATTAAATAGAAAAAATAACGCTTGCACGCTGAAACTAACGCATACGCAAGTTGCGCACACATGTAAACAGTGTTTGCACCACACATGTGAGGTATCGCTGTGAATGTTTGAGCAAGAGCAAGAATTCTAGCACTAGACCTACTGTGTAACTCTAAACAGGTAACCTGCAAAGGCGTTAAACTACATAGGCGATCTTTTAAAGTACTGTAGTTTGTCGATGTTCCAAGAGCGTGCACAATTTTAAAGCATGATATGTTAAGTATCTATTTACTTGGCATAACCTCATTTTTTTTTTTTCATTTTGCAAAAAAAAATTGGGGTATGCAGTGCGTCCGGAAAGTATTCAGTGCTTCACTTTTTCCACACGTTATGTTACCTTATGCCAAAATTGATAAACTTATTATTTTCCTCAAAATTCTACAAACAATATTTTCCTTAAAATTCCTCAAACAATACCCCATAATGACAATGTGAAAGATGTTTGTTTGAAATCTTTTCAAATTATTAAAAATAAAAAAAATAAATAAATCACATGTACGTAAGTATTCACAGCCTTTGCCATGACACTCAAAATTGAGCTCAGGTGCATCCTGTTTCCACTGATCATCCTTGAGATGTTTCTATTAACTTGATTGGAGTCCACCTGTGGTAAATTCAGTTGATTGGACATGATTTGGAAAAGCACACACCGGTCTATGTATGGTCCCACAGTTACTCTACATGGCAGAGCAAAACCAAGCCATGAAGTCCAAGGAATTGTCTGTAGACCTCTGAGACAGGAATGTATCGCGGCACAGATCTGAGGAAGGGTACAGAAAAATTTCTGCAGCATTGAAAGTCCCAATGAGCACAGTGGCCTCCATCATCCGTAAATGGAAGAAGTTTGGAACCACCAAGACTCTTCCTTGAGCGGGCCGCCCGGCCAAACTGACCAAGTGACCAAGAACCCGATGGCCACTCTGACAGAGCTCCAGCGTTTTTCTGTGGAGAGAGGAGAACCTTACAGAAGAACCATCTCTTCAGCACTCCACCAATCATCAGGCCTGTATGGTAGAGTTACCAGACAGAAGCCACTCCCCAGTAAAAGGCACATGACAGCCCACCTTTAAAATGCCAAAAGGCACCTAAAGGACTGTCTGACAACGAGAAACAAAATTCTCTGGTTGATAAAACCAAGCTTAAACTCTTTGGCCTGAATGGCAAGCGTGTCTAGAGGAAACCAGGCACCGCCTGGTCAATACCATCCCTACAGTGAAGCATGGTGGTGGAAGCATCATGCTGTGGGGATGTTTTTTAGCGGCTGGAACTTGGAGACTAGTCCAGATCCAGGGAAAGATGAATGCAGCATTCTACAGAGAAATCTTTGATGAAAACCTGCTCCAGAGCGCTCTGGACCTCAGACTGGGTTGAAGGTTCATCTTCCAACAGGACAACAACCCTAAGCACACAGCCAAGATAAGAAAGGAGAGGCTACAGGACAACTCTGTGAATGTCCTTTTGAGTGGCCCAGCCAGACCCCAGACTTGAACCCAATTAAACATCTCTGGAGAGATCTGAAAATGGCTGTGCACCAACCCTTCCCATCCAACCTGATGGACATTGAGAGGTCCTGCAAAGAAGAATGAAAGAAACTGCTGAAAAATAGGTGCGCCAAGCTTGTAGTATCATATGCAAAAGACTTGAGGTTGTAGTGGGTGCCAAAGGTGCTTCAACAAAGTATTGAGCAAACACTGTATGTACATGTGATATTTTTTATTTTTTTATAAATTTGCAAAGGTTTCAAATCAACTTCTTTCACATTATCATTATGGGGTAATGTTTGTAGAATTTTGAGGAAAATACAGCTTTATTCCAAAATTGATTAAATTCATTAACATCATAAAATGTGGAGAAAAAATAAAGCGCTGTGAATACTTTCTGGATGCACTTTATTAGTTTTCTTTTTTCTTCATTTAAATGTTTTTTTTTACAAAAATATTGCGTTTTGAAAAACCGCTGCGCAAATACTGTGTGACATTAAAAATTGGCATTGATCGCCATTTTTTTCCCTAGGGTCTAATAATAATAAAAATGGATAATGTTTGGGGATTCTAAATAGCAAAAAAAAATACGGATTTACCTTGTAAACAAAGTGCTAGAAAACGCCTGGCCGACAAGTGGTTAATGTTTTCCTTTAGGAGAAAACTTGAGACCTTTGGGCACTGACATTGCTGATCTCCTTCTAAAAATGTGTCCTGGCAGTGATTGGCGGTCCCACCAGCTTTAATACTTTGTGTCTGTAGCCTAGAACAGGAATGTAGATTTGGAGGTGAGACTTTCCCTCTCTCTTTTTATGACCGTAAACTTTGTTCCCTAGTAGCCAGGGATTCAATGTGACAGCCAGGCTTTTAGTATTTCTAGAAGGAAGTGAGCAAATGGCAGCCTACTTGAGTTCCTTTGTCAGTAGTTCATAGAAATAGGTCAGTAGGGTGCGTCACAAGAGAAAGTGTGGGTAAACGCCAACTAATATTTTACTAAGCATGTCGAGCAAGCTTTTCCTGGCATTCATAAATAATTATTTACAAGTCAAATCCTTTGCTTGGGGTGGATGCAAATGCAGCTCTTAATATATCCAGGCCTGTGTTTTTTTTTACATAATAGTGTAGCTACTAGGAACAGAGGGAACAAGGCTTATGACTGCATCGTTTGCACCCACGTACACATGCTTTTGTTCACATCTCCCCATACAAGTCAATCGAAATGCAAAAGCAGGTTATTGCGGCTCTGAAGGAGGTCAGATGCAGGTCAGGAGGTCGGATGCCCTTGTCAACGAACTGTGAATGATCTTGGAAGCATCTGGAACTGATCTCACAAGCAAGCTGTAATCGCCAGTCTATACAACCCTTCTGTATGTTGTACAGGTCGTAGAGGGTGGGTCCTTGAAGGACGCTAT